>NC_091123.1:89213253-89559253 GCF_040183065.1 Periplaneta americana
TTCTATCCATCCTTCATCATTAGGTATTGTGTTTCAGATTTTGAATCAGGACACCTATTTCATTTGATTTATGCTCTATATGAATATGATGATTCATCACATAGGTTTTGCACTTCATGTTTTCTAAGTAAACTTTATAGTAACCAGGAACCTAATTAGAAAGTGATTCTGATATATTCTGTGTATTTTACAGGCATGTCTAAAGTATCTCTACAATTTACTAAATTGTCACTAAAATAGAAAACCCAAAAGCTTTGTACTTCGTTTAATATTGGATTTATATAAATTTTCAAGTGACTTCATATTCAAACATATTTCATATCTTGTTCTTGACAGGTACTATCACACTGGGTGGAGCATTTCTTTGCCACAGCGTGGTTTGTTTGAATGCCATCTTCTTTATTTTCCTTTTTATACCAGAAACAAGGGGAAAATCTCTTCATCAAATTGCACAAGGACTAAAAAATATGTAAGTAAACAATTGTTTATACATTACCAGTAATGTATGTTACTGGAAACTAAAGTATGTTTAAAATGGGAAGTGAATTACGCAACAGGCAGTAGACACAAATATTAGTGAAACTTTACAGCTTCATGCATAGAGAAAGCCTAGACTACTTTCCTTTAATTCATTCTGATTCGACATTGGTAGCTAGGCTGTTGAGGACAAATTGGTTGTCATTTGAAACATACAGTAGTATATTCTTCATGTCTATGTGGCAGGTTATGATAGCATTGGTTTTATTCATTTGGGAGTTGTGTTATTTTGACAGTCATGTGTGAGGAGAGCCCATGAGATTAAATGTAAACAGAAAATATACATTCCTGTGTAATACTCATTATTTTGATATATCTGTGCCAATGGACGTTTCTGGAATTAAGTCATCACTGTGTATGATGGCATTTGGTTACCATAGAAACATACTGCTGGCGCCCTCCTCAGAAACTGGATTCTTATATCAAATGATCAGTATAACCTTCTGCAGTTAAGAAAAGTTTTTTTTTTTAATTGTGAATTCAAATATCTGTAGTAACATAGTTTCCCAAAATAATACGTTGTCTCGGACCATCAATCTTCCCAATTTTATTGGAAAATCCCAATTTTCGTATGTGTTTCCCTTTTCCCATCTTCTACATAGCAGGAAGGCCTTTATCCCAATATTTATCCAGTGTATTATGTAATAAAAGCCTTTAACATTTTTTCAGGAATATGTTTAAAGCTAGGCTTAAGGCTCGTCTCCACTATTAAACATTTAACAACAACATGTTGAATTTAACATGTATATGAACATTTCAAGTCTGACTTGACTTAACATGTTGACTGAGTATGTTGAAGTTAACACTTTTAACATGTTGGCGTGTTTTCCAGCAGCAATGAAAAACATGTCAAGTCAATTCATTTGCTCGTGCAGCGTCTGTGCAGTTCAACAAAGTTTGTACAGTTTCCATAGCAACAACTAACTTCCGATTTTGTGGCGTGTATCTTGATCATTTTTATATTATTACTAGCTGAAAGTACCCGGCGTTGCCCGGGTTTTCCTTTCTGCTTCTGTTTCCAAATGGACTGTTTGTTAAATTTTCGAAAATTTCGGAAACCCAACTATAGATAACCAAAACGAATTGTTTTACTAAGCTTTCCTCGCACATACTTTACTTAACTTCACTTACATGAATTAATACTCCTTAGCCAAATGCCTGCTAGGTTTAACTAAATTTAAAACAATTGTAGATCAGGCACCGAAAAGAAAATATTTCATCATGTGCCTGACGTTCAACTTTGTTTTAAATTGATATATTTATTTGTTTTGTTCATTTAGGCCTATCTCTGCCGGTCAGTTACCGCTAAATTTCAAGTGCTTTATCTTAGTCATGGCTGTCAGTGTATTAAACACCATTAATTTTTCTGCTGTCTCCTTTTCTCCCCGCCACAAATGTGACGTTGAACAAAGCCAGAGAAAAAATAATTATAAGATCTGTACATTTAACTGAAGCTGTGCTGACATACATTTCACGTAATTTCATGTCTATGTGTGGTTTCACTTGAACTTCAGAGACAGCTGATGGTAATTAGAGAATTCCCTTGTTCCCAGTCTGAATCGTTGGGGTGTCATCGTGAGCCTAAATTTATCTATCGGTCGTACCAAAGAATCAATATATACGTATGTAATTCAATTTATATTGGAATATTTTTTACCCCTTGACAGCTGTACGCCCGCTTATATCATACCAGGGCTTTTTAAAATATGACTTAAGATATAATATCTAACAAATTTAGAACAAATTAAATATATTACTTTTTATTTTATATACAGAATGCAGATAGAGTATAATTTTGCAAGAAGTCATTGTTCAGCATAAATAATAATATTCTGAAAGACATCCTATGTTATAGAAAATGAAGTCACCGTTCTTTCCACAATGCTTGACATACTACACTGGCAACCTGATTACACAGATAAAATTTCGCAATAACACATTATTGGACATGGGCAATACTATTTTGAAAGATATATATTTTAGAATTAAGTAGTATATTCATTCATTCATTCATTCATTTATTTTATTCCATAGATCTTACATGAGCAATGAAGCTTTAAGATGTGGAACATGTCAACATTTTACAATATTACAATTACAATTTTTACAAAGTTTTATAGTTTTACAATTTAGTAATTTTCTAAAATTTTTACAATGTTGTACAATTTTTTTAAAATATTGGCATCCTAATCAATTCAAATGAACAAAAATAAAGAAAATGTAAATTAATGTCTTATTTTCAGTGGGCTTACATATATTCACATACTACATTAGGAACATGACAAAAGTCTCATTGATATGCATACAATTCGTTTTCCCGTCTTTTGTATAAATATGTATATATGTTTAGGTGTGCTCACTTGAAAGCAAGTTACGCAATTATTGACAATATGAAAAACACGGAGATTTAGGTGAATGTCTGCAACTTTGAGCGACTATCCTTGAGCTTTATTTTACTACGGTCATTACGAATGCTAGTTGCACTGAAATGGTAGTTGCTTAAAATCGAATGGCATGTTACTGGTTATCATAAGAATATGTGGGATAAAAACATCTTTTCCTTTCGTTTTGCCAGTTAATACTGTCACTTCTATTCGTTTGTCATCAGTTTTTTCACACCAATTCCTGTTCCATTGCGTAGTTCTCGTGGATCAATATTTCGCAATAGTACTACTGGTGATTCAATATTAAGTATTAAATTATGTGTTGGCAATCCTTGTGATTTCAAAGAATTTAAGAATTCAGTTTGATAAAACACAGTCTGCTCACTATCTACAACTGTCTCGAGAAACACATAATACGGTTCTGGACTGCATAAGGATACTTATTGCATGAAATATCTAGATTTTGGCCTTCATGATGTATCTACAATGTTATTTTATATCTTATGCAAATCTAGTCTTTCAGGTGAAGCTCCCTGTAAAGCAGATTTGAATAATTTCAAGGGAAAAATTGTTCCGGGGCCGGGTATCGATCCCAGGACCTCTGGTTGAACGTACCAGCGCTCTCCCAACTGAGCTACCCGGGAACTCCACCTGACACCGACTCAACTATTTTATATCGTTTTGCTTTTTCCATGGCCTCATGAAAGTCGATGTTGAATACAACAGACAATAATAAAGAACAATTGACTATAGAAGATAGCATTTTAGTATTATACATGAATGTTTGTTCGTATTTATTTTTATTTTTTACTTTATTAATCAATTTAACGTCCATTTTAACAATTTTAATATAGCCTATGTTCTTCTCCTGGTTATGAAGGTTAAATGTGCAAACTTTGGCACATATCGGTCAAAGCGTGTAGATTTGTATAGAGAACATACACACCCACATTCACGTTTACCATATATATTAATATATCAGTATAATTGTATGGTAACTTTGTTTGAGACAGCATAAATAAAATACTATGGGTATTTTGTCCCCGAACACGAGCTTTGCTCTTTCGGGGTATTTTAATGTAACGTTTTTATGTATATGTTATTATTAAATAAATAAATAAATAAATAAATAAAATATTATTTATGTAATAAAACTCCCTTTATGGCGGGTTAAAATAAAATAACGTATCTAAAATAATGTAAATAAATTATCAAAAAAAAAAAAAAGAGGAGTTGAGCTCAGGTTCGAACCTGTGACCCCTTACACTATAATCACTCATCTTACCACTACGCTACAGAAAGCTATGTATTGAAGTGCTTGAATTTAAGTATTATGAATGTTTTACAGTTGCTGTCTATTATGTTTGATTTTGAATTTATAAAAACTAAACAAATATGTGTTTTATGTCATTTTGTATTGTATATTATTGCCTATGATACATTCAATCAAGAGATCGTACCTCATTTACGTAGTTTTAATTTAATATTATTTTATTTTATATTCCAATAACAATATGGCCGCTTTTACAACGGAAGAAGACGTGACTGGATGACGTCAATAAAAAAACAATTGATTGTAGAAGAGACCATTTTAATATCATAAAGACCTTTTTACGGTCTAATTTTTATTGTTTTCAATAATTTAACGTCCATCTGTCCAATTTTAATGTAGCCTATGTTCTTCTCTGGGTTATGAAGATTAAATGTGCAAACTTTGGCAAATATCGGTCAAAGCGTGTAGATTTGTATAGAGAACATACACACACACATACATACATACATACATACATACATACATACATACATACATACATAGCCACATTGACTTTTATATATAAGATTGGTCCTTGGTGTTTGTTCGAAGTAATGGAATGGACGAAAGAAAATACATTAGAATAAAATTAATGCACTTATGGAACGGCGTTGTTTGTGGGATGTGTCTGCAAAAGAATACAGAGACAAAACAAAGAAGGCCGACTGTTTTAGAGAACTGGAATTATTATTTAATTATTCTCGAGAATACAATAGAGAGTTTTCGCACTCTCGTCATATGCTAAATGTTAATGCTATGTTGACGTTAGTAATGGTCGTATTTGGTAATGTATGTTAACGTTCGTAAAACTTCGGAAAGAATAATTATGCAATATTACCCGCTCCTTTAACATCTATCATGTTGTAGGTCCTATGATAGTCAATTGCGCTGAATTTTTTTAATTGAGATGAAATAGCTGCTCTTTGATGTAACAGGAAGTATTTTTGCAGCACTATATTAAAATTGTGTTCTGACATTCTCAGCAAGTTTTTGAATCCAAATCGATCTTCAACTTTAAGCTCGTTCGGAATGTCTTCTGCATAGTGTCTTTTACTGAGATATTGCCACACCCACATTCTCATTTTTTTCCTTTTGAAGGCCTTGTAACAAGCAATAGAGGCAATTACAAAAGTCAAATCATCATCTGAGTCCATTGTCCAAGGTTTGAAAATAAGACACTATCTACATTAAAATCTCATAGATGTTTATGGTGGGCAACGCAAAGAAAGTCAAGTTTAACATGTTTAACAGTGTGGACAAAGTGTTAAATGAAGTTAGCGTTAACATGTTCAATTAACATGTTGGGATGTTAACGGTAAACAATTTAACATTTAACATGTTGTTGTTAAATATTTAATAGTGGAGACGAGCCTTTAGAATTAATGGTCATGTCATAAGTTCTGTTCTTAAGTTTGAGTTGCTGCCAGAACATAATAGATTGGCATACCTGTGGCTTGGCGCACACCAGCTCTCGCATGCATGCAGTTCACGGCCAGATGCAGCTTAGTTAAAATGGAGTGGGGAGTGAAGGAGAATTGCATTGCAGTGATTTTGTTACACAAGTATAACAAAACTCCGGTAGACTTTCAACTTGTTGCGACTGCTGCAAATAACAAAGAAATGTGTGTATCGATGTATCAAACGATATAGAAATATTTCCTCTTGTGATGACAGAGCTAGAAGTGGTTGACCACGCAAGACCAGGACACCAGCAGCCATCAAAGCCATCACTGAGAGAATTTGGAGAAATACGCATCGCAAGCAAAAAATAATGGCATGGAAATTAACATCACTCTGCGAACGATGTCATGCATAATAAAAGAAGGTCTTGGACTCTCAGCATACCGAAGAAGCATTTGACAAAAAGAAAGAAAAGGAAAAGATAGTCTGCATCGTCACATAATAAGTTTAGATAAAAATAAACATGTAATATAAAATAAAGAGCCTTTTCCCCAATAATTAATAAAATATTAATAGTGGTTCCTTAAACTTTCCACTGCAATTACAGGTCATGAAATCGTGGTGGATGGAAGAGCGTGCATTTTATTCCGTCATAGTAGGTAATAGATCTATTGTGTATGAGTGATAAAATGCATGACTTCCAAGTCATAGTGACGAGGTTCGAATCCTGCTTACTTGAAAGAAATTTGTATATTTTTTATAGGTCTTAGATTACTTCAATGATTTATAGTTCATAATCTGATAGTTAACATGGCTAGTTGTATCCAAATCGACGTGGTTTTTGCCATTCTCCGAAGGTTAATACGCATGGTCCTGTATTTGTGTATAATATGACTTGAATCGTCTTGATTCTTCATTCTTGGATACACTCTTTTAACACTTGTATAAACACTGAACATGTAATAATTGCTTTACTGTGTTTGGAGAATGATGCAAACTATGTCGAAACTAGTCACCCAGGCAATTTACCATAATAATAATAATAATAATAATAATAATACAGTAAAGCAGTTATTACATGTTCAGTGATTATACAAGTGTTAAAAGAGTGTATCCAAGAATGAACAATCATTTTCAGACTTCATTCGAGAAAAACTACATTTTAAATTTAAATAAAGAAATGAAGAGAAAAATGGATACAACGCTTAATATAAACACCAGATTCTTGCATATAAACACCAGATTCTTGCATGCCAAAACTACTTTATAATTACAGATCTCGAGGAAGAAGAAATGGGGGATGACTGAAAAAATGTTGGTAAAGCAGTGAAAGTGGAATGAATTGGATTGGTTTAAACCCTGGTAATGTTGATGACGACAACATAAAATGAAGTGGCAAATGAAAGGTTGTAAGCATTTCGTTTCCAAACCCTGTTGTTTCGAAGCAATTAATTTTATTTCCACTCGAAAACTGCTTCAGACAAAAGAAAAATTGGGACTTAAATTTAAACATAAATACGAATTGCCTTGCAAAATTAAACTTACCTCAGCCATTACAGAAATATACCAAGAAGGATACTTAATTTTTTTTATGTGTAAAATAATAATTGTTCACTTTAACACCTGATTAAAACTGTAAAACTTTCTAGAGTTAAAATTTTTAAAAAAGGTAATGTACCTTTTGACTGACAGACCCCGTTTCAACACCGGTGTGGTGTCGTCTTTAGTGTCCTTCGAACTACTGCTACTCCAGCTGGTATTGTACATCACATCAAATTACGCAAAACACATTGCTAACAACATTCACTACTACAGTAACATAGAAACAGATATGGAAATACTACACATCACACTAAAAAGTTCACAGTTAAACATTTTGGAACAATACGAAATATACAAGCACACAATAACAATTCCACTGCATATACTTAATACACAATTACAATTCTATATACATACATTATTCGATCTTATAATATACGACATACAAACATCCCTCACCATAAGAGCAACATGCCCCACCCTCACCACTGATGAAAGCAAATGCCGGAAATCAAGACCAGCTGAAGTAGCAGTAGTTCGAAGGACACTGAAGATGACACCATACCAGTGTTGAAGCAGGGCCCATCTGTCATAAAGTTACATTACCTTTTTAAAAAATTGTAATACTTTTAACTCTAGAAAGTTTTATAGTTTTAATAATTGTTATCCTTATAATTATGCTTCCAATTGAAAACTTATTCAGACAAAAATTCCACTGTTTGAAAATACCAACATGGAATTACTTTTTGTGTGTGTGTGCGTGCCCGTGTGCATGCGCGCACGTGTTTTTTTTCACACTGCAAGTGAGTAAATACCTGGTGGCAGTGGTAACTAATTACGCTCAATAATGACAATTAATAATAATTAATACTAATAATAATAATAATAATAAACAATAACAATAGTATTATTATACTATTATAAACTATTATTATATCAAAAAGGACCATCCTAAATTAAATGAAGCACAATCACTTAAAGTAACATTTAAAGTAAATCTAGTTTGTATCTTAACCCTATGTTCGAACTAAAACCCACGAGTATGATATCACAGTCTAGTATATACAGTCGCGAAGCTCAATACGTAGTAAATATGCAAACATTAGATAGTTGCTCACCACTAGGATCGCTAATATCGCCTCATTACAGGCAATGCAAAATAGTACCGTCACAGTCTATTGTTTCTAGCACCCTCAAAACTCAAGCTTCGTGACTGTATATAGTAGACTGTGATGATATGTTCATACATGCACAAGTAGCTTTCAGCAATACACTCATTTTGCTGTCAACTCTCTCACTGCACTGGAACTACGACACATTTCACTGATACTATCCTGATTTCACTAACACTTCAAAAATATTTCACTGTTCTAATACCACTGTTCAACCACTATAAACTATAAAACTGTAAACTATAAAACTTTACTGACACAAACACACTTCACTGATACAACACTTCAAATAACAAAACATCAATTACACCCTTTAAATGTGCATAATATACTACCGTCTATTAGTAAAGTTCTTAAGCCTATTTTTAAATATATTTTTGGTTGTTGGTAAAACCTTTAGTAAGTCTGCAGGTAAAGCATTCCAGTCCCTGATAGTATGATTGAGAAAATAAAACTTTCCAGTGTCCGTCCTCTGTCTTCTTTCCCTCAATTCATGTGAGTGATCGTTCCTTGAAGAGTTATTTGGCGGCTGCAACCTTTTTTTTTATTTTTCTCCAGGCAGGCTCGCCTCTGTATGTTTTGAACATTGCACATAATCGAATTCACATTCTCCTGTCCGTGAGTGTGTCCCATGTTAATGTTGAATTATTACGACAACGCATGAGAGCCTGTTTTTGAATCTTTTCCAATGTCTTAATATGTTCTAATCTGTAAGGATCTCAATATTCGGCACCATATTCCATTACTGGATGAACTAGTGACTTATATGCAATCTCTTGGAATTATCAGAGCCTTTTCTTAGTACCCTCATCACAAAGTATAATGCTCTCCATGCCTACAAGTCTTCAGTATTACTGATGGTAATTATAGGCTATGTGGAATAGGAGAATAAGGCCGTGTCTCAAAGCTCAAGTCCATACTACACACTAGTGACTAGCAACTAGACGACTTGTAAACTACACACTAGGTAGCTTTGGACATATATGCTTGAAACATGGCCTTCTTCATTGACTATTTTTCTAAAAACCATGACATTACGGTGCAACACTGAATTAAGAAGGCAGTGTCCTAATGCAGTTTCAGTACGAGTTATGTGGAAAAGATAAGGGCTTAATATATTACAATAATGTTTAAAACATTGTACAAAATGTAGGCCTACTAACAATGTCAGTGTTCGGAGTTAACGTGTTATTCTACACTATATTTACATTATTTCACTTCCAAAGCATTTTAAAATTTCATAACCCCAATTGCTGATGAGCAGGGAAAGGATTTATATGTAAATACATATTTACTTATAAAGCTAATATAATTTATATTTTGCATTATCTTTATGTTTCACAATGTGTAGGGTTGAAAAATCCTACTTTTATTTTCCATATTTTTCCATATTTTAGAGTTTAGTACATATTTTCGTTAATTTCCATATATTTTCCATATTTCATATAAAACAGTCCATATTATATTAGGTTTAACAATAAAACAAAACAAAATTCCATTAACTTTTAAAAATACATTTCAACAATAGAGATTTAAACACATGTTCAGTAATCCCTTTAACATCAGAGTTATTTGAAAATTAGCAGTCCTATCAACAATGGGAAAGTAAGTTACAAAACTGTATTAATTTAATTTAAAATTTTTAACAGACTTCAGTTGTGCAGCTCAACAGTTAAATGCCAGTCAGAGTACACATAGGTTCAGTTTTGTAAATCATACTATAAAGACGGTAAATATGCCAAAAGTACGTCATTCAGTCAATTTAAAATCAAAACTAACAAGTTACATTTCAGAATTTAAAGAAGATGGTTTATCAACTGACAATAAAATATTATTTTGTAATTTGTGTCAGTGTGCAGTATCATCTACACAAAAGTTCCTGGTGCAACAACATATTACAACTAGTAAACATCAGGCCAACAAACAACTAAATTCCAAGCAGAGACAATTGTTTTTAACACAACCAACAACATCGAATGTAAGATCTGAGTTTAACATCGACCTGTGCCGTTCTCTCATCTCTGCTGATATTCCTCTCTACAAACTAAAGAATAAGGTCTTCAGGGAATTCCTTGAAAAATATACTCAACATACAATCCCGGATGAGTCAACACTCCACGTATGCTCCATCCATCTACGATGAGACAATACAGAAGATAAGAGATGAAATTAAAGATAGTTCAATTTGGGTTTCCATTGATGAGACTCCCGACAAAGAAGGTAGACTTGTTGGTAATGTAGTTATCGGTTTGTTAAGTGAACAATATTCTGAACGAATTCTTTTACATTGTGAAGTTCTAGAAAAGTGCAATAACAAAACTATAGTTAAACTGTTCAACGAAGCTATGGGTATCCTGTGGCCAAAGGGTATTATGTACGATAATGTGTTATTCTTTATTAGCGATGCTGCCCCTTATATGGTCAAAGCTGGACAAGCATTATCTGTTGTATATCCTAAATTGACTCATTTTACTTGTGTGGCGCATGCATTTCATCGTGTGGCAGAAGTGGTCAGAGACAATTTCCCTAAAGTAGATTTGTTGATTTCATCAGTGAAAAAAGTATTTCTCAAAGCTCCCAGTAGAGTTAACGTGTTGAAAGAAATGTACCCTGAAATTCCATTGCCACCAAAGCCAATTTTAACTAGATGGGGTACATGGCTAGAAGCAGTTGAATATTATGCCGAACATATAGACTCTATTAACAATGTTCTCCTTGCATTGGACTCTGAAGATGCAGTCTCAATTGATACTGCGAAAACAGTTACCTGTGACATAAGTGTGAAGAATGACTTAGCTCACATTCAGCATACATTTTCATGCATCATAAAAACGCTCAAAAGTCTCCAAAATAGGCACCTTTCACTATCTGAAAGTTTTGAAATTATAAATAGTACTGTGGAACAACTGAATCGTGGTAGAGGTAAAGTTGCAGATGCAGTAAGAGCTAAGGTGGACACTGTACTTTCAAAAAACCCTGGATATGAAGAACTACAAAAGGTTGTTTCTGTGATGAGTGGTGAATCAACAGTGAAGATTAACTTGGACTTATCCCCAGCAGACATTGTGAAATTGAATTATGTACCAGTTACTTCTTGTGACGTCGAACGCTCTTTTAGTCAGTATAAATCTATCCTCAGAGACAATAGAAGAAGATTCACTTTTCAGCACTTGAAAGAAATGTTTGTAACCTATTGTTATGGTAACAGACAATAACAATTGTGTTTTGTTGAAACTACATTGGAAGATAAGGTACGTCCATTATATTTTTTGTTTAGTTTGATTAAAATGTACCAATATTTAACGTACATAGTCATTTTTTTATAATTTTAAGTCCATATTTAATTCCATATTTTGGTAAAAATCCATATTTAATTCCATATTTTGGTAAAAATAACTACATATATATTTACATATTTCATATATTTTTAGTCCATATAAATCCGTTCCCTGCTGATGAGGTATCCATGTTTGTTTAGGTCGTGTCTCAAAGCTACATTTTCAGCTGAAGTGCACTAGAATGTTGACTAAATAGCCGGATGTGACGTCAGAAGTCATAGTCCAAAGCTACATAGTGCATAGCAATCAAGTCCATAGTAGCTAGTAAACGAAAATGCTTGCTTGATTGATGACTTGTTCACTAAACAAACATGGATACCTCATCAGCAATTGGAGCTATGAAATCTGAAAATGCTTTGGAAGTGAAATAATGCAACTATAATGTAGAATAAGACGTTAACTTTGAACACTGACATTGTTAGTACCTTCTGTACAATGTTTTAAACATTACTGTAATATATTAAGCCCTTATATTTCCCATATAACTCGTAATGAAACTGCATTTGGACACTGCCTTCTTAATTTAGTGCTGCACTGTGATGTCATGGTTTTTAGAAAAATAATCCATGCAGAAGGCCATGTTTCAAGCATACATTTCCAAAGCTCCCTAGTGTATAGTTTACAAGTCACCTAGTAGTTAGTCACTAGTGTGTAGTATGGACTTGAGCTTTGAGACACAGCCTTAGTGAACAAGTCAACAATCAAGCAAGCATTTTCGTTTACTAGCTACTATGGACTTGGTTGCTATGCACTACGTAGCTTTGGATCATAACTTCTGACGTCACATTCGGCTATTTAATCAGCAATCTAGTTCACTTCAGCTGAAAATGTAGCTTTGAGACACGGCCTAACTTCTTCACATAACCTGCTCCATAACCTGGACTGGCTGAAGCCATATGCATTAGGAACTTCTCGTACACTTCTGATGATTTGAACGAGATTAAACCAGTTAACTTTTGCAATTTTATTCTTACCTCTGGATTGCTTATGTAAGCCCTGTAGCTTTGCACATTGGGCCAAATTAAATGGGTTTAACAGACTGTGACGGTGATTATATGTTTTAATGTGCATTGGCCACTGGTTCTCCACCATCAAAATCTACACCTCAGTTTTATTTTATGTGTAGAAATCATTGAATTATATTTTTCTGCAGTTTAATGTCGGTTACACAGTGATATTTATATAATAGATTAATATGAATTTAATTGTAATTAGTTCTTGTCATTAAGTTCTGAATTTTAAGGCAACAGTAATTGTAACTAATTATTTTTGCTTAAAATTACAGGTCATCTAAAACACGCATGTTTCAAAATCTTCAAGGACTGCCTTGCCTTAATAAAAATGCATGGCTTCAGCAGAAATCAAGGCAATACCGACAAGTGTCTCATTCTACCATTGAGAGCACTATCATTTGAGGTTCAGGTCTGAGTGGGAGATGACGAACCTGTCCAGCTGCATCTTGACATATTGCTGCATTCAGCTCATGGTGGTATGGGCATGTTTGCCATTTTTATCACTCAAATCACATTGAAAATTTGACTGCATTTTTTTAGATACTTAAATTTTTAACACTAATGAAATTGTGTGTATTATCCAAATGTTATTTTGTCTTATTTGTACATAAGGGAAGAATGTATGAAGTTTGACTAATGTTTCATAATGTCAAAGTATTTTCTACCTAAGGTGACCAGATTGTAACGGAAATGTGTTGTGTAAGGACAAGTATTGATTATGTTCTGGTCTTTTTTCTACCTATTTATTTTCTTAACCAATTACTTTTTTGTACTGTAATATTCTTCATATTTGTATTTTAAATTTAACTTGTATGACAATTTTGGGTATCTTTGGGGACTTATTTTAAGAAATACAATAAAACTTCATTTATACGTTTTTATGGGGGTCTGAAGAAAAAACGCACAAACGAGAAAGACATAACTGAAATGTCTTTTAATTGCATCTGAAATAGCATTAATAATTAATAACATGTGATTATTTTATAAAAAAGATCTATTACAAACACACTTCCTCATTCTTGCACTCATTGGAATTCAAAAACCAATCACCAACCTTCTCGTCATATCAGGTTGAGTCTATTGTCAATGTTTTCATTTGTTGGGGTGTTAGAATAGTTGTATTTAGTGCGATCACAGCTTTGAACCTGGATTCTCATTGTTTAAAATGTTCCATTTCTTCCCTCTGAATTGTTTCTCCCACTGGCACATAACTGATTTACTGAAGCTAGCACATGCGGAGACAAAATGGGCAGCTTCAAATTTTGAGGAATTAAAAAATTTCTTAACAGTATACGTGTTTGTAATACACACTTCTTTTTTTTTTTTTTTGGCAAAATATCTTCTTGAATACTGGGGTGCATATTATATTCATACTCACTCAGACTTGAACAAATTAAAATTAACGCTCTATTTACATTACGAAATATGATAGGAAACAACTGACATAAATGGCCACTGCGAGTTAGTGTTTTCTCGTCTTTTGCGCACTTTTCATTCGTAATTTCTTGTCCATTTTTGACAACAATCACTAATAGTAATATTTTTAACTACTAGAATGGCTTAATAACGTGTTTTCTTTTATTGTGGGATTTTATTAATACAACTCTCAACAATAACGCATCTTTAATTAAACCAAAGGAATTTACGAATTTATTATTGACGAAAGAGTAGCATGACGTTAGTCATTGTCAATGTTCTGACGTGGTGACCTGGTGACCGATAGTTCCAGTTCTGATACTGCAAATGAGGATGAATGTGACATATAGTTTAGGGTGACCAAATGTCCTACTTTTCGCAGGATACCCCTTTTTTTTTAGCTCCTTATCCTGAGGCCTGCGTAAAATTTTGAAATTCCTATAAATATTCTGCTTTTTAAGTCTATGCTGCTAAAAGTCCTGCAAAATAAAGTTTGAAACGAAAGTTCCATGTTTTCTATTCTCTCAGAGAAAATAAGTGAAGACAGAAATAACAGGAAATAGATAAAAAATCTAGTCTGAAGCCAGAAACTTGTGATGTTGCCTCACTACACCAGTGTTTAAGTAAGGAAACTTTGAAAACCAAATAAATTCAGAAAAAGAAAAAAATCCAAAAATTACAATACCTCCCTTTATTATAATTATCTCTTAAATAGAATTAGCAGCAAACTTTCAACAATTAATAACAAGAATATTCCCTTTAATTATAATCTTTCTCTTAAATAGAATTAACAGGAAACTTCCAACAAAAGTAACAAGAATATCTCCCTACATTATAATCTTTCTCTTAAATAGAATAAACAGCAAACTTTCAGAAAAATAAACAACCAAATTATTTCATTCGGCGGCAGCCCCTTTTTACATATCTGTTAAAATCTGCTAATCCACACATAACCCATCTCACAATCACAATATCCAAGTTTCCGGTGTATACTTATCACATAGCAAAGGTCAAGTTTCGGTTGGTTGATCTCTCCAACTGAGTTGATTCTGCCCTCTTAACGACCCATATCAGGCCAAGTCCCCAACTGACACTGCGTTCCAACCGTCATCTCCAGGACCATCCCCCTCCCCTCGAGCATTCAAGTAGGAGGTGGAAGTGGATCGACGCATGCGCACTGAAATAGTTAAAGTTTGATACACCGGAAACCATTTTATAAAGATACATATAGAGGAAAGATAGCCGAATTTTCATTCTGTCGGATTACAATATTAAAGATCCAAACATACCGTGACATCCCCCCTCCCCGCAAACAAGAAAGAAAAAGAAAAATGAAAAAAAGAGAAGAGAGAGAAAAAAATTTAAATAAAACAATAAAAAGAAAGAATAGGAAAGACTAAGGAAAGATTAAGGAAAAGATGCACTTCAAAACAACATAGCCGGCTCAGACATAGAAAATGTATCAATGCATATATAATGGATGTTGGTGAGTGAAAGAAATGATAATATTAATCGTAACAAATCGAATATGTATATTAATTCAAGTCCAATGACACTCAGAAGGCGACAGTTGTCCATAATAAAGCCACAGCTTTTTTTTTTTTTCCAACTTTTAGAAACGATTGAAATTTAATGCCAGGCATATGACAAATTGAGTAATAAAAATAATAGTACCTCAAGGTAAAAGAGTAATGTGTAATTAAAGAAAAACAAAAAAGAAAGAAAAAATAAGAAAAAGAAAAGAAAAACCCCATCTTATGTCTGCTACTAAACAAATTTTTTTCATGATAGTTCAGGTTTATTTCTGAGATACAATACCTGTATTCAAATGATTCATGAAGTATAAGCATTGTAACCTGAGTTACAATTATTATATCCGAATATATCTTGGTAATTTCTTCTGTTATACCTGGTTATGATATTAATGTTATCTTTCATATACCATGGTAGGTGCGAATTGTAATGGCTCTTACATTATGTGAATGCGTTTAATTAATTTCGAATTGAAACTACATGCATTTTATAAATTTAGAATGGAGAATGAAAGGTAGGCGCTACAAGACATATTACCAGCGAATAGGGATTATAAAGAATGGACACTAAGCGAATTTGCCTGTGTTTTGTTTCTCTGTGCGCCAGTGTTTAGTTCTACTTTCAAGCGCTAGAGGTTAGTGTAATCGAGCATAGGCTAAGATAATAATTGAGAATAGAGTTGAGACACAGGATTCAAACATTGCCTACCTTATTGCATAATCCAGTAACGCTTTGCTTCAAATAAATTCAAGTTAACAGCTTTTCCATATTTCTCAGTGACGAACTAGTTGTAATAATAATTGTTTATATTTCAGATAATATATAATAAATTATATTATAAAATAATATAATACATTGTAAAATTAAGTATCAAATTCGTTTAATATTTGTATATAATATAATATAGGTATATGGTTTTACTTCTCGTAAGAGTTTTGTTTTTCCATTTTCAGTGCTATCAAATCATTACATATTTTAATTGTTGTTGTTGAGGTCAACGACTCAACTCTCATTATAAAGGAACTCTAGAGTCTAGATATTACAGTTAATGACGGATTTATTATTTTATGGATCCAATTTATTTTATTTGAGTACATAATGTACCTAGATGTATTAATTATATGTGTTATATTTCTGCTGTGTCGACTGCTAGCTGGTGTGATGTCAGCGCCAACTCTAGGGAGAAAGCCGAATCTCACGCTTTAGCTGGCTTGAAGGTCATTGAAATCAGTCCGGCTACATCAAAGGTACCGACGCAAAGTGTCCATTCTTTATAATCCCTATTCGCTGATATTACTTGAAGAGTATTATAATCACAATCAGATTTTATTAATAGGTAATGGTACATCAAGATTAATGAAAATTTTCAATGAGAAAGTATTGAGATACCTTAAGCCATGTTAAAATGTTTAAATGTTATGTTTTATTTAACGACGCTCGCAACTGCCGAGATTATATCAGTGTCGTTGGTGTGCCGGAATTTTGTCCCGCAGGAGTTCTTTTACATGAGTCTATTGCATTTAAGCACACTTAAATGCTATCGACCAGGCCCGGGATCCAACCCGCAACCTTGGGCATAGAAGGCCAGCGCTATACCAACTGCGCCAACCAGGCCGACCCTTAAGCCATGTAGTCAATTTTCACTCAGCTGAACAGTGTGCCATAACAACAATTGAATGGCCTCTTTTTACAACGTTGTATCTGCATTTTTTTGTATTCAACTCTACTGCGCTCTCCTTAATGGGTGGGTACTGTGAATGCTGTGAGAGCCCCATTCAATTACCGTCAAACCGTCTAGAGTCGACCGCTTTTTTTCGTACTTTTAACACTACTTCACAGACAATGCTATCTACTATTTCACTGAGAATGGTATGTTATAGCGCACAACTCAGGGATTGTTTTCTGTTATTTTCATTTTATGAACTTCCACGGTCACTGAGGAAAACAAATTTTAAACGCCGGTGGACTCAACCATGTACATGGTGTTAAGTCGACCACCATATTAAAAATACATGTAAATGAACGTTTGCTCTCATTCTGGTCGATATCGACCTCCTTTTGGATGCTTTTATTATTATTTACTTTATTATTTTTTATTTATTTGGGATAGAAAAATGCGAATTTTAAACAGTTATTTTAATGTGCATATATTAAATAGGTTAACGCTCATAAATTTAATAAAAAATATTTAATTAATTAGCAGACATAAAATTACGTCAAATTACACACAACATTATCACATTATTAATGTACTAATTAATAAAAAACCCTGGAAAATACAGAAAATACAGTTTCCATCTCCTAATTAATATCATAACCCTGAAAATCAACACCAAATTTTACGAATTCCTTTTCCTCCGTAGGAACAGAAGCACTTAGTTTTCTTTCTACCTGAACATAGTCAATAAGACTCGCATCCTCCACCTCAGGATATTTGAACTCGAATCCACCACAATTTCTAACAAAACGAAGTTCAAGTCCTTCTCCTGGAACCAATTCCTCAATGCAACCAACATAAAATTTAATTGTATTTTTAGTTGGGAACTTCACTAAAAGCCGATCCCCCGGTTTAGGGTCATCGAAATTGTCATTATCATTGTTATCTTCCTCTTCAACCCACTCATCTCACGAATATGTAGTGGAATGTCGTCCGTCTTCATCACTATCACTGGACTCCTGTTATCCTCTCTGTTTTCTTTTCTTGGCTTCTCTTTTTCTAGTCTCCTCTGTTGAGACAGGTTGAGAGATTTCTTCATTTGACTGAGATGTTCCGCCTTCAGTAGGCCTACTGATACAATACTTTTTCCTGGTTCAATTTCAGTTTTCCTTTACCTTTTCTTGGCAGCCAATTGGAGCACTTTGATTACCGCTTCTCCCACCAGTGGCAGTGTGGACTGAGATTCTGGAGACTCTGTCATACCAGATTGTGGTAGTTTATTAAGGACTCTTTGTGACTCGAATGGATTAATTCTACAGGCCTGCATGGTCGACTCTGTACTGGAATACAACTTCAACTTCTGACAGTAATATGGAAAAATATTTTTTGTTGTAGTATGTTGTTAAGCTTAAAATTCTGATTATAGAAATACAGTTATTTTGCATTGCATTACAGTTAAACAAGGCTAAATTGTTAAAAGTTAGACAGAGTACTTTTTTCTTACTATTTTTGCTATTGCCAACAATGAATTTTACATAATCAAGGACATAAAATACGTTTGGCACTACCTTGCGAGATTAAAAGGGGAAGTGTTATCAGTCAGCTGGAAGCAAGCAGTGGCGTCTAGTAGGAAATTCTATTGGAATAAACACGTGAAATGAGAAAATGTACACAGTGGTCGAATCTAGACCCCCAGGTCGACTCTAGACGGTTCCACGGTATAAAATGCAATATTCATTGAACATTAATAAGGGTGAAAAACTGTAAAGCAAACATAGAAGATCATAGACCTAATTAATGGAAGTAATTAAATTAATATTAATGTTTTCAACTACTGATACAATTTTAGTTCGCAGATTTCAATGACTCATAAAATACTTTATACAACTGTGGAATATGTCCAGATCTACACAATGACATTAAATCATCATACTTCTTCTTGGCAATGGGGAGCGGTCTCATATGTATTCTTCAGTTCAAATGTGCTTATGCTTCTTTTCCCTCTTCGTTTCTCAAACACGTTCACAGTGTGGACAATATGAGAAAGATAGTCTGTTTTTAACTCCAAACAAACTGGCTTTTCTGCATCAAAATACACTTCTTTTATTTGGTTTCATTTAATGGTTTCACCATTGGTATTTGTATTCCAGTTCCTATTGTCAAAGCAGAGATGTTCTTTAAAATCGAAAATATCATCTTGTGACACTTCCTTAACATTATAAGGTTTTCTCTTGCGTTTGGCTGTTCTGATCACTACGATCCACTGCGCAGGATTATAAATATCCAGTCTCTTACTTGTTCTTTCAATTAGAGCGTGCATTGAATCACCCTCATTCTGAGTGTGGCCTTTTTTAAGAAACTTATGCCTCATATAAACGTCGTAGTTCTCTGCCATTAGTGAGTACATAGCATAAACACTTCTGTTTCTGTTTTGGCCAGTGCAATTATCAGAATAGAAAACAAATTCACTAACATCTTTCTGTATTTGATTTAATATGAAGTCCATCACAAAGCTTGTATTTCATTACTTCCCTTCTTACCAATGCTCTCATGCCATACATAACTAAAGCCTTCCCAATTCCCTAAGTAAAAAACTGTGAAGTTGTACGTAGCATATTTTCTTTTATAATAAAACAAGCTCACTTCACTTTGTGGTGTAGTGAGAATCTTCTACATGTCATAACATGCTACACAACATTTGTTATTGTCTCCTTGTCCTTTTCTTTGACTTCTCTTAAAAGGGTTGTCGTGTCTCTACTGTATGTTTGTCATACTCTTTCTTCAATTCTTCTATCTTGTCTTCATCAGCATTTTCGTACTCATTACGTAAGTCGCACTGATCTTTCTTGGGCATGAAAAATCCAATGTTGAATTCCTTGGTAAATATATCTATAATTTATCATCAGAATAATTTTTATACTTATTACTGAAACATTAAAATTACTTTTTTATGTTATTACAATAAAATAATGTCTATTTAGAAGTGAAATACGATGTCAGTATTCTTTCAATCTAAAAATATAAGCCAGGTTTATTAAGAAACTTTCGTATACTTACAATTACCATTAAAATTTGATGGTTTAGAGAGAATATTCTGTGACATAACTGTAGTATTTGTTTGGCACGTGAAGGTATAGCCTATTTCAATATAATAATTATTACAATTATTCATTACAATAATTATTATAAATCAATGTCCTCGGTAGCATAGTCAGTATAGCGTTGGTCTTCTATTCTCAAGGTTGTAGGTTCGATTCCGGCCCAGGTAGATGGCATTTAATAGTGTTTAAATGCAACAGGCTCATGTCAGTAGATTTACTTGCATGTAAAAGAACTCTTGTGGGACAAAATTCTGGCACACTGGCAACGCTGATATAATCTCTGCAGTTGCAAGCGTCATTAAATAAACCATAATTTAAAAAAATAATAATAAATCAATGTCTAATATTCTGTTTCTCATGATGTTAAACAGCTGATGACAAATGAATACCAGTACGGTCATTATTACCAACAAGGACACCAAAATGTTAAATAGGTGGATGGTGTCAATACCTATGCAATATAGTAATACTGTACACTGCATTAGTCAGTTATATATGATATTCTTGTAATAATTTGTAAAATTCATGAAAATATCATATTTTACATAGCCTAATTGAATGCAAATATAAATATAACAATTATAATGACTTACACCAGAAAACAATTGTACATCCTGAATAATGTATGCGAATACCTATTCAGAATACTAACATTGTATCTCACATAATACAGTATATAAATTTGTTAGGCTATAACCATTGTAACTAAAGATACAATTATAGTATTTGAGAGATTCACAATTATTGAGTTACAGTAGAGTAACAATAAGATTTTACATACAATTGGGGAGGTTTATAGCTACAATGATAATACTGGAAGAAAAAGAAACAATTTAAGACCATATTAATTAGTATAACTCAAAACCATAAAAAATTGAATTACAATGTTAGTATTTGGGAGGGTCGAATTTAATTAAATAAGATTATAAAAGGATCTTTTTAGGTGCCACTACTAGAATCATCACAAGATGTCAGTAAAACCAAGTAAGCAAACACCAGTACCATTTCGAAGTATGTTAGTGACATAAAGGTCCAACTTTATAAATTACCAATTCAAGTAATTAATATGCTACAGAACAAATAATAATTTAATGAAATAGACCAATCAATATAAGACAATGTATTAATAAAAATACCAAAGCTGAAACAAAAGATAAGATAAGGAAAATTAACAGAATTTTATTTGAGACACATGTGCTCGAATTTGGTTTCTAGATGCAAGATCTTGAACAACTGAAACAGGGGTTGTGAATCTCTGCACGACGTAAGGACCTTTGTACCGAGGTGCTAATTTACTTGTAAAATTCTTTATAGCGTTACTTTGTACATAATTTTTCAACATAACTTGACTTCCAACTTGAAAAGGTACAGAACGCCATAGCGGATTATAATACTTACACACCTTATTATGTGCCAATTGAAGATTTCGTTTGACTCGTGTCCAATTTTGTTTGACATCGTGTGGATCAGCATTATCAGGTAAAATGTCTGTAATAGACCGGAGATTCGATAGGGGATTGTTAGGCTGAAATGAAAAAACAATGAAAATGGAGTACTATTAGTAGGTTCATGCTCCGTTGTATTCAACGCAAATTGTATCCAGTGAAGATTGGAGTCCCAACGAGAGTGGTCATCAGCATGATAAGCTATTAAGGCATTCTTAAGATTCCTATTATAGCGCTCACAAATATTTGGTGTGGAGTAATGAGGTGTTAGTCTCGCATGTTTAATTCCTAGAGAAAAAAGGAATCGTTTGAATTCTTGTGAAATGAAATAAGAAGCATTATCTGAGACTAATACTCGAGCACACAGCAAAAAGCACACAGATTTCTGAGACAATTGATATTGTTGACGTTGCATTACGAACAGGAAATAACCAAGAAAATTTGGTAAATGCATCCACAATTACAAAAATATATGTATTTCCACTAGATGTACTTGGAAGTTTACCAAGATAATCAATATAAATTTTTTCCATTGGTGCTGATGCAACCTCACTAGATAATAACCCATAATGTTGAAATTGTGCTGGTTTGGACATTTTACAAATAGTACAGTTCGCTACACGTACCGCTATGTCCTTAGCTAATCCAGGCTGTGTAAAGGTTTGTGAAATCTTATGATATGTTTTAAAACGTCCTAAATGACCTCCCATCTCAGACTCATGATAGAAGGAAAAAACAGCAGGTACCAATGCATCAGGCAATACTATTTTATATTTATTACCACATTGACCACGGTTAACCAAAATTTCCCCTTTCAGTTTATAATCAGGGATTATTTCTCCATTCTTAATTCTAGCAATCATATCTCGAAGAATGGGATCAGCTTGTTGATGAGAGCCTATATCTGTAAAAAATTAAAAAAAGGAAAGAACTGCACTTTGTG
This sequence comes from Periplaneta americana, assembly GCF_040183065.1. Lineage (NCBI taxonomy): Eukaryota > Metazoa > Arthropoda > Insecta > Blattodea > Blattidae > Periplaneta > Periplaneta americana. Next base: position 89,236,048 of record NC_091123.1, read on the forward strand.
AAACATCTTATTGGTGTGCAGTGGAATTATTTTCAGGAATGTGAAACATTCAAGAAAGTGCATCAGCAACATTATTATCAGTACCTCGAATATGACTGACTGTATATTTGTAAGCAGATAACTTAATTGCCCACCTTGCTAAACGACCTGTATGCTTAGTACCCGATAAACAGTATGATAATACATTGTTATCAGTTTGTAATTCAAAGGGTTTATGATCTAAATAAATATGAAATTTATCGAAAGCCAATAAAACTGCTAGTGCTTCTTTCTCAAAGATAGTATATCTAATTCAGCATCTGTTAATCGCCGAGAAACATAATGAAGAGGCCTATAATGTCCCTCATACTCTTGCAATAATACAGCTGCTATAGCTGAAGACGAACTATCTGTCTGTATAATAAATGATTTCTTAAAATCTGGAATGGCTAATACAGGTGGAGTTGATATAGCTGATTTCAATGTATCAAATGCCTTTTGTTGTTCTGTCGTCCAATGAAAAGGTACATTTTTCCGACGAGTCTATTTAATGGTTCAGCCAATTGAGCATAGTTTGGTATGAATTTAGAAAAAAAATTCACCGCCCCAATAAATCTCGCTATGCCTTTTACATCTTGTGGTGTAGGATAATCCTGTATTACTTGAGTTCTATCTGGATCTATTTGAATGCCATAAGGAGATAAAATATGTTCAAGAAACGACACTGTAGGTGTTGCATACTTAACTTTAGCCGGATTAACTGTCAATCTTGCATCAGCCAAACGTTCAAAAACTATACGTAACTGTTTGACATGAGATTCAAAATCAGGACTATAAATAAGTAAATCATCACTGTAAGTGAACAAGAACTTAAATTTGACATCTGAAAATATATTATTCATCAATTTTGCTAATATGCCAGAGCCGGTACCTAAACCAAAAGGTAATCTATTAAATTCATACAGATCAGTTTCAGTAATGAAAGCTTAAGATGCTTTGTTCCTTCAGACAATGGAATTTGAAAGTAAGCTGAATTTAAATCTAATGATGTAAAATATTTTGCTCCCTGAAAATGATAGGAACAAGTATTAATATTAGGCATGGGTTGTTGATCAACTAGAATTTTTTAATTCAATTTACGGTAATAAATGATAAGTCTTTATTCCCCATTAGGTTTATCTACCAAAAAACAGGAGAAGCATAATGGGAAGAAGAATGTCTTATTACACCAGTCTGTAACATACTGGTATTATCTTCTGTAAAGCAAGATTTTTATGTGGAGAAAGACGATAAGGTGTAGTTTTTATGGGGATATTGTTGGCTAAACGGATAGTATATTGTAATACCGTAGTTGAACCCAATTGATCTGTTAAAACATGAGGAAATTGCTGAATCAAATTTTGAATAACTATTTTTTGTTCTGAAGTTAAATGAGTCATTTCATCAGGCATAATTACAGGTGGATCATCGAGATTCACTGAAGGTGAATCAAGCATAATATGTTGTTGACCATGACAAAATGATAATTTATTACTCGCATAAAATCTGAAATTAAATTGCCTATTAGTTACATTCAAAATAATTTGTGTTTTTATGAAAAAGGGTAAACCAAGAATACAAGGAGATTTTAAACTCTGCACCACATGAAACCTTACAGGCCAGGAATATCTGTCAATACGAAGAGGCACCGTAATGGTGCCTATTATTGTAATGGGATTGCCTACTGCAATAACAACTGGAGAAAATGTAGGGATTAATTTGATCTTGTATTTCAAAACTAACTGATCAAATATTTCTTGTGAAATAAAATTATTACATGCACCTGTATCAAACAGTGCGTAAATTCTAGTTTTAAATATAGACACACATCGTGTTAATGGAGAAATACTAAGGGCCTGCATATCAGTAGAATCAGTTTTTTGAGATAGTTGTAATTGTTATGGGATAGCATTATTATAATGTCTACTATTAGAGACAACTGATTGGGGACAATTACGAATTAAATGTTGGCTAGAACCACATCTATAACATCGACGAATAACGACATTATTTTCATTTGATGGTTCATGAATCATTTGATTACGAACAGTAGAACTATATTGATTTCTATACACAGGTCTTTGAAATTGTGATCTATAGGTTTGCATTTGAGGTCGAAAAGGTGTATTTCGTATAAAAGAGGACGTTTGTACATTAGTATTTTGTATTGGAATTGTTGAAGCTGATGATATATGGGATTCACACGGAAATTCCAGAAGGATATTATTATGCATAGTATTTTGTACTCCCGCTAAATTATCCGAATATTGATGGCTTTAACACTCAAAATGAGATTATCAAGTTCTGTAAAATTTGTAGTGGGGGATTGCATTGGTAATGCTGACCATGTAGTTACATTTAATCTATTAATGATTTCACTTACAATTTGTGATTCAGATTTTGGAATACGAAACATTTTATGACATAATTTAATATCTGTTACAAAAGAGGAAAAACTCTCATTGTGATTTTGTGATCGAGAAGCCATGTTAACTGCTAATTGTTGTTGCAAAGATACTGGAAGAAAATAATTCAATATATTTGTATGAAATGCATCTAGATTTAAACCATGTAAAATAGCATAATCAACTCGTTCTCCTAATTTATCTATAGTATATAAACTAAGAACTTGATATGTATGCATGGGCGATAAATTCCAAATTTGAACCTTTGTCATAATTTCCATCAATATCTTAAAAAAATCCAAAATATTAGAAAACATATCACCAGAATAGGGAGTCTTATTGACAAATAATTGGTGTAAGGGACTATCAATTGATTTATATTGTAATCTATCATCAGAAACTTTGCTGTTTACAGCATTAATGGGTAATTCTGAAGTAGATAATGAGGTCTCTTGCAATAATCCATCCGTGACTTTACCTACTGAGGACAAATTTTGAAATGGTAACTTGTTCAACAACACATCTGAAACAAGAGGAAAATCTTGTTTTGTTTCAGAACAAGCTTGTTCAACCACAGACCAATTTATCTTAAGAACTCCTAACATTTGTTCAAGAGCTAAATAATGTTCTGAGATTGAACCTGAGTATAAAAATAGTTGTAAATAGAATCTGGTATTATAGTGACTAATACATGCTTTGATGTGATAAAATTGCTTTAGTGATAGCTTCTCATTATCCTCATTAATTTCTGTTACCCTTGATAATAATTCAGTTATATTATTAAGAAAGGGATCTATTTTGAAACATGGAAAATGTTTAAATGTTATGTTTTATTTAACGATGCTCGCAACTGCAGTGGTTATATCAGCGTCGCCAGATGTGCCGGAATTTTGTCCCGCAGGAGTTCTTTTACATGCCAGTAAATCTACTGACATGAGCCTGTCGCATTTAAGCACACTTAAATGCCATCGACCTGGCCCGGGATCGAACCCGCAACCTTGGGCATAGAAAGCCAGCGCTATACCAACTCACCAACCAGGTCGACTTGAAACATGGATGGTGTATATATATATACACGAGGCCTGTCTAAAAAGTATCCGACCTTTAGCCAGAAAAAATATTTCAAATACCTGACGGGGTTGGGACCCTAATCCCCTTCAAAGTAGGCCCCTTGTGCTTGCACACACTTAGCCCACCGATCCTTCCACTGCCGGAAACACCTCTGGAAGTCTTCTTTTGGAATGGTGTTCAGCTCCGTCGTCGCGTTCCGCATTATCTCTTCTCTACTCTCAAAACGGGATCCTTTCAGTGGTGTCTTCAATTTTGGAAACAACCAGAAGTCGCAAGGAGCCAGGTCTGGAGAGTAGGGAGGTTGGCGAATGGTTGTAATTCCATGTTTGGCCAAGAAAGTGTGGATCAATTGGGATGAATGTGCGGGGGTGTTGTCGTGATGCAAGTGCCAGTTGTTCGCTGTCCACATGTCTGGTCTTTCGCGCCGAACTGCATCACGGATTCACCGGAGAACATCGTGATAGTACTCCTTTGTCACCGTTTGTCCTTCCGGTGCGTATTCATGATGCACCATTCCGCGGACATCAAAGAAAACAGCATCACCTTGATTTTGCTTCGCACCTGCCATGCTTTCTTCGGCCTTGGAGACTCGGGATGCTTCCATTGCGACGACTGTCTTTTTGTTTCTGGGTCATACCCGTACACCCATGACTCATCTTCAGTTATCACAGTGTTCAGAAATCCAGGATCAGTGTTGGCGGTGTCCAGAAGGTCCTGTGCAACGTCACGACGGAGGTCTTTTTGTTCCGGGGACAACAACTTGGGCACGAATTTCGCAGCCACTTGGTTCATGTTCAAATCATCACGCAAAATTGCATGTGCAGAATCTTTACTCACTCCAACCTCTTCGGCAATCTCCCGCACGGTCAAACGACGATCTGCCATCACCAAATTTCGCACCCTCTCAACAACAGTTGCACTCCGAGCAGTTTGGGGCCTGCCACAACGCTGCTCACTCTCCGCTGATGTGCGGCCATCTTTGAATCGGTTGAACCACTCCTTAATTTGTGTTACACCCATCGCATCTTCCCCAAACACCTGCTGAATCTTACGAATTGTTTGACTTTGAGAATCACCAAGCTTTTGACAAAATTTGATGCAGTATCTTTGCTCAATTCGTTCAGTCATCTTTCGAGAAAACTAAATCCGACAAACACTTAGAACAGCACCTTACTTGGCGACCACCAGCCAGTGACTGGCACAAGCGAATGCGGTGAAAAAATTCAAGCATGCGCATTACGGTTCCTCCTTCCACCGTGCACAGTGGCGCCGCCTTAGAATCACTACTTTGCGCTGGAAAATTTAAGGTTGGATACTTTTTAGACAGGCCTCGTGTATATATATATATATATATATATATATATATATATATATGTGTTGTCAAAAAAAACTTCATCTGTTCCTTCAGATGTACAGGAATGTTCTTCCATAAGTTTGAACAATTGTTCCACTGAGAAAGTAGACATTATTGCTATCAACGGACGCTTAAAACGGGCTCTTGTTCTTGACCCTACTATCCGTTTCGAAAGAAACCTATATCAGGCCACTGAAGCTGATATTGAGAAGAAGTCTATATATGAACCTTGTCTGTCAAAAGTACAACGTCCCTCTTAAACAATGGTCTGTCATTGGTTTGCTGTTTGGCAGTATAGGTTCTATAACAAAATTCACATGGAATTATCTTAAGGAACTTCACACTCCTTTTGATTATGTAATGTCTATTCTTATAAATATTATCAAGGATTCTCTTCAAATATTACATCATCATCTCTATTTCAATTAATCAACTTATATTTGCCTTCACCAATTAACTTTCTTTTTTCTTTAATATATCACATCACATTATATTGTACATGTTTATTGTATTCAGGACCCTTGTGGTCACTCAAATTCTTTGAGCTGAAGTCTATAAATTTAGAAATTTATTATTATTATTAGTCCAATGGTAATGAATTAAATGGGATTCTGAATAAAATTTCCCATATAAGTTCTTCTTTTCGTAATTCACGTAAGGTTGCAAGAGGCATATTGCAAAATATAAAAATCACCAAGTAATGACAAATTAACATTTCAACAAAATAAAAAAATACATTACAAATAATACAAAATAAACTCTGTACGCTCTGCTACCAATGTGATGTTGCCTCACTACACCAGTTTTTAAGTAAGGAAACTTTGAAAACCAAATAAATTCAGAAAAAGAAAAAAATTAAAAAATTGCAGTACCTCCCTTTATTATAATTATCTCTTAAATAGAATTATCAGCAAACTTTCAACAATTAATAACAAGAATATTCCCTTTAATTATAATCTTTCTCTTAAATAGAATTAACAGGAAACTTCCAACAATAAGTAACAAGAATATCTCCCTACATTATAATCTTTCTCTTAAATAGAATAAACAGCAACCTTTCAGAAACATGAACAACCAAATTATTTCATTCAGCGGCAGCCCCTTTTTACATATCTGTTAAAATCTGCTAACCCACACATAACCCATCTCACAATCACAATCTCCAATTTTCTGGTGTATACTTATCACATAGCAAAGGTCAAGTTTCGGTTGGTTGATCTCTCCAACTGAGTTGATTCTGCCCTCTTAACGACCCATATCAGGCCAAGTCCCTAACTGACGCCGTGTTCCAACTGTCATCACCACGACCAACCCCCTCCCCTCGAGCATTCAAGTAGGAGGTGGAAGTGGATCGACGCATGCGCACCGAAATAGTTAAAGTTTGATACACCGGAAACCGTTTTATAAAGATACATATAGAGGAAAGATAGCCGAATTTTCATTCTGTCGGATTACTATATTAAAGATACAAACATACCGTGAAAAACTTTAAAACATATTATGTTGATCACAGGGTATAATCTGAATTATATTTGTCTTGAATTCTATGATTTTCTTCTTGGACAGCAGTAGTTGTTGAAAGCAATACATTGAAACCAATAATTTGTATTTGCTCAGTAATTGCTGAAGAATAATCATGCTACAGCAGCTACATTGTCTATGTGTACTGTATTATATATTTTTTTTATTATTGATACATTATTTCCTTTATTGCAGTTATATGGGATAGCTAGTAGTCTAAATATTTGAAAATTTGTATTGCATTAAAACTGGTTACTGCTTTGGTATGAAGTTTAGATATGTGATATGTAAGGAGAAGAGCAAAACTCCAGAGCCACGATTTACAGAATCACTTTCAGGAATGAGTCCTGCTTTCTTTGTCTGGAAATCTTGTCACCCTAGCATAGTTAGAGGTAAGGGAATGCCTTTATAACCTGTTTTGATGATATAATTTTAATCTTTAGTGGTGTTTAGCAGTATTAGTCAGTTTTTTTTTAATTGTAGGATAAAAAAAATTGGTATGTGTATTATATTTGATGATGTAAATACGGTACTATTTTCGCGTTCTTACATTTTCACGGCAAGCCTAATTTCGAGCAAAATTTAATTAGAATGTATTAATGAAGCTTTGTACCTCTCAGGGTTTAAAAAAGATCGTATAAGTGTGAAAAACGTATAAATGAAATAAATTAACATGGAAAGTATAGGAATTTTGTTGGGACTTTAGAAAAAACATGTGAGAAACGTATAAATGAAGTTTTACAGTATAAGTTGTGTTAGTCAGATCTTTTATTTTATGCAGAACTACTTGTCTGCATTATTTATGTCCTTTCGAAATTAAACATTCTAGTTTTATTCCACATCTCGATGCTGTTGCTGTAGGAGAAGAGTATTCAGTGGCCATTGTGCAGCTTGTTTGTAAAGGTAATTTTTTGTACATTTGCCATCATCCGGGATTTTTATTTCATTTATATGTGGAAGAGTGAAGTTAGTTTACTTGTTTATATCTGGAATTGTATGCAATTCCGTGCAGAGGATTAAATATCTCTTTAAATGTTCATTATGAAATATTTGCAATTTAGTAGTGGCATCACATGCATATAAGTGTTATGTTTCAGGGTCTTGAGTTACAACAATTGGAAAATTGTAACCTTGTAAGCGTCATAAATTTATCTTACTTCACTTAAGATGCTTGTATCACAAAAACTTCAATATAGTAGCCTACATGTGACGTCACTACCAAGTAACACAAACTATTTGCCTTTTGTTTAATCACTGATTGTGTTAATGTGACAGTTTCAGTATTTAACAAATTTCATTCAAATCCTATACAACATCCGCTAAGAATTGTTGAAAAGTGGTATTTTTTTTTTATTTGCTATGGATAAAGTTGTACTTCTCTTCACAATTCAAACTGTAAACTAATAAGAGAATCTGTAACATTATGAAATTTAAAAAAACTGCTTAATTTTATTGAATTTATGAATTGGAGAGTGAATATATTTCCGTGAATGGTTTGTTAAAACAACAACTCTTATAACCGGACTTGTATAAATTGTAATTAATTATTGTTCAGTGGTATAAGGTTTTGAAAAGGAGAACTCATCTCAAGCTGTAACTTCTTGTTAGGTCATTCACATTTTTAGGCAGCTTTATTTTTTATTCACAGCGTGTATTTTATGTTCTACTTCGAAATAAGTAATCAGTACTATATAATCTTGCAGTGTAGGCTTTCACTGCCTTAGTCTATAGATCTAGATTCATTTACCGGGCTGAGAGGCCGTGGTCTATTGGTTGGTTTTATACCAGACGTTTTGTCTGCAACTGCGGCAGACATCTTCAATGGAGTGGTATCCGAGGTCGCAAGACTCTTCTCGGCATACCTGAGGCAACTGATCCTGTGGCTGGTTGTGCGGGCGTATTTATAGTGCAGCTCGCGGGCCGAGGCATGTTGTTGCTGCGGTCCGCACCACTTTGTTCACTGCTCCCGTTCTGGGTTCCGTCCTTTTGTTGTAGTGGCTTCTTATCTGTTCTGTTTAGGACCGGGTACCAATACTTGCTTAGCTTTACGCCTTCTTCCTTGCGATTAAAGTTGTTGTTATGTTTATATATTTCGATCGCTTCTCTATGTAGACGGGGGAAGAAGTGCGTCGTCATGCTCAAGATGTCCGTGTCCTGGAATCTAATGTTGTGATCGCCCTCTTGATAGGCATGTGCTGCCACTGCCGATTTGTCGATCTGTCCTAGGCGGCAATTCCTATTATGTTCTGTCAGTCTCGTCCTGACGCTCCGCTGTGTAGTACCGATGTAGACCTTCCCACACGAACACGGAATCCTGTAAACTCCGGCGGACACCAGCTTATCTCGTTGGTCCTTGGATGACCTCAGCTGGTGTCCGCCGGAGTTTACAGGATTCCGTGTTTGTGTGGGAAGGTCTACATCGGTACTACACAGCGGAGCGTCAGGACGAGACTGACAGAACATAATAGGAATTGCCGCCTAGGACAGATCGACAAATCAGCAGTGGCAGCACATGCCTATCAAGAGGGCGATCACAACATTAGATTCAAGGACACGGACATCTTGAGCACGACGACGCACTTCTTCCCCCGTCTACATAGAGAAGCGATCGAAATATATAAACATAACAACAACTTTAATCGCAAGGAAGAAGGCGTAAAGCTAAGCAAGTGTTGGTACCCGGTCCTAAACAGAACAGATAAGAAGCCACTACAACAAAAGGACGGAACCCAGAACGGGAGCAGTGAACAAAGTGGCGCGGACCGCAGCGACAACATGCCTCGGCCCGCGAGCCGCACCATAAATACGCCCGCACAACCAGCCACAGGATCAGTTGCCTCAGGTACGCCGAGAAGAGTCTTGCGACCTCAGATACCACTCCACTGAAGATGTCTGCCGCAGTTGCAGACGAAACGTCTGGTATAAAACCAACCAATAGACCACGGCCTCTCAGCCCGGAAAATGAATCTAGATCTATAGTACTATATAATATTAATAATTATAATTGGAATTTTAATTTCCTTACATTCAAATCGTTTGATAATGTAAAATAAATATGACAATTATTCTAAACCTTTGAACATTGGAATTCTGTGATATGATATGTAAGGTTGACGTATTTTCTCGAGTAAAATGTGCCAAAACTGTATTCTTTAATTTTATACCAAAGCTAATAATCCAAATCAAATGCTGTTTCCCATAATCTCAAAATTCAGATAAAATTTAGCATTGGCCTCACATCACATATGTGCATGTCTTCGAGGTCTCTGCTAAACTTTACCCCATTATTAATAATTTGATTAATTTTTAATACAGAGTTGTATAACGAAAGTTGACTTGAATTACTTGTAGTGGTGCTAACTGAAGAAAATAACGTAAATTTTATGACACAGTTTTCACAACTTCAAACCAATATTGTTCCTTATTTAAAGAATTTTACGTAAATTTTCTGTATTATTTTTTAAATGTGTGGATTTCTTCTAGTTAGTATAAATACTTTTACTACTGATTAACTTTCCCAACTTCTTTACTGTGTTAATATTTAGGAATTTGCCTGGCGACTAGTTTCGAAGTGTTGTTCTTCATTGTCCATAGCTTATGGACAATGAAACTATGGAGGTTATGGATAATGAAGAACAACACTTCGAAACTAGTTACCAGGTAAATTCCTAAATATTAACACAATAAAGAAGTTGGAAAGTTAATCAGTAATATTTAAGTGTTAAAAGTGTATATAGAAAAGTGATAAATACTTTTGTTCATTTATCATAATGAACTTTTAATATTGTTGTGATAGAGCATATTGCAATTACTGGTCACCTGATTGATTTTAACATTTTTTTTTAACTTGGTGAAGTGTACTTGTACAGATTTTTCCTTTTGTAAAACCAAGTTTTACATTTATTCTAGTACATAAGACAAGTTTATAGTAACTTAGTTCACTATAATATTATGGACCTCACTAGCAGATTGATATTTTAACAGGCTACGAAACTAAGGATGTGTAAACTCATTCGTGATGAATTACACTGAAGTCTGTATTGATTAGCGAAGAAAGAATATTTATTATTGCATTTGTTAAATATGAGCACAGATGTCGGCTTGAGTCAAAACTCGCGTATTATATGATATAGTATTTATATAGAAGAATCACTGATCAGGTAACATTTCTGATTAATGAATGAATTTTTATTGTCCCTGACTTAATATTGCTATTTAAATTGGTTCACTGAAGAAGTTGCTGTTACTTGTACATACAGAGCCGTAAGTTCTCAATGTGGAGTTCAAAGGGTAACAGCAGTGTGTGTGAATCATTAGTTTTCTTAATGGAGATGTGTTCTTATGCCCCTAAATAACTTGATACATGAACAGTGAACAACTGTAAAGTAATGAAAATTTATTGTCTTATTTGCGTGTACAGTAAATTATTGTAAAATATATATTTTTTTTAAAGGGACGCAATGTAGTTTGTTTTGATCAGAGTGGCGGTTTGCAAAAGGTAAGAATGTCTGTATTGATATATGAAATATCTGGAGCCAATAGGTTAGCTGCAGTACCATTATATAGTATTTTTGGAAGTGTGTCTTCAGAAAGTTTTGATATTTCCTGCATGAATTATACATTTTATTTTAAAGTATCTGTTGCGAATTAAATGTCTTATTTTTAAAAAATTGGAATACATGGAGTACCTTGCAGAGAGTACCAGTACTTAAGTTGTCTTCTTCCGTTGCATACAATGTGCTGCTCTAGCTGAGTTAGCACTGTCCACTTAAGACCAGATGCTAACCAATTTTTCGATAATATTTTATTCACGTTTTAATTTCTCAACATTATACAGTTAGTATGGACAGAAGATTTTTTTATATTTGTCTAGCTGTTAGGAGATTGGAAGTGTGCGCAGCTTCAAGGAGAGGTTTCCACTTCAGCTCATTAACATTTCCTTTGTCTGCCTTAAGTGAAATGTTACATTTAATTAAGAGTTACACAAAATTGAATGTGTTATTGTAATAATAATGTGTTGTGTTTGTATTTTCATTATTTAATAATTCATAGGAGCCATATGATTATAATAGTGATGATAGATGATGATGATGATGTCGTCATCATCATCAGCAGCAGCAACTTCAAGGTTTCATCAAGTTTATTCCATCTTCATAGATTTTGGTCTTTTCATCTCTCACTCTCACTCACTCTCTCTCTCTCTCTCTCTCTTTTTTTGCGTTCCCATATTTTTTTCTCCTCTACATGTGCAGTAGTAAAGTAGTTTTGGTATGCGAATATCTGGAATTCATATTAAGTGTTGTCTCCATCTTTCTCTGTAGTTCTTTATTTCGCCATTTGAATTTAAAATGTTTCACTTCTTACCGAATTTCATCATTCATTTTATGATTCCTTAAACTATAATTCGAATATTGAATCGACGTTTATATTCTAAGGTGGAAAAACAATTGGAAGAAGAGCAGTTTGGCTTCAGGAAGGGAAAAGGTGCGAGAAATGGAATTGGACTGCTATGGACAATCGGTGAAAGATACCTAGAGAAGAATAAAGAAGTGTATGTAGTATTTGTGGATTTAGAAAAGGCTTTTGACAGAGTGGATTGGAATAAACTGATGGGGATCCTGAAGAAAATAGATGTGGATTGGAAAGAGAGAAGACTGTTCAGTAATCTTTATATGAAACAACGAATCGAAGTCAGGATAGGGGAAGAAATGCCAGAAGGCAGTGAAATTGGGAGAGCAATACATTAAGGATGTCCCTTATTACCTACCCTGTTCAACATCTACTGGGAGGATTTAGTAAAGAACAGTTTTCAGAGCATGGGAGGAGTTATAGAAGGAGGAAGAAGAATAAAGTGCATAAGATTTGCTGATGATATGACGTTGTTAGCAGAAGAGGAAATGACAGTAAAGTATATGCTACTGGAACTAAATGACAGCTGTGTGCAGTATAGGATGAAGATAAATGCAAATAAGACGAAAAGTATGGTCATAGGAAGAAAAATACAAAAGATAAACTTGCGAATTCTAATTGAGGCAATAGAGCAAGTGGACAGTTTCAAATACTTGAGGTGTACTATAAGCAGTAACATGAGCTGCAGCCAGGAAGTCAAAAGGAGAATAGCAATGGCAAAGGAAGCTGTCAATAGAAAAAGGAGCATCTTCTGCTGACCTCTGGAAAAAGAACTAAGGAAGAGACTACTGAAGTGAGACTTGTCTTCGGACAGTTGACTAAACAACAACAACAATGGCAATACCTGTGCTTTTATATGGCAGTGAAAATTAATGCTGGCTGAAACCAAGAGGAATGAAAACTCAATGATGCGATTTTTGAGACCACTTGCAAATTATAGTTTCATTTAAACCCAGTTGTCTCCAGTCTTTTCTATTTTCTGCCTTCCTCTTTGTTTCCTCATATGAGCCATATATCTTGATGTCGTCTATCATCTGATATCTTCTTCTACCCGAACTCTTCTCCCTTTCACCATTTCTTCCAGTGCATCCTTCAGTAGGCAGTTTCTTCTCAGCCAGTGCCTCCTCTTCCTGATCAGTTTCAGCATCATTCTTTCTCCACCCACTCTTTCTAACGCGGCTTCATTTCTTATTCTGTCTGTCCACTTAACACGTTCCATTCTTCTCCATATCCACTTTTCAAATGCTTCAATTCGCTTCTCTTCACTTCGTCATAGTGTCCATGTTTCTGCCCTACACAATACCACACTCTATACAAATAATACAAAAATAAAAAAATTACTTTCACAATATCTGAACAAAGATACATAATTTCCTCATTATGGGACACGTTAGAGTCTCCTTCAGTGTGCTTTCACACATACGAAAGTTTATCGAAAAACTAGTTGAAATGGTAGAAGCCATATTTGAAGTATTCACAGATAGATTGCCAGCAGGGTCATCACTGAAATAATTGGTTACTGTAGCGGGGATCTCATTGGAATAACTAGCAGTAGCAGCAGTAGAAATGTTCAGTCTAGAATCAGATGAGACATTTAAAGAACTGGTAGCAGCTGGAGAATCCTGATATAACAAATTTGTGGGGGAGTCTGGTGGGTTTGGAGGGATAAAATGAACCATGAAAGGAGCAAAGTCATCATCTGAGAATATATGCTTATTAAAGGGCCAAACCCCTCATTTTCTGGAAACCTGATACTGCAGATTTTATTGTTGCACTTTTCTCAAAAGCTGTCCTGACAAGAGTTGGTATAACATACTGCGACATGGATGATTCTTTTGAAAAGTGTCCACAGCATTTTCAAAAGCATCTTTGAATGACTTGAACACAGTTACATCGAGAGGTTAAATTTTGTGTGGGGAGGCACAGAAACCATGATCACTCCCTTTTCACGGGCCAGTTCAATTGAATGTAAATTTAGATGAGCTGAATGATTGTCAAGAATTAAGAGACAAGTATGCTGAAGAGAAGGTCGGACAATGTTTACAAAAAACTTCAACCATTCATGAAAAATATTTGCATTTATCCAACCAGATTCTGTACACCATGCAGCACTGCCAGTAGGTCCGCCATCTAACATTCTCTCTGCTACTCTTTTTCTCTTTCCAAATATGAAACATGGCGGCAGAAAAGTGCCTGCTGCATTGCATTAAGCAATAATTGTAGTTAGTTCTCCCTTTTCTGGAGTACTAATAACTCCAACTTGTCGTTTGCTCTTTACGGAAATAACTTTTGGAGGTCTGCTTGAAGACGTCTTAACACCAGATTCGTCCATATTGTATACATCAAGTGGATGTTCAACAAATCCATGTTGTTCATAGATTTCCCATAAATTATCGAAAAACCAACTGACTATCTCTTTGTTAAACCCTGTGCATCGAGCTATGCTTGTCGAATCAGGTGTTCTAAATGACAACTCAGGGTGTCTTTTCACAAATCCCTCAAGCCAGGCTCTTCCTGCTTTCCCATTTCGAAAGGAATTAGGAATGTTGTTCTTGGACGTCAATAAACAGGCTAACTCTTGAAGAGATTCTCTTGTTAAACCGTAAAATTTCCTGTCCAATTCTTTTGCATGTTTCCCAATTTCCGTTTCCATGTCCGAAGAAAATACTTGCTTGAAACGTCCAAGAACTTTCTTAGCAGACCCAGACTTTAGATGTCGATGTAAAGTTCCTGGTGGAATATTATAGCATGTGGATCCCTCAGCTATGCTTGTTCTCTTGGCCTCATCCATAGCTTGCTGCATGGCATGTTCTGTCCAACTTCCCCGGTCACTTTTCTTCTTATAATTATGTACCATCTAAAATCAATAATAAAAAAGTGACAGAGGAACCATTGTTTCCATTATATCGTTGAATAACTGAACAATTTAAATATTTTGGCACCTCTGAAATGAACAAATTTTGGCCACCCTTGAAAAGTAAAAGGTTTAACATTTACAATTATTTGTACGCTTAAAATTATTAAAAATTCAGGTTATTGCTATTAATATAGTATTTTATAATCTCTGAGCATATAGGGGGCATGATGGATAGGTTTCCATGCTGCCCCCATCATAATCTTTTCAAGCTGTCCCCTAAACTAAAATCTGCAAAATGCCACTAATAAGTACAAACTTCTCTACTGTCCAATATTATATCACTAAGATTTTTTACTACATTTGAAAGTTAATGTCTATTTATATATTTGGAAAGTATTTATGAACAGTGGGTTCAAATCTGCTTTAATTATGTAATAAGAAACTCTTACCATGAAATCCTAATTATTCAGAGTGCGGGAAGAGTAACTCTCTACACCATATCAATGTTGCCACTACAATTTTTTCTTCTACGTTTCCCTCCTGAACATATGATTCTCTGTGCATTATAATTGAAATACAGATGCCATCTGTAGTACGAAATAAAAAATAAATTATTTCGATCTTGCCCCCGCTTTCCATCCTGCCCCCCCCCACTCCCCTATTTGATAACCGGAATGTTGTGTTGGTTAGCACCTTATTGCACCAGATGGTGGCACTGCTTTGGGTGAGATTACGAATGAATTACAAACATAAATTTATTCTGAACACTTATACATCCTAATTAAATTCTAATTATAATGAATAATACCTGAATTTGTCCTCTACACTTGTATGTTTATTCAAATTTAACATTGTCTTATACAGTGTTTACAACAAGATTTTCTTATATTAACAGTAATTATAGAGCACAATGAAATGGCATTACAGCAATTCAATTTTACCATCCACTAAATATCGTTAAGTCCATCCACATTTTCAGGCTCATATTCTTCACTTGTATTACCATGAGAACGAAATTCCTGTAGAAAACATGATGTACTGGTGGGATCCATTCCAGAAGTGACATTACATCTGCTAGTTTTCGGCTGTCTATAGGAAGTTGTGTTGAATATTTAGGTTGTAAATCACAAATTGAAATTGTTGAACTAGGATGACCCGTTTCTTTAGAGTGCACTGAGTGAATAATGACTAGAGGGTGGAACCGGGATACTTTAGCAATCAATGTACGCAGGCATTGACTATAGCTTTTACACACTCTGTACTGGGCACACACTGCGGACATAAAGAAAGGTAGTACAGTCTGGTTATGATTGAAAATAAAGTACATGAATACATACCTTATACATGCAAGGTTCTGTCTTCTTTGGTTTTGTTGCCGGCATTACAATAAACAAAATACATCCGAAGATTTGCGAACTGAAACATCCTGTGGCGATCACTCAAATGGTTTTTATATTTTGAGAAGAAACTCAACATCACAGGATGTCATTGGTGAATGCAAATAATATGACTGGTGTTCTGATATTTGTTGTTTATCGTTAAGTGTATTCATTATGCTTCGCATCATTCTAAGCCCACTATTTTTATCAAGAACACTGGTCCTTTGTTGTACTCGTTCGGTAATTAGGCCTGGACTTGCCTGAGTAAGTTTCTTGGATATCTCGTCAATGTTTATGGGTTTTGATATTTCTACATCAGATTCTTCGAGTTGTTTAATGGCTGCTGATATATCCCCAGAATATTCTTTATAAATGTAAACTTTCGTACAACTGTTTCGAAAGTAGTGATTTAGCTACTGCTATACAAGAAGCGTCATTGGGATCAAAAGCTGTAATAATTCTTGAGATAGTATCGTAATACGTTGCATAGTAGATCACTGCATTCAACCAAGAACCTCATCTTGTGACGACTGGGCTTGGGGGAAGAGGAATGCTCTGTGCGAGTTCTCTAAATGCCACTGTCCTGGACGGGGCTTTGTGAAATATTTTTTTTACATTTGCTATGAAGTATGACATGCGAATGACGTTCAACACTCTATGTAGCACATGTGCTAGGCAGGTGATATGGACCATGTTTCTATAACACTGTTATTGTGTTGTTGCTGCTTTCACGATATAAGGAGTGGTATCAGTGACAAAGAGATTACGTTTTCATATTGAATACCACGAGGCCATAAAATGAACATAGCTGTTTCAAACAACGTGTCTATTTTATGGTTAACCTTGTCCAATGTCTCGCAAGTCAACAAATATTTCTGTTCTGCACTAGTGGGTGACAATGCCTACAATAACGTTCACAATGTATATGCCATCAACATCAGCACTTTCGTCTATTGACACCCAGATTTTCTTGCCACGCACGGATTCTCTAATGCTGTTCACTTTATCTTCGTAACACCGAGGTAAATATTGTCTATGAATTGTGGACTTTTCTGGTATATGGCGACCGGTATATTGTTCGAGAAAGTCTCGGAAATGTGGATTGTTCAATTTCTTAAACGGAATATTACAACACACCATCATATTGCACAAATCGTAATTAAATGTTGATTGTATGTCTGATTGTGAGCTATCGGTACTCATATTTGACGGCATTTGCACTTTTCTTTCGATGTTTCTTTTATGAGCCCTATTATTGCAATGCTTGTCAATAGCCTGAGTTTTTCGTACTTTTAGTTCAATTTCACATACTTGACATACGATTTGTCCTTTCTTTATCACTAGAATATCACTTCCATATTTATCAATTGTGGTTTCTAGCTCTCCGCGAATCGATTCTTTCGTCTTTGACATTGCACTTGTACATGTTATCAAATGTAGTACACGTAAACACTGTGACAAACAACCTCAACACTAACGTCAGACAGCTGTTCACTATGACTGCGCACAGTACTCTGCTGGCTTAGGTTCGGTTCCTACAGTGCACAATGGGACAGCTGACAGGTCATTTTGCGTTCTTAACAATGAGTACCTACATGAGTAATGTCACATGTTTAAGCTCCGTTGTGGATCAACCTATTGCCGTCATAAAGGTATCCCAAGCCTGCCATCTGATAATGACAGTTCATGCTGGTAAGTGTAACCAACCTCTAGAATGCCTGGTAAAGCTGAGTCCGTCTTAAACATAGAGGCATTTGAAAATTGGAGAGGTTTCTTTGAATTTGAAACTGTTTTCTTCGGTATTGAATCAGGGGGAGGGGGGAGAGGGAGAGAGAGAGTTTTTTTTTTTTCCGAGGGCACTGGATCCAGTTCATTCAGTATGAAAGAAGAATTGTTTAAATGTGCTAGTACAGGGTGGGGCATAGGAACCAAGTGTTTTTAAAATAATCATAAAACAGTTTTTGTTTTCAACACATTTTATTCGTAGAACAACGTTTGTGAGAACATATCGTTTCAATTATGAGCGGAAAATTACATCTGGCATGTGATGTCCGTCTGTGTTGACGCATTGTTTAAGGCGCTGACGAAAATTCACCTCTATTCTTTCCAGGGGATCTCTGTTGATTTGGGTGATGTGTTGACGTACTATGTCCTTTAATTCATCTAATATTCGGGACTTATCCTCGTAAACACGTGCCTTTAGGTACTCACATAGAAAAAAATCACGTGGACAGGTCAGGGGACCGAGGAAGCCATGGAACATCACCAAATCTCGAAATGAGACTATTGGAAAATAGGAGGCAAAGAACTGCCATTGATGCTCTGGAGATATGCGCTGTGGCCCCATCTTGCTGAAACCACCTATCTTGTATGGGTGTAAATGTAAATCGCCGTGCAAAATCCGTCTTACGTACAATTGCTGATTCCAAGAGCAGTTTAATGTCTTCGAGCAGAGCGGTCTGGGCTGTGCAGTTTCGCTTATCTGACTGAAAATTTTCTGGAGTACGCACTCTGTGTTGGGGGTCGGGCGATTTATTCTTCAGTATTGCGCCTTTTTTTTTTTTTTTTAAGATTTTTTAACCCAACATAAGATTGTGTCACGCACGGGAACAGAATCATTGCGATTAATATTGAATCTGTAGCAAAACTCACGCTGTATCGAGGTCACTGACTCGCCATTTCTAACAAAACAATCATACGCAAACATGCGTCCACTGCTCCATGATGCCGACTGCAGGTGAAATGCTATGAGCCTCGGAATGGACTGTCACATGCCGCACGTCTCTCTCTTTCATAATAACCGAGTACAAGCCATTTAAAAACACTTGGTTCCCATGCCCCAGTCTGTATTAAATTTGTTTCTCTTGATATGTTGGATTGATAGCAAATAATATGTAATATTAATTTATTAGTAATTTTGCACTACTTTTGTAGCATTCCCCTAGCTTTGTAATGATTTATTATTCAGTGTTTTACATAAAGTTTTCAATTGTGATTTGAAGGAGTGAGAATGAGACACTTTTAACAAAAATGGTTTTTTGTGCGAGTTCATTTCTTACACATATGGGGGAGCTACTGGTAAAGTATTGTAAAAGTTACTCAACAAATGACTTAAGCATACGCTGAAGAAATCATGATACTGCACCTAATTGCATTGGACTCTAAACTTTTAATACGCACTCCTGTAAAATTTTGTCTGTGTGACTTAGACAATATCATCCTCACTCCTTCATTTATTACCAAGTGCTTTCACTCATGCTTTCAATAGCAAAGCTTATTTAGCACAAGTATTTTGAAGAACATATGTAGAATTCTATTTAAATGGTTTAAAATTAACTTATGGCTCCAGACATTGTCACACATGAAGAACTGGTATTTTGCTGGGTTTATTACTATTTTGGTTATGGCCTGTGATAACCCTTATAATTGCTTAGAAAATTAGTGCCCTATGTGCAATAAGATTGATTGTTACTTCTATTTATTTTCCTTTATATTAAGAAATTAATGGAATTAGATAAAAAGTAGCAGGTGAACCATTGGTTCCGATATATACTGGCATAAATACGTTTTTGTTCTTAAGTTAATTTAAGGAACTAATGTGTTATGAAGCACCTTTATTTATTAAAAAAAAAAAAACTATATGTCTGTAATTTACGAACTGTTTGCCCAACCTAGAATCTAATTATGTATTTGAAAGGACCATGGTTTCTCACGTATTTTGGATATTGCCAATCTAAATCCATCTCCACTATTTCACTCAGAGGCTGCAATAGTGGCACAATTAAAAAATCAAGTTTTGAGATAAATGAGTTCAAAGTTTTTCAGAAATCATACGATTATTTAATGGAATTAAGACTAAGCATTACTAAGTGGCTCATATATAAGAGTTCACTTAATAATATTATTGTAATTACATTTTTTACTCCTCAGCCCCCCACTTACAGAGAACCGCTTCAAAAGTTAATGTGGAAATGTCAACTGGAAAAAAAAAAAAACTGAAGTGATGGCATTTTTAGGAAAAGATCAAATTCCATGCAAAATCATTATAAATAATAATTAGTAGAACGTGTGAATTGATTTAATAATCATTTAGTTTATAATTTCTTTTCCTTGCACGTCTCTACAGCCCAAGGTAGCCTTCGCTCCCGTAGTGTCCTCATCCACTCTCTATCTTTCACCAACAATGTCCATCTTTTAATTCCACACTTTCTAATGTTATCCTGCACTGAGGCCCACCATCTATTCCAAAGTCTTCCCCTCGTTCTTCTCCCTTCTGATTGCATGAAACATATTTGGTGCACTTTCCTATCATTTGACATTCTGTCCACGTGTCCGATCCATCTAAGTCTGCTGAATCCAATGAATGATATTACATCCAAGTCACATACATATCCATCAACTCATTATATCTTCTTCGCCAGTTGACACAGTCATGAACCACTCTCAATATCTTCCTCAAAATCTTTCTTTCAAAAACTGGTAGTCTGTTGCATGTTTCAACATTTAATGTTCATATTTCTGCATCATATGAAGCAACTGGTCTTATTAAGGTTTTATATATATGTTAATTTTAGTTGTTCTAAACACATTTTGACTCTTCAATAGTGGAAGTGCATAGAAAGCTCTGTTTACAGATTTGATTCTTTATTTCTTAAATCATTATTACTAGTTAGTAGAGATCCCAAATACACAAATTCATTAATTATCTCAAAGGAGAAATGGCCAAATGATGCTGTCCAATTGAGGACCGTTTTTGCAAAACTTGCTAACTGAAAAAACTAAATTTTACAGGAGAGACAAAACATTGTAGTAAGCAAATTTTGCTGTAACTCTTACTTATAGCAGAAAGCAAGTTTTGAAAAAACGATCACACTTTGACACACTATAACGAAGAGAAATAATACAATTTTACTAAGACGCCTTTTACATGATGTAGAGGCCTGCCTTATGTTAACAAATTCATCAAAATCTCAATTTTGCAAATTTTGGAGTTAGCAAGTTTTGCAAAAACGGCCCTCAATTAGCCATTCCTTGTGGGTTCCTTGAGTTTATAATTTATCATACATAAATGATGATATGACTAACAAAATTCCTACATTTCTAAAAATTATCAGAACTGCTAAAAATGTATTCAAACCATCCCAAGTACAAAGACATTCAAGACTGAAGATGTATAAGGAAATGTGATGAGAGATGGTGAACAACAGCCAAAATGCGATTCATGTAAAGAACTGCAGGATGTTCATTATTTGAGTATTGTCACAATGAAGACATTCTCAAAGAACTTAAAATTGATCCTATCATCAATTATCTGGTACCCGAAGTGTGCTCCGTGGATCCAGAATCCGCCAGCACTTATCAGAGGATCAAAGATTGGTAATATATATTTTGAAATGAGTAACATATAACACTGTCCACACCTGTGGAGTAACGGTTAGCACATCTGGCCGCAAAACAGGTAGCCCAGGTTCGAATCCTGGTTGAGGCAAGTTACTTGGTTGAGGTTTTTTGCGGGGTTTTCCCTCAACCCAAGTTGAGCAAATGCTGAGTAACTTTTGGTGCTGGACCCCGGACTCATTTCACCAGCATTATCACCTTCATCTCATTCAGACGCTAAATAACCTGAGATATTGATACAGCGTCGTAAAATAACTTACTTAAAATAAAACATATAATACTATCTTTTTTTCGACGCTATTGTACAATACTGTACGCAACTGTACTTGTTAAAGTTAGTATATCAGCAAAGGTAGATGACCAGATGTCAGCCTTATGTGAGCTGACCTTCGAGATATACAAAACACGACTTTCTTTATTCAGTTCAGGTAGTCTATTCGATTGAAAATTTTTGTCTGCTTGGCGAGGTTGGCGAGTTATTAGTCAGTTCTTATCTGCTTGGTCTGTGTGAATGTTTGCAGTTTTTTCTCTCGAGACCAACAGTGTAGAATACATTTTTATAAATGTGCTCGGAGACTTAATATCGTGAGGTTATTGGTAAAAATACTCAAGTCTAGTTTTCAAAGTTTGTGGTAAATTCAATTTGAAGTTTTTGGATCGTTATGATAAATCACAGAGTTTTTCAACTTATTAGCAACACTATTATATATGAGGGGGTCCCGGCAAGAAAGTGCCAAGCCACATTTTTATACTTTTGAGATAATGCAAGTTGAATGTTTGATCAAATCCTTAAATCACAGAAAAAGTTAAATTTTAATTCTATAGATATAATTAATTTCCCTGATACATTTTTAAAGAAAATATGAAATATATTATACATATTTGTTATTATTTTACATTACAAATTTATATTTTAATGTATAATGTATACTGTTCTGTGGCTTGACACTGTCTTGGTCAAAAGAATTACTAATTATATAGTGTGAAGTTTTATTGACATTAGAAATGTTATATTTTCAACTATTATTTACCATTTTTAAGACAAACAAACTTTATATTAATTTCGTTACTTCTCAAAAGACAAACAGTAACCTAAAATATAGGGTATTTCAAAAGTCAGTTCAAATATTAAAACCCTATAAATATTATACCGGTAATATTTGAGATAGGGAAAAAACAAAACATCACAGTGTTGGGCAAACAACGGGGTTTACAAAACATTGAGAAGATGTCCGCCGTTCTCTTTTTCAATGTACAGCATTCTGTCTGCGACATCATGCACAGCATTTTGCAGATAATGTCTTGGAATATTGACAATTTCTTACGAGATGGCATCTTTCAGTTGCAGTAGGGTTGTTGGATGTGTCAGGAAAACTCGATCTTTAAGGTAACCCCACAACCAAAAGTCGGTCGGATTGAAATCTGGAGAACGCTATTGTTGTAATGTATTTTTTGCATCATGTTGGATTATTCTGGAAGTTGGTGAAACATCGTAATTATGAAACAAATTTACAGATAAGCAATTTAAGCTTTATTAAAAATGTTACGTGATAAGAACTTCAAAGAACCTGGAGTAAACAAATTATAAATAATGTACCTTAATGTTTCAATACTGGATCATTAATCACTGCACAACACAAAGAGAAAAATATACTAATAATAATATTCATAACTGTTCATTAGGCATAGCTTCAAATAAACCATATTATTAAGATTGAAATTTTAGGTTGTAGTAAAAAGTCAAGTAACATCTTGGTACTGACTGCTGGTAATTAAACTTTGTTGACCATCAAATTTTTTCTTAGGTTTGGAATAGGTTTGTTGTTAGCTTTTTCATTGTTGCTTCCTGGAAGGACTGTGAACTACACTGACCGGCAAAAAAAAAAAAAAAAAAAAAAAAACGATCACTTGAAAAAATACTAAAAGTCAAGTTTAAATGTAAATTATGAAATAATCCCAGAAATAACATAACAGTAAGCATACTCAATTTAAAGATTACACTTTTATGAACTTGTGACACGTAAATTCACACCTTTCACACCAATTTTGAGTCAATGAACGTCATATGTTCATAAATATACACTTCTGTTGAAATTTTGTAAAATGTTTCACTTAACTTTCAACTGAATATTTGTCCATTAAACTTAACTGAAAATGATGATGATGCACAAAACTTAAATTCACACTAACAGTAACTGAAACAAACATTCATTATCTGGTGTGTCCCGCTCTGGCCCTAATTACAGCTGCCATTCTCTCAGGCATGGTCTTAATTAAGGTTATGATGTTTCTCTGGTCGATATTGTCCCATTCCTGTTGGAGAGCCGCCTGCAGATCACCTAAGATCTTCGGAATAGGATTACAATCTCGGATATGTCTACCCAACCTGACCCAGAGATGTTCAATAGGGTTTAGTTCCGGACTCTGAGCTGGCCAGTTGAGACGAACAATCTCCAATGCATCAAGATACTGTGATACGCAGCGTGCTGCATGTGGACGAGCATTGTCTCCAATGAATGGAGCAAAGAGCACGACGTGATTGATGAGAATCTCGTTGATGTAGCGGTGAGTGTTGAGACTACTATTCTCGACAATCACCAATTCCGTTCGGGCCTCCATGGAGATGCCGCCTCACACCACCACAGAGCCTCCACTGAATGGCGTCCTTGCAGACAATGTGCACTCTGCATACCGGTCTCCAGACTCTTTCCCTACCATTTGGGGATTTCAGGGAGAACCTGGACTCATCAAAGAACAACACACTGCTCCACTGCTGTACAGTCCATTGGGCATGCTGACGAGCGAACTGAAGACAGTCGGTTCGGTGCTGTCTGGTCAGATCTGGTCCCGTAGCAGGTCGTCGTGATTGAAGATTTTGTTCTCCAAGGCGTCGTCGAACAGTCCTCTCGCTCACATTAACACCCCACACATGTTGTAGTCGATTCCGAGCTTCAATTCCTGTGGTATGGCGGTTTCTTAGAACTTGGCTGACGAGAAATCGGTCATCTCAGGCTGAAGTCTTCCTTTTTCTGCCAGATCCAGGTCTTCTGAAGTAACTCTGTGTTTCCCAGAACCATTTCGCAGCCTCTTGTATCGTGGTGTATGGTGTGCCTATGGTAGCAGTGGCATAACGGAGGCTGCGACTGTCTTCAATGAGAGTGACAGCTCTGGCAATGTCTTGGGGTGACAGAGGCATTGTCTGAACTGAACTTACTGACGAAATGGCAAACAAATCATTTTCGACAGTTGTTATTCATTTCAAAAAGGAAAGGAAGCAATAAAGCAAAACCTCTTCAATTGTTTATGATGACCTACCCCACATGTTCAGCACAGAAACACACCCCTTCCTTGTTAGGCAATAAACCGAAGATTAATTGGTGTGAAAGGTATGAATTTACGTGTCAAAAGTTCATAAAAGTGTAATTTTTAAATTTAGTATGATAACAGTTATGTTATTTCTGAGATTACTTCATAATTTACATTTAAACTTTACTTTTAGTATTTTTTTCAAGTGATCGGTTTTTTTTTTTTTGCTGGTCAGTGTATTTGTGGATCTTGAGGCTTTAAGGGGACACTTATGTGAGTTTTGGAACTTTTTATCCAAATCTTATGAAATTTATACCACATATACATGTCCATATTAGTATGCTCTGTACAAAATTTGGTGCCGCTAGGACTTATAGTTTTGAAATAATATATATATATTTTTTTCCATATTTTATAATGCCGTCACTAAAATGCTCCTTGCACAAAAGTTTTCAAAATATTTACTTCAAATTTTGTAAAAAGCTTACAAATACTCAGGGAAACAAAAGTTATTTAGCTTTTTTAGCTAAGCCTAAATAGAGGGGTGCTACAATAAATTTTTCAAATTTATGAATCTACTGTTCCACCATTTTTTGCTCTAATGCAATGATGATCATGCCCAAAAGTACCATAGTATTAATATATCATAAAAATGCTAAATAAGTTTCATTCTTTAATGTCTAAATGAGTTCTCAGTTAAGTTTCAGACAAATCTGACAAAAATTGTTCTGCAATGAGCATTTTTGTTGCTTCCTCCTTCAATTTGGATCCTTTTGTGTGTTTCCTGGACCTTTTTGTGGCATCACAGCTTCGCCTTTCACTTTGTACACACGCCTGTGATCACGTTGTTCGCTTATTTTCTGTGCTGTAGGAAAAGTTGGCTCTTTCCTCAAAGAGTGACAGACTTCTTATGTTTTAACAAAACCCATATTGAATTCTGCTACAGCTTTGATTACTGCCAGTTGAAGTTTATCTTTTGACACATAAACTTCTTTACTACACTTGCTCCATACGACACTGTGAACACTTTCATTTGCATTTTATGTCTTTTTTGTGCATCGCTCTAGTACTGAGTTTTCTGCTAGTCTTTGATATGCTGGCATAATTTTAGTGACAACAACTTCTTCATACTGTCATGTGTGGTTGTTTCTTTCCCCTCAGCTGTCTCTCGATTATAGAAACACCATGACGTTGGGCCCTTTGGGCATTTTTGATGTTGGGGCTTTGTGTCTGTGGACATAATATAATGACATATAGTGGTATAAATTGCATTTTTCATTTCTGAAACTTTAGGGGTATTGTCACTAATAGCTTTTCTGTAATAGCTGGTAAGTTTTTCAATGGTAGTGTCCTTTAGACCACCAATTTGTCTACCATCTAATGCCACACCTCGTGAACTCCAATACTTGATAGTATTTCGAAGTGCAGTCCCTAATCTCTTTGCCACATGATTAAGGCATTCTTGTTTTTCAGTGGTGATGCCAGGATAAACATTAATTTTGTTCAAATGCTCATAAGTCTTTGCATCACCATCGGACAACATTACTGTGTATTGGATTCCCTTTTCATTCACGGACCGTTTCCATAGAATCTCTGCAGCATCCCTTTCCATGGCATTTGAAGACCCTTCATGATTTTTCTGGCAGTTACCTGCAGATACATGTCTCTCGTACCATAAATGATAGTCGAGGGTGCCTTCACATAAATGTTGTTTTGTTATCTCACATTCATGGCAATATTTTGACAAAATGTGGAAGTCAATAACGACACCTGTCAAGATGTCAATACCTAATCCTATGCCATAATTTGAAGTGTGACCCCTTTTCTGCCATGTGCCATCATAGGACACTGCTATGTGTATCACTGGCTTGGAGCATAGAGTTGGGTCTAACTCCTCATGTGCTTGACAGACAGCTACAGCAGCCATATTCAATATTTCCAGCTTGAATGTCTTCCCCTCCTCCTTCAAGGTATGCAGTAGCTTTGTATAAGAACTTATACCCAAGGTATTCATGCTCAAACAATTGAAAACTTCTGCATAGCACTTTGCCCTTTGCCTATCTCAATAAATGCCTCAACTATATCTTTATAATTCCACAGTACAAGAAGTTGCATGTCTTTGGGTTTATAAAGTTTGACTCACAGAAATGCAAAGTTATATATATTTTAATTTTAAACTCTTTGACAGGATGGAAATCCAGTGGGTGCAGTAAATTCAAAAGAAAGTAATGCGTGAGAATAAAATATGAATTACTAAATGTCATTGCGGGGCAGGGCTGTTAAATACCTATGCAGAGCAATTTAAAAATGTCTGCCGACACCTTTAAAATGGCGGATTTACAAATACATTTACATTTTCGAATAGAGGAATGTCCTAATATTAATTTAATTATGAAAAAAAAATTCACATATTTTACTGAAAATCACCAAAAACTCACATAAGTGTCCCCAAACTTTGACAGTTTTAAAATCTGTTTCTTTGAAAGAGGCTTTGTAAGGAAGGTAATCCAATGATTGCTTTTCTACAGTTAATACAGAAATGTTATTGAAGTGGACTTTGTCATTATTAGTGTTTACAATAAAATATGAGATATCCGATCTGTGAGATTCTTTACATCAATAAAGTCACTTTGAATGGTAGCCCTTTTTGTCATTCTAACTAAAGTGACATATTGTGCTGGAACTTAGATTCTAATTATCTTTTTATATTTTTTTTCTATTACAGAGGGAAGACGCTCTTACTTTCTGTGTGTCTGCGAACCAAAAATTTGTGTGTTATACTTTTAATCTGTAAGTTTGCCACAACATACTTGTATAAGCAGTGAAGTATTTCCTTTTTTGCTGTCCACAGCACTTGTATAAATTGTGTTTTTTTCTAATTCTGTATTGCATATAGCCGCTTTTCTTCTAAAAATTATAACAAGGATGTCCCAGTTTCAGTTGCAGCTTTCGTTCCATTGCCTTCATGCCATAGGTAGCAGCCCATTTTTTTCCAGGTCACAAATTGTGATGTAGATGAACAATTTTGACTTGTAATAAAATTATGCAATTTTTCCTTAGGGTAGGCAGAGCAACTTGCATGAAGAAATTGGGAGTATTTTCTCGTTACATAATTCTGCAAGTCCACCTGGGTAGCCTTCTGTGCCCTAGGTTACGGGTTCGATCCCGGCCCAGGTCAATGGCATTTAATTATGCTTAAATGTGACGGGCTCATGTCAGTAAATTTACTGGCATGTAAAAGAACTCCTGCGGTACAAAATTCCAGCACACCGGCAACGCTGATATAACCTCGGCAGTTGCAGACATCATTAAATAAAACATAACATTTTTTTTAATTCTGCAGTAACACATTTTTACTGCGAAAACTAAATTAAATATTTCTGCAACACTGACACAACTTAAATAGCCAGCATAAATGACAAACCAGAGAATGCAATAGCAACACTTCTGCCATTAGTTGTCCCAATATTGAACTAAAATGTGCCGCTGTTGCTACCGGAAAGAAGATTATTTTATAATTTTGGGATCTGTAATAACTCAAAATTAGTTTTCTGAGTTTGTGGCACTAATGCAGTCCATGAGCGAGTTAATGGCACTTATTTAAACGCTATTCAACATGTAATTTTTTTTTTTTTTTTTTTTTTTTTTTTGCAATTTTAGCATTAAAGGGAAATAAACGTCTATTATAAAAGTTTACACATAAAGTATGTACTTTTAAAAGTCTTTATTTTGTGATGATTTTGCATATTGTATTTTATTGCCCTTTTCTTACTGTTTTAGCTTACCATAAGTTACCGGTATTCAACAGTTTAGCAATTGTTTTCTGTTAGGTGCATTACATGTAGGATGTATCTGTTTACTGAACAGTTTTATTGATCTTACTCTTACATTACACTTACGCAATTTTTATCGAATCACCTTTCCACATAGACGTATTTACGTCAAAAAATATATTTTATTTAAATATTGCATTTAATTGTGCATTGTTTATGCATTTATTGTAAAAGCGTATATTATACACTATCTTGTGTCATATATGATTTTTCTGTGAATATTATGGACACTACCTTGTACAATATATAAATATAAGATTTGTATGTAAACATTATGAATAGTAGCAAGGAATATTCATTTAAACCTATTGTAACTAAGATCTGTTTTCTTAAAGTTTTAATGTGATTCAATTAGTCTCCATTCAATATTTTATGTAAGAAAGTCAGTTAATATCACACTCCATATAAATACGTTTATTATGGGGTTTCTTTACCATTTGGGTCATTCCATGTGGCTCATGTTACACTTGGAGCTATTTTATTATAAACCAAATCACTGTAAATCATACATGAATGTTTAAAGAACCACACGTTTTTAGCAGAATGTTCTCCGATAAGGAGTCAGTCATATGGTATAATAGAACATACAAAAAATTGAGATTCACAATTTTACAGTAATTTTTTAAAATTCGTCTCATGTTACATCTAAAAGGACACACAACTAGAAGTATTTACATTTTGCATAAACTCAGTTCTTCTATAAGCGCCTAGAACCTGAAATTGTTATATATTGCAATGTGGACACCAATGTAAAATATCACACAAACAGATCGAAGAAAGACAAGACAGTAATTGTTGTATTGCACTAAATTTACGTGATTCAAGTTACAGAAAAACGTGACTGATGGTACGTTTGTGCCATCAACTTCAAACAAACACATCTAACTATTCAAAACGTGTAATATCCGCGTGCATTAACAAGTGTAGGCATATTTATTTTCTGTACAAGTTGTGAAATGGAGTAATAGATCTCATCTGGTAAGAAAGGCTACTTCCAATTGCAACCAGCTCGTTCCATTATGCTAACTTTAAACTCTACATTTTTCAGTTCCATTATTTCACCTGGATATAATTGTCCATCATACTGTACATAGTACTAGTCACCAATTTTTATGGGAACATGTGAAAACTTATGTAGACCTTGTTCATCAGTGAGAATCGAGGTAGCGAATGTTTCTTTGTTTGCTCGAATACAATGAACTCGAAAAATAACTTCCACAGTTTTGACATTTTTTATAATTCCTTTTGTATTTAGTTCATTATTTCGATGTACTATTTCATTGGCTGAAACAGATTGCACTCTGACATTAGGGTCTTCATTGCTGTTATAGGCCTGTGCAAAATCATCAGCACAGGTGACTTGCCGTTTCCTCTGCTTTACTGCATTCCAGACTTTTCTCTTCACAGCACCACCAATCCCATCTACTGGACCTTTGCCATGAGATGTGGCGAAGAAGTTCCATGTCATGGTAGAATTATATCTGTGACACAAGGTAGGGAGAGCAGCAGCTACGTATCTGTTCTTAAACTGCGAGCTGGACCATCTGACCATATGAATATCTGACTGGTAGTTGCAGGTAGAGTTGCCAGTGGATCAGTGTATGCTATTAGTGTCTCCTTAGTGTGTGACAGATTGTCAGAAGCCAGTACAAATGAGTGCAGCCTTCAGAGTGTCATACTGCAGAAGTAAATAAACTGACCTGTGACTGCTGCCTATGGGCATTTTGAATTTCAACTTGCGCCACACAAGTATAATTCTCGGCAAAGTCCACTTGGCTTGGCATCTGAAAGAAGACTTATCAACATCTTCCCGAACTTTTCTGTAACACTGCGCTTGGTGTCTTTTGATGTATGCCTAGCAGTGTTCTATTTTTTTATAAAATTTATATCTTCTCACCATTAGTGAGCTGCCACAAGGGACAAAGAGTATTAACCATAGAAATTTTTTACAAGTTCATGAAAAACCATTAATTTTGTTTTAACAATGAAGTTCTTACAAGTACATAGCTGCAAATAATTTTTTTTGAGATTAGTGGAAATATACCTATTTTTAGAAAGTAAGTGTTACAAAAAAGTAAAGAATGCTACTGAACTTAGTTTGATTTCTCCCAATGGCGATGCACAAAGGTGGGAGTGCCGCAGGGCTCCGTATTAGGACCACTACTTTTCTCTATCTACATTAATGACGTATCAAAGAACTTACAGTATTGCCGATATCACCTCTATGCCGACGACCTACAATTTTACATACATTCCAGACCCAATACGATCAATGAATTGATTGACAAGTTAAATTGTGACCTAGCCACTGTCTCCACTTGGGCGGCCAATTTCGGACTCTCACTTAATCCAAGTAAGACTCAAGCTATATTTATTGGACATAAGCATTTAGTTAACTCCCTTAATAACAGCAATCTTCCAGTTGTTACCCTTAACAACACGCTAATCCCTTATTCATCTGTCGTAAAAAATCTTGGCTTCTTTTTTGATAATAATCTAAGTTGGAATTTTCAAGTTAAAGAAACGATAAAAAAAAAATGTACCTCCATTCACTGTTTGAGTCGCTTGAGAAACTTCTTGCCCCAGCAACTAAAACTTACCCTAGTACAAACCCTAGTAATGCCGCACTTAGATTATTGTGACGTTTTGTTAAGTGACCTAAGTTCTGATCTGTCAGTCAAGTTACAGCGAGCTCAGAATATGTGCGTCAGATACGTGTGCAACATTCGACGATATGATCACATATCACCGTCCTTCGCAAGTCTTTCGTGGCTCCGACTTAAAGAACGCAGAACTTTACACTCTTTGTCTTTACTCTTTCGAATTCTGCACACTTCAACACCAAATTACCTTTCGTCTCGTTTCTCTTATCTATACTCTAAACACGACGTAAATACCAGATCACTTATCTGTGGCACGCTAAGTATACCTCTTCATAGAACATCTTGTTATTCATCATCTTTTACAGTATCCACCTCGCATCAATGGAATTCCTTGTCACAAAGTATTAGGGGCTGCAAGACAATAAACACCTTTAAGAACAGCTTAAAAGATAACCTTATTAGTATTTCACTACAATCATACTGATTTAAACTATCACCGACTACATTGTTACTCCTTTCTTTTAGACATCATCCTGATTGTGCTGTATTTTCAAAATTGTCTCATAATAATCTCTTTCTATTATTTAATATTATTTGAAATATATTAACATTCTATGTATTTTAGCTTAATTCTGCTACACATTTAATTTCAGTGTTTAATTAATAGTTCATAGTAATTTGTTGTTTAATTCGTAAATAACTCTTGTATACATGTAACTCTCATCTAAATCAAATTGTTGAATTCTTTGTAAGTTCATGCATATGTATATACTCTTTTTGCTGGTTGAGTGAAAGAGAATGCCTTATGGCCTTAAGCCTGCCAGCTAAAATAAATCATTATTATTATTATTATTATTATTATTATTATTATTATTATTATTATTATTATTATTATTATAGGTGATTCTTCAGGAGAGCAATTGATCCTTTCAATGCAGCTAAGGTTACAATTGGAATAATAGATGTAGGTATTCCATGCCTCTTAAACACATCTTTCATGAAGAGAGTAGCGGTACCTCTTGCTCCAACCAGAAGTCCGATTACTTCAAGCTCTTTTAGCTGGTATTTTTTGAGGTAATAGGAAATGGTAGGATTGTAGATATTCTTTTTTTCATTATCCACTTCTGCTGGCTGTTCCTCATCCGTTTCGAAACGCACAGGGGATCAATTATGTCTCCAGATCTTGTAGATTCCTTGAAAGCTATTATATCTATGTGCCGTGTACTGCCAGTGACGGAGAGACCTTGTACTTCTTCAAAGGTGTTGTAATCAGCATCTTTAAGGGCAGTGGCTATAATTGATCGTACTTGGTGGTGTCTAGCATTTCGCAGAGCTTAGCCGTGCGGACAGGATCCCAGGATGTGTGCAAAAGTTTCAACCTCGTTGTGGCAATGCCTACAACAGTTGTCCTGAGATCTTCCCGGCACAGCACGTACTGCAGCAACATTTCCAACCATTTTAATGCCATCACGCCATTCGCTGTTGGAGGGTCCTTCGTGTTTACAAATCCATTTGTTGGCACCAGGATATTGTTTAAATAAAACTACGCCTTTCCCTTTCTGTGGATGATGACACCAAATATCAAATTCTCTGTTCCTCAGAAGGTTACCAATCTTTGTAACATTTAAGAAATGTTCATTCTTATGAAATAAGGCATCTTCTGGAACAATGTTCAGAGATTGGGCACATCTAACGCTCTCCTCATGAACCTGACATGTTTGTATGATGTATGGGTTTTGAGATTTGTGTAAACATCGAAGGGCATTAATTTGTTGTAGTAGTGCTTCCCATTTTGTTCGAAAAATTCCTAGTCCTTTGTACTTCCTGGGACTATAAATCATTGCATCAGGAATGTCTGTAGGCAGATTCAGTACCTCTTTCAGTGCACTTTTTATTAATTTGTCGGCGTCATCCAAGAACGTTTTGGTATAAGTTCAGAAGGGATGGTTTGAAATTGATATATTAAGGAAGGACAGATGGAGGTATTTAGAACACAATATTTCTGGTCTGCATGAAGAAAAGGTGACGAGGTTAGAGTTTCAAGTTTATTATTTAAGATCTTTCAATGTTGACTGGGGATTGAAAACTATTGAGTCAGAGAAGTTTACTCCCAGATAGCGAATAGAGTCGTTTGTACCAATAGATTTAATTTCAAAATCAGTATATATACTGAGATTGTGTCCGACAAGCTTACCTTTGGAGATATTTATAATTACGGATTTATTAGGATTTAATTTTAGCCCAATGTCTGTAAATCTTTGATAAGCCATTCTTGTCAGTTCAATAGCGGAAACTTCGTCTTTACCAATAATTACGGTAACGTCGGCAAAGCCGAGAACAGTTAAAGGAGGCAGTCCTTGTACAAGTTCAAATCCAAAAGTTGATGTTATTGTCTGCTCACATAACTCATTTAAAATATGATCTGTTGCTAAATTATATAAAGCTGGCGACAGAGGAGATCCGCATGACTCCTTTCTTTAGAACAATTGTTTTAGTTTTTGTGTGACCTAATTCAATTCGTGTTGTGTTTCCCTCCTGTAGAGCTATCACAAGTTGGGTAAGTTGTGTTGGGCAGTAGAACTTTCCAAAGTAGCTCTTATGTGGTCATGGCCAACACTATCAAAAGCTTTCGTGATGTCCAGAAAGACAATTGTTACGTCAGTCTTTTTTGTTTTAGCAGCATGAAGAACTGATCAGAGAATTGAAGTATTTATTAGCGTCCCTGGTGTCTTAGAAAAACCAGTTTGGTAGTTATTAAATGATATGAAATTTCGCAATCTCTTGTCCAAAATGCGATCGATTACCCTACGAAGTACAGAAGTGATGGTTATTGGATGCCAGTTAGATATCTCTTGGCTATCCCCTGTCTTGGGAACCAAAACTGTCCTTGCTTTTTGGAGGCTAGGGGGAACTATTCCTGACTGGAGCATTCGTGTTGCAATTAGGCTTATGACTTCATGTGCTAGAGTATCTTTGATTGCTCGTACGAGAACATGGTCCGGTCCAGGGGAGGTATCAACTGCCATACTGCTAATGACTGAAGCAACTTCATTCGGAGTTACTAGTGGATCAAATGTTTCTTCATTCATAATCTTTTTCATTTCTGAAACATATGTCGGATAATCAGGTCGGACATTATTGTTGGGAAAGGAGATTATATTTGAAAAGTGGTCAGAAACGGTTGTAGGGTCAATATTACAGGATTTATTGTTATGTCCCAACACAGACCTCACTGCTTTCCTTCGTTGGTTTGATATCGTATCAATTTGTATTGATATTTACCTCGTCTCTTCTCCCTCTCCCTCCGAGTCGATCTCTCAGGATTAGTGGACTTGGCATAACTTTTACTAATACCAGAATTTTTCTTTTGTCTCCTAGCCTCTACATATTTCCGGGCAGGATGTTTTGGACCTGGCAGAATGGAATCTGCTAAGAATGATGTGAAATCACATACTGCTTTAAAAATTCCCCCTCCTCCAGCTCTTGTTTGAATTTTTCAGTCCAGGATTTCAATTCGGTTTCGTATTGGTTAACAGTGGACCCATTGACTCCATTTGGCTCATCATTTGAACTTAATTGTGTGTTCACTATTGGTTTATTATCCCTATTTCTGTTTACTATTAATTTCCTTTGTATATCAGGATGGGATCTGCTAATATGAATTCTAACTCCACAATCACCTGCAAATATTTTTCCACAGTATGGGCATACAGTTTGTATAGGTTGGACAGTATTACAAATTAAAGAAATGTCAGCCATAATTTAACATCTTGAAGACTTTTTTTCTAAAATAGACACCCGTGAAATAATCTTCTGTTAAGTTGTTAAATTTTGTAGGAGTTAGATTCACTGTTTTGCTTGTACTTACTTGGCTTATGTATTAAAATTTGTCCAGTTATTGTTTACTGATGTTATGGCCTTAGAAACCAAGTAAACAACTCTTGTCATGCACTATATTTCAAAATATATTACTCGATATAGACATTAATCCACTTCACTAACACTTAGGCATGCGCATATAGAAATTTAAAGCATTTTAAACCACAGTTAGACTTAGTATGATGATATTTTCCTTCACTTAATATTAATATATCAGCAGAGCAAATTTCGTTTGTTTGCAGCTGTTTCATGAGAAATTATACTGCAAATATATTGAACAAGCTCTGTTGTACAACCTTCTGCAAGAACTTTATGAATTCGTTCAGATTGATCACTCTTCCAAATGAACCATGTCAGATCCTGTCCTTGTATAACTCCTATAAAATTAAGAAATCCTTTCCCATCTTTATCCTTATCACATTTATTGAACCAGCAATTTCTGGTGGCGTCACTGCATATGATACTGTGGAAATTTGATACTGCATTTTGGAATGTCCGGTTAATTTTATGGAGTCCTTCTAATGCCAGAGCAAAATTTTGGTGGTACTTGCATAGGCACACATTGTGTGGAAGTTTACTGCTTAGTAACACGTGTGATGGTTGCAGCTCTGTAAATTTACTCTTTCCAACAGGCAAGTCTGGATTTTGTTCCATGATCTGTTGGAATGCATATCATGTATTGCGCTTGTGTTTTTGTTTTATTGCCCTCACCATCACGAATTGCATCTCTTCATCCCGCATACATAATTTTTACATCATCTTGATACATGACTCACGTTACACTCTACATATACCATGACTCATGTTACATTTTTTATTACATTTAATCAGGGGCGAATGCTAATCACGAAAGTTAGGCTTGCTCTTTTATTCATACGGGAAGATGGGAGGATATAATAATTCATAATTAATAAAAATAATCAGACCCACATAAATAATTTATTTTATAATTATGAAATCATTATGAGTCATGGATCATATTCGCTTATCAGATGTAGAAGTTCGATATAATATAACAAACATGGCCAACAAAACAGTTTATTTAGTTTTTTCGACCCTGTCAACCAATGCATATTGTTGTTTTGAGCTGCACTGAACGAGCGCACATATTCCCTATGTCTGTCTTCTCTTGAATAGTTCTTCGGGAAAATGGATTTAATAATAAGGTTTCAATAACACACAATTCCGAACTCATTGCAATACTTAAAATTAATGTTTAAGAATTAATAATACATGCAGCAGCTAACACAATTACATTGCACTCGCACATCACAGCACATTCCCGCTGTCAATACTGCTCTGTGTAATGTTAAATAGTCGTTGGTGTAGCTGTTGGATCAGAGCTTCAAACAACACATAACAGAAGCATGTGCGCCAAGGAGGAAGGCACTTGCGCGCACATTATATTCTCGCTGTTTCTACGTCATTCCTGTAGCTCCGAGAAACGAGCAAGCGTTGCGATATTTGCGGGGTGCAACCTGTGGATGGTATTACGCCTATACAGTATTCCAAAAAAAAAAAAAAAAATTAATGTACGTAATCCCATTTTGAGAAATACACATTCTACGAAAATATTGGGCTTGCGCAGCAAGCATAGCATGCCCTGAGGAATCGCCCCTGCATTTAATGGAATATTACAATAGGGAAATAGACTTTTATTAGTTTTATCTTGTTAAAACATCGCCATGGAAAGGAATAAACAAAGTAGGCTACTTTTAAAAGGAAGTGCCGTTTAGAACAAATAATATAAAATACTAATGCTTTCGTGACTCATGTTACAACCGTGAATATGTTTTAAAAATGAATCTTAAAATGTAACAGTGAATGAATATTAAGGTTTTTATATAATAAAGATAGTCACCAGTAATAGTCCTTTTATATAAAGTTTATTAATTTGTTCTAAATTTGTTCACTTTCGTTGTATAAGCCCGGGAAAATCACGAATTTTTGTTCACTTATCCATGCTTATTTTCAATCAACTTCATGATCTTATAAAATCGAGATTCGCAATATATATTGACATTTATATATTATTGGAGATATTTTGAAGTTTGCCAACCTTACGATAGCAAAATCATGCACAAATTAACAAATTTTAGTTTTTAGTATCATGTCACAATTTTCATGGAATGACCCATTTTATTTTGACATTTTTCGTTGTAAAATATTTTTTCATCATACCTGTTGCTAGAACAATAGCTTCATGGCATTTTGAAACATCTGTCTATGTACAGCTTTTTCCTAAATTTTTAATCATATTCAAAAAACACAAGTTAATTCACCCAGGAATAGTGCATATAAAAAGTTTTTGCTAAAGAATAACTGTACTGGTACTTTATTTCAAGCTCTTCCACAAAATAGCAGAAATGTTTGGCTTAGAACTTACTCTACTGATTTTATTCATTATTACTTTTTATTATATTCCATAAATATTGTCAAAATAAATCGTATAATCTATAATAAAAATGTTCTTTCGACACTTTTTTTATATTCAGAAACATACCTAAAATTTGCAAATTTCTTCAAAAAAAGTTTAGAAGTGTTTAATATTGGTTCATTTAAAGTATCATGAAATATGCTGACTTGATTGATGTTCTATAAATTTATAACAATTATCTAAAATTGCAATTTTATCATATAATGGCGTGTTAAAATGGCAGGAATACTTTCACATCTCTGTATCAGAAACTCGACAAAATTGTTGCGATAAGAATTAGATTTTTGGGTATTCAACTGTGTCCTAGAACTTGCATTTCAATCGTTTCGAAACTACGTACAGGTTCCATCATCAGGGCAGATAGGTAAGGCCAGGAAGGTTACCTACTCTGTTGGACTCATTACACCAGACTAATTCAAACGATATCCATTTGCTTGGTAGATTTGTTAGATAGTAGATAGGGATAGTGGAAATCTCGTTAATCCATTCATGTGCGTCACTAATTAAATGACATGGCATTTGGCAATTCTAGTTGTCTAACTCAGCATTCTCTTACACGGGAAGTACATTCCTGAATCAGGAATGAGCAGGATGACGCAGTTGGTAGCGCTATTTAAGACATCTCCCATCACATATGGTTATCGCCCATTCAATATCTGGACCTTATAATGTATACATCACTTACCCTACTGGAGAAGCCTTCCATTTAAGGTGATTATCCCTGCACCCTCTTGCCCGTGTTAAGAAACTCTTTCCAGGCGATTATGACTTGGTTGGACACACCATCAAAGGCATTATGTATAATGAATGTGGAGGTAAACGATGTCCAGGCTGGAATCCAACATTATTAATGTCGAGAGATATTTTTTCGAGAGTTCTACTGGCAATCTCATATGTGCTTAGGGTTTTACGAGTCTTCTTGGGGATGTTCCCCCATGAGCCGATCATGAGCTTTGAGAACCTTTTTATCTGCCAGATAATTAGCCAGAGACTGATACATGCTGACTTTCTCATGATAGGCATTGGTTAGAGACGATACATTCTCACAGCGGACTATTACATCAACTACAAGAACCCTGGCCTCATCTGTTACAACAAGATCAGGTTTGCATCTCTTGTTACTAACTACGCGATATGTTAAAACCTCGAGACTCGAACTCACAACCACCCCAAAAATAGTGTACTCCTTGACTCTGTGACTTTAATTCACACCGGTTTTCTCTTCCATTATCTTTGATTCGAGTCCTGGCTCTCACCAATGTGGCCAATGTCAGTGGGTAACAAAAATCCTAAAATGGTTGATAGCTTTGCATGGGCGATTTTCAAGCTTGCCATTGCCATTGGCTGCGCGAATTAATGGATCTCCACTTTCTGAGAGGATCATTAGGCATAACTAGAGTTGTTGGATGGGGTATTTCTAAGCCTCCAGATGGCAGTATAAAATATGATCTGTAGTACTGGGGTGGAGGTGCAGTATGGATTTGAAAATCTGCCATACTCTGTTATCTGCATTGTTTTAAACTGCCTTATTTATATTACATAACACCATATCATGTAAAAATTTGGGAATAATATATTGTGTTATGAACTTGACTTTCTGAGCAGTTTTAATACAAGGCAGGCTCTTGATCTCTCAGCGACTTAAATAAGTTTCTCACACTGGGCATTATCTGTCAGGCCTTTTACTAGCGTGTATGTGATGCCCACATAGCGAAGTGGGGTGGAAGAGTTAGCATCAGGAATCGCCTCTCCACCCAGAGAAAGCTTGGGGTTCCTTACTAGCCAAGTTTTCTGTCATGACTCAGTGAGGAAACCTCAGGACTTTGACGAATTGAGTTTCATGCTCAGGCCTGCAATGTAGGCATGGAGTCGATCGAGATTTTTTTGGACAAGAAGATCATCGGCGAAAGTCAGTGTCCCCACAGGCTGTTAAGGATGAGGCCATCCTGTTACAGGTCTCGAATAAGGAAGTCGAAAACGAGCTTGAAGAACAAAGGTGACAATGAGTCATGCTGCTTGACCCCTCTCCCCCTATGCAGGAGTACTCCATCAATGTGGAGGCTCCATCATACATTTCCTTTGTTATGGAGATGGAGTAATCATCAATACATTGGAAGTGCAAAGCTTCCCATACAGTCTCATGCGGTATGGTAGGAATGGTTTGTATAAATCAACCAATGCATCACCGAGTGACAGCTCACCTGCTTTCGCAATGCACAAGATCTGATCTAGCAGATACGAATTTTTGTTATGGCCATTCACGGGAATAAATTCGACCTGCTTTTCGTGGATGTCAAAAACTTTCCAAACTGCATATCTGTTAACACCAAATAGATGCAGCCAAGTAGGGTCTCCAGTTGTTGACATATTCTGGGTCCAGACCATTCTTGGGGATCAGAGTGGTTCTGTTCACCTTCCAGTTACAGAGGAAAAAGCCCATGACTGTCACTAGATTTAATAATATAGTGAGAACTTCTGGATGCCTTTAATGCATTGCAGAAGATTTTTAGTTGCACCATCTGGTCCTGCTGCTGAATGTTTCTTAAGTTTTCTTAGTTTGTTTTTGATCTCTTTTGGTGTGACCTTGGAAAGCACCTCGTCTGATGCACTGGGTAGCATAGTGATGTCACACTTATCAGATTCCCCCCATAATCTGGCAAGGAAGGTGTGAAAGAACTGGTGAGTTGGCTGCTCTTCATGATGTTCTGTTAAAGCGGTTCCTGTCTGCTTCCCAATGGGGAGAGTCATAGTTACTCCCTCCGTTTTGTCTGGTGTAATGAGCCCAACAGAATAGGTCTTACCTGTCTGCCCTGATGTTGGAACCTGTAGGTAGTTCCGAAATGTTGGAAATGTCAAGTTCCAGGACACGATAGAATATAGAATACCCAAAAACCTTTATCACAGTCACCGTGAAAGCCTAAAAACTCAGATTGTTGTGATAAGTTTATAAACGTCATTTTATTATACATCTATATGGTTTTATTGTTATAATTTCTCACCAAATGTTGTAGGCTTGATTCATTTATACATATTTTATCCAAATTCAGTGGTTGTAGAGTATTTTGAAGAATATGAGAAGAGGAAAAAGAAGTTAATAATTTTGTGCACTACAGAACCAGAAATGCATCTCCTTTCAACTTCCGAAAATTTGCAGAAAAACCTCTGAATCGCAGATATTGAATACATGCTTACGAGGTTCAATTTCTTCTTTGAACCTCTCTGAGCCAGCTTCTGGACTTGGTGAGGGACGAAAGGTAAGGGGGGAATGCTGCAGAGGAAACATGTGAATGTGCTGATAAAGAGACCAGCTCTCTGCACATTGCGCTGAGCGCAGCTTCCAGTGACATAATAGTGACGCAGCTGACATGCTGTGGCGGAAACTTAAGAATAGTCGTTCTTGGTATTGTAGTTTTAATATATTAATCTGTGAATGTGACCAGTGTTTGTTTCCAAAGAAAATGAATAGTGTTAAATATCTTTTACAAACAAATTTTCCAGTTTTAATCTTGGAAGATAAGTATAAAATAAAGAAGCTTGGAAGGCCGTTACCTCAACTCGATTTAAAGCAAGCACAAACAAGCCGAGGTGAAACATTTTGCAGGGCATTTAATGTAAGAAAATATGAAAGAAACAGCTGGATTTCCGGTTATGAATCTACAAATAAATTGTTTTGTTTTGTCTGCTATTTGCTAAGGGTAAAGATATGAGCTGGACATGCACTGGTGTGTCAGATTTAATCCATTTGACAAAGAAAATTAAGAAGCATGAGGAATCTATTGCTCATAAGAATGCTTGCCTAGATTTATCAGTCCTTAGAAAAACAGAAATTAAGGCAACAGCTTAGCTCAGCTTTCAGGTAGAATTTTGAAAGAGAGAATGATGACGTAAAGAAAAATCGCTGTGTTCTTTCAAAGATAATTGATCATCATCATCGTCAGGCTCATTTTAAAGTAATTGTCTACTTTAAAGAACTGTAGTATTTTTTTTTTAATATTTCAGAAATGAGATATTGTTTAAATTGTTGGAAAACTATGTAATATCATAAAAGTAGTGAACCCCTTGTTATTTTAGGCACGAACCGCCACTGCACAGAACTGAATTGAAGTGAACTGTATCACTAAATAATATGCATGCTTTTGTACACAGTCAATTGAATATTGATTACTGAAGAACAGTCACATGAATTCATGCCTACACTTGTCATTCGACATGATCAGCTCACATTTCTTCATAATATCTGGCAGCTGTTGAAAAGATGCTGTAACAGAGCATCTTCTGTTGCTACAATTTATTTCTATAGCCTATATTCAAAGGAGATCATAAGACATGGTCATGTTATGTGGTGACTATGTTACTAAAATATAGACACATCTTAAGGAGTTCAAACTTTGGCTGCAAAAAGGATAGAGGAAAGTTGACCACAGTGTTTTTACATTGGTCACTTTGGCTAAGAAGTCGTCCATAAGAAATAAATGTTGATGTACTATAGTAATTATAACAGTTGTAATGTAGCAATACTTTTGCTTTCCGAAATATCTTACTTGTGGACAGTGTGATTGTGATCTAATTAGACGGTCTCTAGAATAGTTGTCTTATTATTTATGTCAGTATTATGACTTTTGGCACTATATCTGGCAGCAATTTATTACAACCAACTCCTAGCAGAAATTAATACCTGTACCGGTATGGTTTTCAATTTTTTTATAGAAGTAAATAGTACATTATTGTGATTTACAAATGAAACATTTGCTGTAAATGGATTGTATTTTGATTTAATGTTTTATCTGAATTTAATGTCTTTAGTAACTGTAATTAAGTCATAATTATATTAATTATATCGCAGTTTAATGAAGAATTGAAGTTAAATTAATTTGACCCAGAAGTAAAGCCATTTTTTTGTATTATGTTAGGGCTTTTAGTGTAACCTATTATACTTGTTGAACGCAATGAAATTTTCATATGTTGAACAAATTTTTAAATCTTTCCCATTAAGTAAAATACTGTATTATAGCTCTACATTTTAATTACAACAATTTTACATTGGGAGTCTGAAAAAATGTCGATGAAAAGCGAAATAGTTTCCATCCTTGTAGAGGAGTAATACTTAAAATGGCTTCAAAACAATAAAATTGTTTCTCTGTGGAGAATTTAATAGAATTTGTTTTGTTGGATCCTTATAAATCATTATATCTATACTGCGATTTATTCTCTTTGTCTTTAACAGGTGCAAGTAGTAATTGAATGTTATTAAAACTTGTTCTCTTGTCAGAAATTGTAACTAGTAGTATATGTGTTGACTTTAAAAATATTTAGTACTACTTATTTGGTCTTCAGAAGTTGAAAATTTCTTCCATTGCATGTTGTAAATGTGTAAGAAGATAATAATAGTGATGAAATATTACACCAAGCTCTTATAATGTAATTTATTCATATTTTAATAATAAAATATTTCTACTGTTAGAATTACATTTCACTTATCT
This sequence comes from Periplaneta americana, assembly GCF_040183065.1. Lineage (NCBI taxonomy): Eukaryota > Metazoa > Arthropoda > Insecta > Blattodea > Blattidae > Periplaneta > Periplaneta americana. The sequence goes on from NC_091123.1 coordinate 89,278,997, forward strand.
ACATTTTTGTACTAGACATGGATCTGGAATTTCGAACCCAGTGCAATTTTTACTAACGAAACATAAGTTAATACAGACTTTGTGGATAATCCAAATTGTCTATGGTTTGAAGGTTTTCCTCATGAGCCAACATCATCATTGTATCTCTGTCTTTAGGTATAACAAAATTGTACTCTATGAATATATTTACCTTTTTAATGAATACCTTCATCTTATCAGACTAGCAGATATACTTGCAAACATTGGCCTTTGTATCAGTAGAGGTTCATTAGCCTAAAGCAATACAAACTATGTTTTGTCATATTAGAAAAAAAAAAGTGAACTGACGTGGTTGTGATTGTGAGTTTACCCACAAGTTGTGCCATTACAATGTATTGTGTTGTATTTTGAACTACACACATATTTTTGTATAACTTTTATATATAAGGAGGCATATATTTGTGGTTATAATGGTATAAAATGTATGCTATTAACATGGTCATATAAAAGTACATTCAATTTTGCATGTTTATTTATAGATATAGATTTGTGCTGAATGTTCAATAAAATTCGTTTCACAGACAGAAGACATTAATTTTTCTTAGCATTACCACAGTCTAGTATATACAGTCACGAAGCTCAATACGTAGTAAATATGCATCCATAGATAGTTGCTAACCACTAGGATTGCCTCATTACAGACAATGCAAAATAGTACCGGTACAGTCTAGCCTATTGTTCCTAGCACCCTCACAACTCAAGCTTCGTGACTGTATATACTAGACTGTGGTATCACTGAAGACTGGACATTAAAACGCTGTAAGTACCAAAGAGAAAAACCCTAGAAAACAGAGCTTTCTTGTGCAACTAGTAATATTATAATTTTGCACATCTATGGGAGAAACTAGATTCTAAATAAAATTACAACGAAACCTATTCTTTTTTTTTCTTACTGGTTTGAGTCCGTGACATAGACTCAATTTTGGAAAAACTAATTTTCAAAGATATTAGCACTTACAGCCTAAGCCGTGTATTCAACTTATTCTCAATAAAATCGATGTTCTTGATCCCTCTGTGCGTGCGCGCGGGGGGAGGGGGGGGGTGTGTGTGTGTGTGTGTGTGTGTGTGTGTGTGTGTGTGTGTGTGTGTGTGTGTGTGTGTGTGTGTGTGTGTGTGTGTGTGTGTGTGTGTGTGTGTGTGTGTGTGTGTGTGTGTGTGTGTGTGTGTGTGTGTGTGTGTGTGTGTGTGTGTGTGTGTGTGTGTGTGTGTGTGTGTGTGTGTGTGTGTGTGTGTGTGTGTGTGTGTGTGTGTGTGTGTGTGTGTGTGTGTGTGTGTGTGTGTGTGTGTGTGTGTGTGTGTGTGTGTGTGTGTGTGTGTGTGTGTGTGTGTGTGTGTGTGTGTGTGTGTGTGTGTGTGTGTGTGTGTGTGTGTGTGTGTGTGTGTGTGTGTGTGTGTGTGTGTGTGTGTGTGTGTGTGTGTGTGTGTGTGTGTGTGTGTGTGTGTGTGTGTGTGTGTGTGTGTGTGTGTGTGTGTGTGTGTGTGTGTGTGTGTGTGTGTGTGTGTGTGTGTGTGTGTGTGTGTGTGTGTGTGTGTGTGTGTGTGTGTGTGTGTGTGTGTGTGTGTGTGTGTGTGTGTGTGTGTGTGTGTGTGTGTGTGTGTGTGTGTGTGTGTGTGTGTGTGTGTGTGTGTGTGTGTGTGTGTGTGTGTGTGTGTGTGTGTGTGTGTGTGTGTGTGTGTGTGTGTGTGTGTGTGTGTGTGTGTGTGTGTGTGTGTGTGTGTGTGTGTGTGTGTGTGTGTGTGTGTGTGTGTGTGTGTGTGTGTGTGTGTGTGTGTGTGTGTGTGTGTGTGTGTGTGTGTGTGTGTGTGTGTGTGTGTGTGTGTGTGTGTGTGTGTGTGTGTGTGTGTGTGTGTGTGTGTGTGTGTGTGTGTGTGTGTGTGTGTGTGTGTGTGTGTGTGTGTGTGTGTGTGTGTGTGTGTGTGTGTGTGTGTGTGTGTGTGTGTGTGTGTGTGTGTGTGTGTGTGTGTGTGTGTGTGTGTGTGTGTGTGTGTGTGTGTGTGTGTGTGTGTGTGTGTGTGTGTGTGTGTGTGTGTGTGTGTGTGTGTGTGTGTGTGTGTGTGTGTGTGTGTGTGTGTGTGTGTGTGTGTGTGTGTGTGTGTGTGTGTGTGTGTGTGTGTGTGTGTGTGTGTGTGTGTGTGTGTGTGTGTGTGTGTGTGTGTGTGTGTGTGTGTGTGTGTGTGTGTGTGTGTGTGTGTGTGTGTGTGTGTGTGTGTGTGTGTGTGTGTGTGTGTGTGTGTGTGTGTGTGTGTGTGTGTGTGTGTGTGTGTGTGTGTGTGTGTGTGTGTGTGTGTGTGTGTGTGTGTGTGTGTGTGTGTGTGTGTGTGTGTGTGTGTGTGTGTGTGTGTGTGTGTGTGTGTGTGTGTGTGTGTGTGTGTGTGTGTGTGTGTGTGTGTGTGTGTGTGTGTGTGTGTGTGTGTGTGTGTGTGTGTGTGTGTGTGTGTGTGTGTGTGTGTGTGTGTGTGTGTGTGTGTGTGTGTGTGTGTGTGTGTGTGTGTGTGTGTGTGTGTGTGTGTGTGTGTGTGTGTGTGTGTGTGTGTGTGTGTGTGTGTGTGTGTGTGTGTGTGTGTGTGTGTGTGTGTGTGTGTGTGTGTGTGTGTGTGTGTGTGTGTGTGTGTGTGTGTGTGTGTGTGTGTGTGTGTGTGTGTGTGTGTGTGTGTGTGTGTGTGTGTGTGTGTGTGTGTGTGTGTGTGTGTGTGTGTGTGTGTGTGTGTGTGTGTGTGTGTGTGTGTGTGTGTGTGTGTGTGTGTGTGTGTGTGTGTGTGTGTGTGTGTGTGTGTGTGACAATTTTTCCCTCGAAATTATTCAAATCCACTTTACAGGAAGTTATACCTGTAATCTTGATTTGCATAATACACATCACTGTTCGTTAACAGAAAACCACAATTTAAGTCACACGGAGTTAGTGTGCACTCGAAGTTGGTTGCTTGACGGTTGTCAGCCCACTTTGAGGTCTGTGGATATAGAGGGAAAAATTGGATCGGTGTCGGTTAGAGTTCCCGAGTAGCTCAGTGGTAGAGCGTTGTACGTTAAACCAAAGGTCCCGGGTTCGATACCCGGCTCCGGAACAATTTTTCCCTCGAAATTATTCAAATCAACTTTACAGGGAGTTATACCTGAAATCTTGATTTGCATAATACACGTCACTGTTCGTTAACAGAAAACCACAATTTAAGTCACACGGAGTTAGTGTGCACTCGAAGTTGGTTGCTTGACGGTTGTCAGCCCACTTTGAGGTCTGTGGATATAGAGGGAAAAATTGGATCGGTGTCGGTTAGAGTTCCCGAGTAGCTCAGTGGTAGAGCGTTGTACGTTAAACCAAAGGTCCCGGGTTCGATACCCGGCTCCGGAACAATTTTTCCCTCGAAATTATTCAAATCAACTTTACAGGGAGTTATACCTGAAATCTTGATTTGCATAATACACGTCACTGTTCGTTAACAGAAAACCACAATTTAAGTCACACGGAGTTAGTGTGCACTCGAAGTTGGTTGCTTGACGGTTGTCAGCCCACTTTGAGGTCTGTGGATATAGAGGGAAAAATTGGATCGGTGTCGGTTAGAGTTCCCGAGTAGCTCAGTGGTAAAGCGTTGTACGTTAAACCAAAGGTCCCGGGTTCGATACCCGGCTCCGGAACAATTTTTCCCTCGAAATTATTCAAATCAACTTTACAGGGAGTTATACCTGAAATCTTGATTTGCATAATACACGTCACTGTTCGTTAACAGAAAACCACAATTTAAGTCACACGGAGTTAGTGTGCACTCGAAGTTGGTAGCTTGACGGTTGTCAGCCCACTTTGAAGTCTGTGGATATAGAGGGAAAAATTGGATCGGTGTCGGTTAGAGTTCCCGAGTAGCTCAGTGGTAGAGCGTTGTACGTTAAACCAAAGGCCCCGGGTTCGATACCCGGCTCCGGAACAATTTTTCCCTCGAAATTATTCAAATCAACTTTACAGGGAGTTATACCTGAAATCTTGATTTGCATAATACACGTCACTGTTCGTTAACAGAAAACCACAATTTAAGTCACACGGAGTTAGTGTGCACTCGAAGGTGGTTGCTTGACGGTTGTCAGCCCACTTTGAGGTCTGTGGATATAGAGGGAAAAATTGGATCGGTGTCGGTTAGAGTTCCCGAGTAGCTCAGTGGTAGAGCGTTGTACGTTAAACCAAAGGTCCCGGGTTCGACACCCGGCTCCGGAACAATTTTTCCCTCGAAATTATTCAAATCAACTTTACAGGGAGTTATACCTGAAATATTGATTTGCAACTTTTATATAATTTTTATCTCTTGCGTATATTACGCGTAGCACAACAATACTATATAAACGCGAATTTTATATATAATTGAAGTCGGAGAGGTCATTTGTGTTAGTAGGGCGTGTTTAGGCATTATATGGTCTGCAGAAATGGGTCACATTTGCTCTTCATACCACACAAAAACCACATGACACGGTGTTCCAGCAGAATGGCACACTACCTCATTGAGTGAGAAAAGTTCGTGATTTTCTGTCTTAAAATTTGACATGACTTGGTGTAGTTGTGGTGGACCAAATTCTCCAGATCTTACACTACCCAATTTCGTTTGAGATTATGATAAAAAGATGTTTAAGTACAGCAACCCAAGGATATTGATGCTTTCAAAGCAAAGATTCTCTCAGCTTTTGAAAACATTACCCTGTGATATAAAATCACACATCGGAGGGATTAGCCCATGATGTGAATTGTGTTGTGTACACAATGGTGGACATGTTGAGGTCTAATGTAATAAAACTCCCATCCTTCTGGAATGTATTTACAGATTACTGAAAAATAAACGGTAACTGTACTCATGTTACAGTGTTTTTATTTTATGTCTTCCCAAACGGATCATCCTGTATAATCACATGAGTTTGAAGTACGGTATCTATATTAAAATTATAACGTATAAATCCAAATTAGAAATAGACGGTATTTAGAGTACATAATTTAAATTAGCATAAATATAATGTATTTAACATACTGTACATTTTAAATAAGTATTTTGTGATACCTAGAGGTGGCCCGTCCTTAGGAGCCACCGGGACCGTGCCCCAGGAATTTTCTTTTCGCATTTAAAGTGCGTAAATTTTGTTCAGGACAGTGTACTGGATTCATAATTGTTTCAGTAAATTTCATAACATAGCGCAATGTGTGTCAGTAAAACGTCAAAGATTGCAGACACTAAATATTGTGAGCTTGGGCCAGCGTCAAAGGGCCCCACAATTTGAATCACTTTAGCGCTCAACTGCCATGGTTGCAATGTTCGCTATCGACGGAGATTCACGAAGTGTTACGAAGTTACCGTCACGAGTATAATACTTCTCGATGGGGCCCGACGAGCCTGGCCCGCCTGCCTGACGGAAGCGTCAGTCGCAGTTTTTGTTGTACTGTGAGTCGCAGAGCCACTGAACCAGTGGGTTAATTCTAGAAGTGTCCGTGTGAACTTTGAGTAGTGCATGTGAGCGAAGTGTGAAAACATGAATACATTGGATTACCTATTAAAACATCGTTTTCTTCGTTAAAATTAGAAGATAAACTTGAAGTTAAATGACTAGGCACACATCAATCTAATGACTTCAATTTTACACAGGCGGATGGTATGAAAAGGAGAACTTACTTTCTGCAACTCTTGGTTCACAAAAAGTCCTGGCTAACTGTAAGTGACGAAAAACAAATTGTATTTTGTTTCTATTGTCTATTGTTTGGTGGCGAGAGTCTGTGGACATCGAAAGGTTGTAAAGATCTAAAACATTTAAGGGAGCACATCAAAAAACAAGAAGAAAGTGCAATACATTTAGAAAATGCTTGTAAGTTTAAACTATTTGGGACAATAAATATCGCAGCACATTCATTCCGCGGTCAAATTTTGAATCCAGAAACACAACGAACAGGTCACAAAAACCAGACACATACTAGCAAGAGTAATTGATTCTTTAGTATTTTGCGGAACTCACGAATTATAACTGAGGGTTCAGAACGAAAATCAGGGATCTGCAAATCGGGGAAATTTGTTAGACTTGTTATCTTTACTTGCCAGTCTTGATAATGTATTGGATAAACACTTAAACAGTACTTCTGTCTTTAAATGTACTTTACACATTATACAAAATGAATTATTATACAGTAGCCTATGTATAATGTATACATTGAAGACCTGAAACAATATTAATTCTACAGATTTTGTTGTTGTGCAGGCTGACAAAACAATAGACATAACCTGCAAGAACCAATTTGTTATTATTTTGAGATACATAAAAGGTTGCAAACCTGTGGAAAGGTTTCTTTCTTTCAAAGAGATAAACAACCGCACGGCTAACGGTCTGAGCAAGGTTCTATAAAACAAAGTCTATAACCTTTCAATTTAGAAAATAAACTCATAGCTCAGGCATATGATGGTGCTGCAGTACAGCGGCGGATTTTCAGGGGAAGCAAGGGAGGCGTGCCTCCCCTAATATTTTAACGAGACGATAAAAGTCACCCTCGGCTCCCTTTATTGCGCATGCGCTATCGGTGAAGAAATTCCGCTTCCGGTGTGACGCTGAGTCCCGTTGTAAGCATAAAAATGTTTTATTTACCGCAGTAATTGTGAACTGGATTTCTTTTACTTTCATTCGAGATTGATGGATTAGTTTTCAAACTTCTGTAATAATGCCTGTGGTATGCAAACATTGCAGTACCATATTTAGTAAACAGTCGAATTTAAACAGACATTTAAGACATGTACAGTTTCCCTAGAAAAGGATGAGACGATTGAATATTCCTAAGTCTCAGATGTAAGACACTGCGCATGATCAGAGACCAGAGCACTGATACACAAGATAACGAATATTGAGTTACTTAAATTCAGACTATTTGGTTTGTTACTAGCATCGTTCCGAAATTCACTTCAAAAACTGCAAAAAAATATGATAATATTACGTAAATAAAAGATAAATATATACATAAATCGTGTAGTTAAATCGACAATGGACCTTCATGACTAGATCGACACTCCGCACAGAAAGGAAAGCTTTCGTGTCGTTTCAATAGCTCAGACGCTAAGACTTCTGCGTCTCACGTAGAAGAGTGCGAGTTCGATTCCTAGTCTACACAACGATTTTTTTTTTGTTTAAATAACTTTGAAATAGCTAAATAACGTTGAAATAGAGTTTTACAAAGTCCACAGAATAAGTGTTAATGATCACAGACAATACAAAATTACAAGTTATAGTATTGTAAACGTTAATCTAATGAATGCATTTATACATACACACACATACAATGTAAATGCATATATTAAAAACTAACAATTAAAATGAAATTTAAAAATATTCCTAAGCCACACAGACAAACTTTTACAAAGGTTTAGAGTCCTTAGACTATGTCATTTGTTGAGTAGTTATTACAATATTTTATTAGTAGCTTTCCCATATGTGTAAGAAATGCACTCGCACAAAACAATTTTTGTTAAAAGTGTGGCTTTGGATTATTTCATTCTCACCCCTTCAGTTGATTTTAACTATTTTATCTACGTGTTTGCAATAGTATTTAATATAATGTTCATTCAATTTTATTCATGTTATGATTGAATGAAAAAGCACTGTTGCAGTTATTGACTAATTACATACATTAATACTAATTATTAAATGCATCTGTTAAGTAATCAATTGCAGTAACTTTTGCAAAATCTTGAATGTTTAAGTTGTCAATAATATTTCTGTACTATATACTATAAGACATTAAAGGAATTTGCAATAGATTTGGGGTCCTCTAGTTTATAATCATTGGTTTTAATGAAAAAATATTTTCTTTCTTAGAATATCTACAAGTTTAACTTCAATAATATTCCGAATAGCTTTAATTGCATTATCTGAATGTTGTACTTTTCTATTCGAAAGTATTCTATTTCCCTCTTTCATAATTTTTGATAAATTACACCGTACTTCTTGTAGTATTTAAGAACATGAGGATCATTACATTGCAACTCATTAAATATAGATTCTTCTTTTTAATACATGAGATTTTTAAGTCCCTGCGTTATCTACATGTTTTTATTTTTGAATTTTTTCACAACACTGAGCGGAGAACATCCACTAAAGTAATTCTGAAATTAAAGTGAAAAATACAATACATTTACTCTTAATATCAGTAGTACGAGTATCATATACGTTTTTCCAAGATTTATTTTGTAGATATAAATGTAAATAGTCACTAGATACAGCATTTGCGACCCTTTTTTAGTTTTTAAATTAATATTTTGAAATTGTTCAGTAACATTGGAAACACTTAGGATTTGTTTATCATGTTCAGACAAGCCATTGATTATAGGTTCTGTCGAATAGGAATTCAGTCTAATTCTGTGTACAAAATTTTTATCAATGGCTGTGCTACTTCAGCTTGTATGCTGGTGGGAAAATGGCTCTACGACTAAGGTTTCCAGTTTCAAGGAGTGAATTTAATTTATTTTTAGGGAAAAGTTCCGAGAGATAATCTATATTTATGTCACTACAGATCACAAATTCCATATGAGATTTCTAAAGTCTTTTCTTTACAAATTCAATGTTGGCTATAAATATTAATAAATAATGTAAGAAATATGAATGATTGTAGTTAGAAGTCTGATTTACATTATAAAAGCAAGAAGTTACATTCCGCGGCAACATTCGAACTTTCGATGTTCGGTTTTGTCATCCAACGCATAAGCACGGACCTATTCAATGCTTATGTTAATAACATAGAATTTAGCTGTAGCAATGTGGTGTCATAACTTGGGATTTGTTTACTTAACGTAATTAGATTTAATTTGATTAGTTTCGTAACAATAATTGGACTTCCTGTTATATACTGTTATTTAAATATTTAATTTAGGGTTGATTTATTAACTCTTACTGTGCAAGATGCCCCTTATTTCAGTAATTCTATATCACGCTAAATAGTCATTGTCTACACTAAAGTATTATCGTCATCCATCATTTCTCATCGTAATGGCGTACCGACGTGACATGAGACAGCGAGTTAGAGCTCTAGTTGAGGCTGGATATGGGGCTAGATCTGCTGGCCGTTTGGTCGGTGTTCCTGGAAGTACAGCCGCGAGGGGGTTCATTGTTACAAAATTCAGGGGAGGTCGAAAATCGCCCTATTCCTGGGCGTCCGCGGATTTCTTCATTGGAAGAGGATGCTCTCTTATTCGAGACAGTTCGACTGGACCCCTTTCGGACTGCTAGCGAAATAAGAGCAGCATCTAACTTTCCTGGTTCTTCACAGACTGTGATCAGTAGGTTGAGGAACTGCGGTATTAGGAGCAGGAGGGCTGCGCAAATGGAAATATTGGGGGAAGCACAAGCTGTCAACCATCTTGCCTTCGCTACCAATCGAGTGGTTTTTCGATTGGAGAAATGTATGATGGTATGTGGACAAGATTTTAAGTTAACGGGTCTCTTTTTGTTTTTTATGATTTTTGTTTCAGGAAGAATACTTTTAACTTCCAAGTAAGATTTATTTATTTTTCACGAGGTTCAGCCCACTTTTAGACAAAAAAATTGGGCATAAATTATTCCATATTTTTCGACAAATTATACAGTCGAGGAACTCTAAACAAATTAATTACACCTCAATAAAAAAAGAGTTTTACCTGGGATCGAACACGAAACATTTCGGTTATACGGTGGAACCAACACGCTACTATATGAGCTACCGAGACAAGACAGTGACGGCAGCAGTCCAGAATGTAGATCCGATAGCAGGCATTTGCCATTCGGTATAGAGAAGCAATGATATTTTGTTACCCGAGCTATGTTGTGAAATCGTGGCCTTAAATGGCTGTCTTCTTCGTGATCCTTATTCTGATCCTTGTCCTTGTTGTGGTCCTTATAACAATTCTTGTTCTATTTGTCATGGTACTTATCGTTATACGTCGATATCGAGTGAACCGCGCTGTAAAACTTTAACTTCCGACAACCAAGAATCGTCTCATTCTTTTTAAGGGTAACTGTACATAAAATAGAGCACGTGAACATGATATCGTTTCAGTAATATTATATCTTTCTCTTGTAAAATTTCCAGTTTTGGAATTACAAGGTTTTGATCGCCACCCGATGATGAGCCATTAGTTTCACTGTCATTAATATAACCCAATTTATCATTGTATTCCCGTTCACTGCACTTTCAGTGGGGACAATTTTCTTTATTAAGCATTTATCCATTATCAGTAGTTATATAGCCGTTGCTAATCAATTAACGAGCACACACCTACGACGACGATCATAACAAAAAAAATCAACCTAAAAACGAGTGTTGATAATGGTTAGTTTTAAATTTTGGGTAATTAAGTAGTAAACATCAGCCAGGCCATCTTCCCGTAATAGAGATCCAGGATAGATACATTACCAAGTATATACATATATTTTAATAATTGTGTAGAAACAAACCATCGACAGGTCGTATCGGCCAGGCCATCATCTTACTACAACAGAGATCCAGGGTGTAAAGTGGATACTGGATGACAAGTTAATCATACATATACAAACGAAATTTAATAAAAGAAAATACATATGATAACGAAGGTGCCCTGGACCTCTATTGCGAGAATATGGAGGCCTGGCCGATTATTACTACATAATTACCATACACTGTTAATTAACTGTTAGCTCTGTGTTATTTCCGCTTGGTAAGACTTAGGACCATTACTGTTCGATCCCAATAGTTCATAGATTTGAACTGAACTACAAAAATGTGGATCATGGATAGAGAAATGGAGTTACTCTGTTGCATGTGTGAAGATTCACCGATCTCAAATTCAGGAAAGATAGCGGCATTGTGAATTGCTTTACTAACATGTTCGACAGCTGACCTCCTCTATCAGTGATTTAGATGGATAAAAACATTTAGGGCCTATAGGAACTCATAAAGTTAGTGGTATGTTTCCTAATTTACCATGATATTTAAAATGCTATTGTTCTAAGGGTGTCCCGATTTGTTCTTTTGGATGGTTCCTTGTCCATTTTGTTACTCAACTGTGGAATAATAAATAATAATGAATATAGGTCTATACCGGTAATTATAAAATATATATATATATATATATATATATATATATATATATATCTTCTTTTTTCCGAGATGTTCCAGTCGAACCAAACCACTACTCTCTATAGAGTTCAAATAATAATCTTTGGCCTATAACCTACTTCATCTTTCAAACAAATTAATTCAATTTTTGGCTAAACTAGTGCTGAAGTAGTTCCCCGCTTATATACATGTTGCATATACGAATCTGTGACAGGTTAGAGTTGGTTAGTTCAGGGTTTTGTTACGCCATGCATATATTTGTCTATGATGCATATACGATCAACTGTATCTACATAAAAAGAAACCCTTATAAATTCAACAATTTTCACTTCCGAAATCACCAGAACTACTTCAGCGCTAGTTTCGCCGCTTTATTTACATAGGAATATCTCTTCGAATTGTTAACAAGGTTGAGATCACTCTTAATTTTACTGGATGTGATGCCCCTGGTTTTATAAATTTGGACACAAAGTGTCTTGCAGCCCCTCTGAAGTTGGCACTTACGTTTGGTGATATTTATTTGCATATCACGAGATTCGTAAGTTGGTTTACAGTTGAAATATCCAGAACTACCTCAGCGCTAGTTCTTGCCGCCCCTCTGAAGTTGTAGATCAGACGTGGGCATCAGTAGTACATGTCGAACGGAGTCGAACGCAAGGACGTGATCTCCCTCCCTCCACACCCCTAGCTGGGGTGCCTGTCCGACCGGTTGAAGCACTGGCGGTCAGCGGTGGATTTCACTAAAAAAAAAATGTCGCTCACTAAGGAAGCTCCTGAAGTAAAAAAGTCCAAAAAATATTATTTCCACAAAGAATGGAAAAATGAATTATTTTGTTGCGAAAAACGGGAAAGCGTTAGGTGCTTATTATGCTACAAAATTTTACTAGCACGTTGAGCGACATTATGAAAAGACTCGTTTTAATGGAACAAATGTTTTTATTTTATTTTTTATAATAATAGTAGTCCACATCTTTGGAGTAACGGTTAGCGCGTCTGGCCGCGAAACCCCAAGTGCAAGTGCACAAATATGGCTGGTTTAGATGTATATAAGCTTAAACAACTTTGCAAAGTAAAATATTCATATCCTCGGAGTTTTGTTATGAAAATTGCTTCTATGTTTGGCTCAATCTTTATTTGTGAACAGTTTTTTTCTCACTTGGCCATTGTAAAATCCAAATCAAGATCACGCATTTCAGACGAAAATTTATTCTATCAGCTCACAATTGCAATGTCTGACATAACTCCCAATTTTGAAACACTTGCTGATTTACGTGACGAAGAAGAATAAACGAATCCTTCTTTTAAGGGCATCAGTCAATTAACGTAAATTGACAAAAACAACAAAGAATTACCGTAAGAAGTTTAAAAAATAGCCTAATTGTTGTTTTTCTGTTTCTTAGTAATCTGTTTGATATTTTGTTAAGAATCTATTTTTCCTTAGTTTCTTAATTTTATTTTGAAAGGATGCAAATTAGTGACTGATGCCCTTTCAAAACAAATAGGTTCAGATTATGGCATTACTTTTTAACTGTTGTGGAATTGTACGTTTTATATCATTTTGTAAGGTTTTTACAGTAATTGTTTAAATTAGAAATACAGTTATGTTTCAGCTTTTTGTAAAATTGTTTTGTATTTGTTTTGGAAAATTTGTTTTCTTTCATTGTCATTATTCATGAAAATAACATTTGTAGAAAACTGTGTATCTTTTTGTCCTGCGTAATTACTTAACGTTCCGTGTTTCAATACTTCACGCGATCCGCCGCTGAGTATTACGTTAACAGGTAATGCGTGTTGCAGCAATCAGAGTAGTACGGCGCATCTCTTTAAATGCCCACGTCTGTTGTAGATGGAATATTGTGTTAGCCAAGTTTAATATCAATACTACCACCAGAAATTAACTCTTAATACATATAGCCTATCAAGACTTATGAGGAAATATTCTGGAATACAATTATACGAAAATAACGTTTGACTTGGATAACAGGAGCTGGAGTAATAATTGTGAAATCTATCAATGCACTATTATTATAATTACGTAACTTGTATCACCGAAATGTAAATAATATATGATCGTGACGAAGGTAAATCTAGAATGCGGTGAATAAAACAATTTTTATGTTTACAACAAAGAGTTTGTAATACTTACTAGAGACACATACCCGTGAGTGGCAGGCAAGAAAAATGTCACAAATTGAATCGGCTAGCATCCGCCATTAAAGGGAGTGTTTGCGGCGCGAAATTCGGAAACAGTACCACAAGACATTGATGTAGCCTGGTGATAGACACTGTTTTAAAAATCTTTTACAAAGGATGAGTCGTGATGAAATAAACATGAATGGCAGAGGAGCGCTATATTTATTAAAGTATTATAATGATTCATCTTTGGCGACATTCTAAAAAATAAATTAAATCACCCATATACACTCGGGATAAGTATGTGAAATATTGAATAATGGCAATGTCAACATTAATTTTCAGTATTACTAGTATTGTTTTAAGGACATAATAATGGATATTTACTGTAATATTTAAAATGATCTATATTTCAGTCCTTTCATGCAAAGGAAGAGGAAGGTATATGGTGCTTAGAAAATATTTAGTGGTGTAATATGAGATCATAAAAATTCTGGAAACTGATTTAAATGAGAATAAATTTTATCATAAAACAATCTATTCATTGTGTAGTTGATGACCACCAAGTTAGAGGTCAGTACAGACTTTTTAATACAATTCGTAGCGGTAATAGTAGGCCTAGGAGTAATGGTAATAGTAGGCCTAGTAGTAGTGGTAATAATAGACCTAGTAGTAGTGGTAATAATAGGCCTTGTAGTAGTGGTAATAGGCCTAGTAGTAATGGTAATAGGAGAGCTAGTTTTGGTAGTATTAGTAGGCCTAGTAGTAGTGGTAATAGTAGGCCTAGTAGCAGTGGTAATAGTAGGCCTAGTAGTAGTGGTAATGATAGACCTAGTAGTAGTGGTAATAATAGGCTTTGTAGTAGTGGTAATAGGCCTAGTAGTAATGGTAATAGGAGGGCTAGTTTTGGTAGTATTAGTAGGCCTAGTAGTAGTGGTAATAGTAGGCCTAGTAGTAGTGGTAATAATAGGCCTTATAGTAGTGGTAACAGGCCTAATAGTAATGGTAATAGGAGGGCTAGTTTTGGTAGTATTAGTAGGCCTAGTTGCAGTGGTAATAGTAGGCCTAGTAGTAGTGGTAATAGTAGGCCTAGTAGTAGTGGTAATAGTAGACCTAGTAGTAGTGGTAATAGTAGGCGTAGTAGTAGTGGTAATAGTACGCCTATTAGTAGTGGTAATAGTAGGCCTAGTAGTAGTGGTAATAGTAGGCCTAGTAGTAGTAGTAGTAGTAGTGGTAGTGGTAGGTCTAGTTTTTGTGGCAATAGTAGGCCTAGTAGTAGTGGCAATAGTAGGCCTAGTTTTGTGGTAACAGTAGGCCTAGTAGTAGTGGCAATAGTAGGCCTAGTTTTGTGGTAACAGTAGGCCTAGTAGTAGTGGTAATAGTAGGCCTAGTAGTAGTGGTAATAGTAGGCCTAGTATTAGTGGTAGTAGTAGGCTTAATTTTTGTGGTAATAGTAGGCCTAGTAGTAGTGGTAATAGTAGGCCTAATAGCAGTGGTAATAAAAGGCCTAGCTAGGCCATCAGCTATATTTTCACTAATTTCTTTGCATTTAATACAACCAAAAACTAGAAGTACATGCTGTACAAAACGGAAATTACATGATTAATTCATTTATTGTGAAACAAAACAGTTTTAGACAGATATAGTCTGCGGATTTTCTTATGCACTCTGCTATTATAATCTACTGTAATGTGATGGCACCTAACCCTTACATACATTGTTGAAATCAACCTTATAAACCTGATTGATGTGTTTCTGGAAAAACTTTATCCAAGAAATATTCCAACTTTCTGTAAATACATTCAAAGGAGGAACTGCATTTGGAACATTCTTCCAAATATTGAGATATGCATGCTTTCCTGAGCATCCTACAATAGTAGCTATGTTCGAACAAATATTTGCGGCGCAGTATTTTACCATTTTCTTATTATTTCCTTTCAAGTGTACTTATATTTATTCGTACTCCTCAATAAGCATGAACTGCTTGCACTCCCGGCGAAGCATCAACTCCCTTTAATGGCGGCCGAACAGTGGTTCAATTTTGTACGCGATACTAGCGCCGTTGGTGTCTCTAGTTATATATTATAACTCTTTGGTTTACAACAACGAGCTAGATACTATAGAGAGGCCAAAGACCTCAGAAAGTTGAAGACAATTGAACATTGGTCCGCCATGTTTCGGTTAGTCAAAACAAAGGGGCGTGGCTCGGATGTTGTGTAGGAAATGACTGTGATGAAGTTAGTATTATTGTGAATTGAGTTACATATTAAGACTATGTTAATAAGTAAAAAGTAAAATACACACAAAACTTCACGTTTTATAACAGCTGTAGGCCTGTTTTTATTACTTTCACTAAATATAGCCCAGATATTAAATGACAAGCTATACTCAATGCAACCAAAGCAAAACACCTAAAGACGGATGAATGTATTCGGCAGAAGAAAAATAAATAATTTCTTAACTTCGTCACAAATTTAATGACCTTACAGCTAGTCTAACCTAATATGAAATTATGTAATTCAGTGCTCACCAGGTGATTTCAAGAGAGACGACGTATGTAACTAATAGGAGTAAAATATAGGAAAGGTAGCGGCGAAAATTAAAAAAAAAATCCAGTAATTAAGTTATTGAGAAAAATTCTTTGAAATTGGAATTAACACAGAGAACTTTTGAAAACTGCAATTATTAAAACTACAAATAACCTCTTAGCATGCAACATAATAATTAAAGAATAACACTAATAGAAAGTTACTCATGATCATAACTCATCACATTTATTGAAAGGATAAGATACTTACGATTAACATTGTTATCAGAAACAACAGGAGCCACAGCTAGGTACACTTCTTTTCGCGTGATGGAGACATCGTGTTCTCTAATATAATTTGAAACAAATATTGTCGCGTGATGGAAACATCGTGTAGTCTAATATAATTTGAAACAAACATTGATCTCACACGTGTCTCGCAACTAAGCAGAGGTTTTTGCAGAATAAAACTGTTCTTACATTATTTTGAACAATAATGACAAATTGTGTGTGATGCAAGTGCTAACTTTCCTCTTTGTTAACAAAAAGAGCCCTACGCATTAATAAAAAGAAAATTGGATTAGGCCCTATAAACACAATAAATACTAAACTCTTGATGGTACAAACTTATTAATACAGACATTTCGCTTATGCTCAGTCCGTCTTATCTTATAATTCTCTGGGGCAATGGTACCTGTATTGAGAGGGTTTAATTATCCAGCAACGAATATTATGATTTACGATACATTTAATTTAAATCCGAGGGAATGAGACATTTTTGGAAATTTTAAAGTCTTAATTATTACTTTTTCATTTATAAATCAGCTTTTTTTACAAAACCTATAGCGAAATGTTTAAATTAAATATTGATGTATCTGAAAAATATAATACATATACCAACTCGTTGCAGTGTACCTTTGATAAGCACTCCTTGCGGAGGCTGGCGGTACTATAGACCGCCATGTTTTTTAGGGAACGATCCATAGTACTGTTGGCCTCCGCAGGGAGCGCTTATCAGAGGTCTTCAGCCTCTCTATAGTATCTAACTCGTTGGTTTACAACGAGGCCAGGCATCACACCGGAAGCGGAAATACTACACCGATGGCGCATGCGCAAAAAGAGAGCCGAGGGTGACTTTTATCGTCTCGTAATATTTTACCAGAACACAATATGGCAGTAATAATTCCAGCTGAATTAAGTTCACTGACAAGTTACAGGAAATGACGAACATTTTTCCTTTTTTATTAATTTTACTATTCACTACGACTAAGATATAAGTTACGTCAATTCGACTACATTCAGTTGGTGACGTCCGTTCGCTATACTGTAGATAGTGCAAATAATTCCTACTGAAAAATAACAGATAGCGCTGTAACCTGTATAGTCGACATCTAGCAGCCTGCAGTGTCTATGCGAGAGCGGGAGCGAGGAGTCGGCTACATCACTCTACTCCCCGGGAACCATGACATCAGTTCAACCAATAAGATAGCTGATTAGCGGAGTGTTTAAACTTGACTAGAGATGGGGGAAATAATTTAAATACCGATATATTGATATTGCAATATATTGCAAACCTAATTTCGATAAACGATATATCTTGCAGAAAATATATCGGTAATCGAAACGATTCGATATATCGCTAATCCGTAAGCAAATTAATAGATACTGATGCCATTATATTTGTAGGTGTACATTTATTACAATAAAATTACTTAAATTTTAATAGCCTATTCCTTATTAGCACTGAAATTAACAGTAAAAAGATTAAATGTAAAATAGCAACGATAAACAATACATTTTCAATACCATAATTATTATGTAGTTCCTAATTTAAATCAAAATTATGGTGGAGGTAAGTTGAGCTTAAATTATACAATGGGAAAGTGTTAAGTGAACTCTACACTGGTCAGTATTTGATATTGAGACATTCATTCAATCATAGTGTTCTGCCCAAGGGCAGGTCTTTCACTGCAAACAGAGCATTCTCCAATCTTTCCTATTTTCTGCCTTCCTCTTTATTATATATATATATATATATATATATATATATATAATTCTGCCCGAGGGCAGATCCAATATTCTCCAGTCTTTCCTACTTTCTGCCTTCCTCTTTGTCTCCGCAAATGATCCATATGCCTTAATGTCTATCATCTGATATTTTCTTCTGCCCCAAACTCTTCTCTCGTTCACCATTCCTTCTAGTGCATCCTTCAGTAGGCAGTTTCTTCTCAGCCAATGACCCAGCCAATTCCTTTTCCTCCTCCTGATCAGTTTCAGCATCATTCTTTCTTCATCCACTCTTTCCAACACAGCTTCGTTTCTCACTCAGTCTGTCCATTTCACACTCTCCATCCTTCTCCATATCCACATTCCAAATGCTTCTATTCGCTTTTCTTCACTTCTTAGTAATGTTCATGTTTCTGCCCCATACAATGCCACACTCCACACAAAGCACTTCACTAGTCTCTTCCTTAGTTCTTTGTCCAGGGATCCTCAGAAGATGCTCCTTTTTCTATTAAAAGCTTCCTTTGCCATTCCTATTCTCCTTTTGACTTCTTGGCAGCAGTTCATGGTACTGCTTATAGTACACCCCAAGTATTTGAAGCTGTCCACTTGCTCTACTACCTCGTTTAGAATTCGCAAGTTTACCTTCTTTACTTTTCTTCCTATGACAATGGTTTTAGTCTTCTTGCCATTTATCTTCATTGTATACTGCTCAGCTGTTATTTAGCTCCAGTATTTTATCCCTTAGTATCATCTAACAACGCCATATCAGCAAATCTTAAACACTTTATTCCTCTTCCTCCTACTATCACTCTTCCCATGTTCTGAAAACAGTTCTTCACTACATCCTCCAAGTAGATGTTGAACAGGGTAGGTGATAAAGAAGAACATCCTTGTCGCATTCTTCTCCCTATTTCACTTGCTTCTAACATTTCTTCTCCTTTGACTCGTTGTTTCATTTATAGGTTACTGAAAAGGTTTCTCTCTTTCCAATCCACGCCAATTTTCTTTAGGATCCCCATCAATTTATTACAATCCACGATTCAATTATTCTAATTTTATATAGGATTCAGTTCAGGACACAAATATAAAGCTCTTTTCTAGATAACAACGTAATCATATTTAAGTGTAAATAAACAATACTTAGAATGTTACTAGTTCTAACAAACTTCACAATCCTTCTATAGTAAGTTACCATTGCAAGTTATTGTTACACTCCAACATTCTAAATATCAATGGTGGTGGTGGTGGGGATACAATTTTTATGTACTAAAATATATAATAAGAAAACAATGTCAGTACTAGGTCGTGTAAAGAAATCCTAGCCGTAAACAAATCTCAAACCAGTATTATATCCTTGTTTCTCTTTTCATTTCAAAACATAGAAATAAAAGTTTTGAAGTCAGACGATTCCTTTTCAGAGTGGCAGTTGCTCCTGCCTTGGATAACATTAATACTAAAACAGTAGTAGATATCAGATAAACCTCCCGTCTCAGTCTCACGTTCGCATACGTTGCATTTTGAATTTGGTACTGCATATTAAACAGTTTGGCTGGTCTAGAATTCTAATTCAATCAGAGAAAGGCATTGATTGGACTGGATATTTCAAGGTTGCACAATTATTTAACTGCTCACTTTCATTAGCGCCATCTCTCAGGGAATTATCGGAGTAAACTAGTGTGGATTTTGTTGTTCATAATAATTCCACAAAAACAAAAACAAGTATAAAAAACCGATAAATTTATGAGAAAACCGATATATTATACGATATATTGAATCAAAATTTCGATATCAATATATCGATATATCGAAACGAAAATATCGGTATTTCGTAAAAACCGATATATCGTTCCCATCTCTAAACTTGACTAGAACGCGCGAGGGGAGCCGGATTTGGAGACGTTCTATCCACCGCTGACAACTGTACTGCTGTACTGCTTATAGTCACAGCTGGTTTCGGCTGTATAAGGGTACGTACACGTCGGAGCAACGATAAACGATAAGAGAAACGATCTAGCGACGCTTTGGTATTATCAAAGAATCAAGTGTTCATATCGGAGCAACGAGGACGCGGGAAGCGAACATTTTGATTTATCAGTAGAAGATATTCTATGCATCCACTTAATCGAAGAAGATATATAGGAAATATCAGCTGCTTAGTTCAAGGTTAATATAACTTAAATACGTACAAAATTAAACACGTTTCTCATCCCAAAGAGAGTATAAATTCGTTGTGTTGTGATTGGTTCTTATCATCACATAACATATGACGAATAAATACACAACTGATCAATTTATCAATATCTACAATAATTAATGTAATAAGCCGAAATAATAATAAATCGATTAATATTCGGATAGCCTATATTGATAACCACCGGTATTTATACAAATTAATATTATCTTAATCAGAGATCATATGAACGAAAAGAGCGAAGAAAATGGAACTTTGCATTTTCATCGCTTTTATCGTGTATCTTAGCTTTTATCGTTACTCCAATATGCACACCTCAATGACAATGCATGCTTCAGTTCTCTCCAGCGAATAGGGATTATAAAGAATGGACACTTCGCGTCGGTACCTTTGATGTAGCTGGACTGATTTCAATGACCTTCAAGTCAGCTAAAGCGGGAGATTCTGCTTTCTCCCTAGAGTTGGCGCTGACATCACATCAGCTAGCAGTCGACACAGCGGAAATATAACACATACAATTAATACATCTAGGTACATTATGTGCTCAAATAAAATAAATTGGATCCATAAAATAATAAATCCTTCATTAACTGTAATGTCTAGACTCTAGAGTTCCTTTATAATGAGAGTTGAGACGTTGACCCCAACAACAATTAAAATATGTAATGATTTGATAGCGCTGAAAATGGAAAAACAAAACTCTTACGAGAAGTAAAACCATATACCTATATTATATTATTATACAAATATTAAAAGAATTCGATACTTAATTTTATAATGTATTATATTATTTTATAATATAATGTATTATATCTGAAATATAAAATATTATTATTACAACTAGTTTGTCACTGAGAAATAAGGAAAAGCTGTTAACTTGAATTTATTTGAAGCAAAGCGTTACTGGATTATGCAATAAGGTAGGCGATGTTTGGATCCTGTGTCTCAACTCTATTCTCAATTATTATCTTAGCGTATGCTCGATTACACTATCTCTAGCGCTTGAAAGTGGAACTAACCGCTGGCGCACAGAGAAACAAAACACAGGAAAATTCGCTCAGTGTCTATTCTTTATAATCCCTATTCGCTGTTCTCTCTGATATAGCATCGCGGCTTCTTTTATCGCTTATCGTCGTTCCAACGTGTACGTAGCCTTAGGAAGCTCTCTCTCTCTCTCTCTTTCTCTCTTCTTGGTTTTAGAAAATTGAGTCACGTGTTGTTAGTTTTCTCTCTCTGCGTAAAAGTTTTCATTTATATTGTTAGATTTTTCTCTTGTTTGCGGGTGTTCCTGTTATTTTATTATTTTGTGTTACGAGATGTATTTATTTATACAGTATTTTAAATATATCAAGAGTTTTGAAACAAATGCAGATTTCTCTCTAGCTTCTTCTAGTAGCAGTTGTTCAGTATGTTGTGACCTAATTGATCGGTTTGAGGAGAAAGAGGATCGTCCAGTTAATTTGCTGTAAAATTAGACTATGTAATAGTAATGAGCAAGCCTCGGATTCTTAGGTTCGAATCAATTTTGTTGCTACTCGTTACTCTCGAAATATTGCTTTTCTTGTTCGTTTTATGTAGCAAAAAGTAACTTCATTAAATTCAATATGACCTAAAAAGACCTAATTCGTAGGTTAGGACTTGAAGTGTCCTAAAGAGAAGCAATCTTTACCAAACCGCTGTAATTATATTAACAGTATGTTGTTTATTTTTATTCCCCCCCCCCCCCGTAAAATCATATAAATTCCTAAACTTAAGATTTAAAATCCTAAAACCTAAATTGGAAAACCTAATTTTAGTTTCTTAAAACCTATAAATTCTGCGTTTGGTAATGAGGTACGTCACAGGCCTTATATTTTCATATTCTCATCAGTCACGTCTTGGCCTCCTCAACTTCCAAACCCACCGTCCGCTACTGCTGCAGTAAAGAGTTGTAGTTTTAGTTGTATTGTGCTGAAACTAATTTTTAAGCAGAAACAATTAACTAAAATGAAATGAAAACTCTTGGTGCATTATTTAACGTATACCGCAAAATTTGTGAAATATCTGACCCCACCGACAAAAATGATCACGAGCCGCCACTGGTGATATCGGTACTTCATTTTAATTCATTTCATTCTCAGTTTACTCTACGTTGTTATCAAGTTAACCTTCAAAACTTTCATTCTAACTTCTTACTAATAAATTCTTACTAAATACAATACTTGAGTTATTTTTCTTTTAGATATAATATTATCTTCGTTTTTCATACTCTATTCTTAGTTGTCCCCCCCGAACATGAGTTTTACTCATAAGGAGGTTAGATTTATATTAAACAGAATATATGTACCTATTATTGTTTAAATGTTTTATGTAATATGCTTTTTCTTCTGTAGTAATCTTATTATTCTCAGTCAAGTCTATAGATGTGACCTACATTTTATAATTATTGTAATTATGTCGCTTCATTTCTTTAAATTGTAATTTGTGTACAATTACAAATAATGTGTTTTCTGATATTTTCCTATTTACTTACTTACTGGCTTTTAAGGAACCCGAAGGTTCATTGCCGCCCTCACATAAGCCCGCCATTGGTCCCTATCCTGAGCAAGATTAATCCAGTCTCTATCATCATATCCCACCTCCCTCAGATCCATTTTAATATTATCTTCCCATCTACGTCTCGGCCTCCCCAAAGGTCTTTTTCCCTCCGGCCTCCCAACTAACACTCTATATGCATTTCTGGATTCGCCCATACGTGCTACATGCCCTGTCCATCTCAGACGTCTGGATTTAATGTTCCTAATTATGTCATGTGAAGAATAAGTTACAATGCGTGCAGTTCTGTGTTGTGTAACTTTCTCCATTCTCCTGTAACTTCATCCCTCTTAGCCCCAGATATTTTCCTAAGCATCTTATTCTCAAACACTCTTAACCTATGTTCCTCTCTCAAAGTGAGAGTCTAAGTTTCACAACCATAAAGAAAAACCGGTAATATAACTGTTTTATAAATTCTAACTTTCAGATTTTTTGACATCAGACTGGATGATAAAAGTTTCTCAACCGAATAATAACAGTCATTCCCCATATTTATTCTGTGTTTACTTTCCTCCCGAATATCATTTATCTTTGTTACTGTTGCTCCCAGGTATTTGAATTTTTCCACCTCTTCAAAGGATAAATTTCCAATTTTTATATTTCCATTTCGTACAATATTTTCGTCACGAGACATAATCATATACTTTGTCTTTTCGGGATTTACTTCCAAATCTATCTCTTTACTTGCTTCAAGTAAAATTCCCGTATTTTCCCTAATACATATTATTATTATTATTATTATTATTATTATTATTATTATTATTATTATTATTATTATTATTATTATTCATTCATTCAGAATCCTGCCCAAGATAAGTCTTTCACTGTAAATCCAGCTTTCTCCAATCTTCCCTATTTTCTGCTTTCCTCTTTGTCTCGTCATATGATCCATATATAGCCTATCTTAATATTGTCTATCATCTGATATCTTCTTCTGCCCCGAACTCTTCTCCCGTTCGCCATTCCTTGCAATGCATCCTTCAGTAGGCATTTTCTTCTCAGCCAGTGACCCATCAAATTCCTTTTCCTTTTTCTGATCACTTTCAGCATCATTCTTTCTTCACCCATTCTTTCCAACACAGCTTCATTTCTTATTCTGTCTATCCACATCACACTTTTCATTCTTCTCCACATCCACAGTTCAAATGCTTCTATTCGCTTCTTTCACTTTGTCGTAATGTCCATGTTTCTGTTTCATACAATGCCATACTCCAGATAAAGCACTTCACTAGTTTCTTCCTTAGTTCTTTTTCCAGAGTACCGCAGAAGTTTTTCCTTTTTCTATTAAAAGTTTATTATTATTATTATTATTATTATTATTATTATTATTATTATTATTATAAAAATTGTTACTAAATATACCTTTGTAAAAATAGTATTTCCCTGTATGACTGTTTATAGACCTAAGAGAAATATTATGTTTCTACAACCGAGAGACGGAAATGCAATAATATATTCTGCCCTACATAATATTTACGTTTGTCCTTCAGGCGAATGTTTAATTTTTTCATTGGTGGGTCTGTATTCCAAAAGCCCCATATAACTGACATTATGTATGTATGGTGAGAGAGGACTATCTTGCCAGCTACTTTGTAAACATTGTATTGTTCTGTGTGTACTTAACTTAGAGTAAATGTGCATCAACTTCGATTTCTATTCATCACGACTTGGACGGCGATCAAATCTTGGTTGTAGGCCTACGAGTGGAAGAACAGGGCGCTAACTCTGAACTCCAGACGTGGCTTATAGGATTAACACTCCTTATCATGATAGTTATTTACGATACAAGTGTTAAAAATTGAGTTTTATCACGTGACTAAGGATGCTTGCAAAACGAGGCCCCAGACCGAATGTTGCAAATCTGCAAATAAAATTATTTTTAACATTTGTCGTACACTAGGCCTATATTTTAGACAGCCATTCAGTATTTATAACTAAATTACATCACTCGTCATCTTTCAAACATATATTAGGCCATGTGGCCTGTTACGGACTCGATCCATCTTTTTGCAGAACATTCTTTATAAATATATTAATTAGCTAATTTAATAATTTATTTATATATCTTATTTAAATTGTTGGATCTGATACCTGGCGGCAACTTTATGAACTGCTGTTTGCAGTATTGATCGACATGACAAGATGCTATTGAATACCTTCTAGTGGTAAATTTATTAAATATTATGGCTGGAGTTTCAACTCGCGTTCGAAAATGAATAAATTCTGAAAGTGAACCGGAAGAAATAAAAGCAGCTGCAGTGAGAGTAACATTGAAATTATTACCAGCAAAATCAAAATGAAGGAAGCAATATGATGATATATCATACAACAGGTTTATAGAATGGTGCAAGATAAAGAATATTCAAAGCAAGTAGCTAAGCAGGCCTATAGCGAAAAGATTCTTCGCAATCATTCAGATAATGTTCTAATCTCTAATTTACTTGTCTTAAGTTCTGGCACGTGTGTTATCATTAGTAAAAAGTTACGGTTGTCAATAAAATATTCTGTTGTTGTAGCAATTTATTTAATTTGTGTACGTTAAAAAAAACAGTCTTTTTAAAAGTAGACCTAGCATTGTTTGATTCGCTTTATTGATCGGTTGCGATTGCTACCGTGTACGAAAAAAAAAACTGACACTTTAGAGTCATTAATACTTTTCACACTAGTGTTAAAAATGCTTTTCGCACGCTACCGTATGACAGTCAATTTGTAACACGCTTGCCTAATGACAATGAGTTATTTGAGATGCATAACTTCTAATAGGCCTAATATAATCTACAATTCACATTGGTACTTGTGTCAGCCATCTGTATAGGTAATTACTGGACATCGGATGTTTAGGAAAATGCCTATTTTATTTGAATGCTCATATTTAAAGGCTTTTGGTAAATGTGCACGAATAATGAGAAATGAAGCATTCTGATGAAGTTTGATCCTGCCTTTTTGCCGTTTACGCCTTTCTTACTTTAATAGGCCTATGTACTTTTTTTGCCCTTTTCTTGCTTTCATGTGTACCTATTTTGCATTTTTCTTTATAATATGACTATTCTCTCAACAATACTGCATTTATTTCTCCGTTCGAAACTAAGGAAACTACAGTTCTTATAGTAGCCATAGATATGGGACACTGTTGCAATGCAGTGTTGTTGTTTCACTTACTCCGGAATTGACCTTGTCCTTACCCAGCACTACCTCATTAGTTCCTGGCTTAGTTGCCTCATGAGTGATGTCTTATTGGTGTCACTTGTGAGGTTCTAACCTGTCTTCGTAAAATTGACTAAACAACAACACACACCAGTTATTAGACGAATACATGAAGCGTTGGATTTCCACGCTGATAAACCGGTTTCGAATCCCGGTGAGTCCAACTATAATTTGTGGTGGACAAAGACGGTGCTTGCTGGTAGGACTTCGCGGCTCTAGCGACGTCTCATTATTGTTACATTAATCATCGTCACACTGATTTTGTCCAATAAACGTGACAGAAGTTTGTGCTTCAATCTTGAAAAGTTGCTTGTTGTTTATTGTAACTCAAATTATGGACGTGAAGTTGTGGATGAATAAAGTACAAGTGAAACAAGTCTATAGAACAGAGAAACTTCTTTTCCAGTGTACTTTGTTAAGTTACTTATGATCTTATGGATGTTTACTTTACGAATTATGGGTGATTCAATATAATTTCAATGCCTTTTATTGCCCTATTTTTGTTTTTAGAGCCTTTTTTAGGCGCCTAAAATACCATTTTTAGTGCCTTAACTTCCAATGCTTAGTAATTATGCACACAGAGATATTAGGATAAAATATATCTTGTCAGTATTTGAAAAATGAGCACAACAGGGTTCCTTTATCTGCAGATAAGATTAAAATGTTCATCCGACAAAGTAAGACTAGAAAAGAACATGCAATACTGTCAAATGTTATAACATGCCGCAGAAGTGTGACATATCAGGCACACGGGAGAAGAGAATCATAACTATCGTGCAGAGAGGATTTAAAAAGGAAACCTTGACCTCCCAAGACTATGGCATTTTTGTTCTCCCGCACCCCACCCTTCCCCGTGCCACTCAATTGACAGTCTGGCCACCACAAAGCTAAACAATCGTGGCGAGTGCAGCTGAACCCGGAAGGTCACTGCCATGGGAATAGCAGAGTTGATACTTGGACATGGCCAATTACTGGATCTATACGGTAATGAATGCGCGCGTCTTTGGAATTGCTGAGACCTCGTGGCATTGTCATGAATCGTGGGCGCAAGTACAGCATGCTATTTCATGTTCTTAGTTTTCATTTACTGTACATAATGGAATAGCCCAAGTAGGCCTATTAGTGATCAGTCAGCTTTCTCCTACTATTTATAGTGAAATGCATGCAGATCTGTTGCTATACTGACCCGTAATAAATCTTGCAAAAATCTGACGTTATTCATTATCATCATCTACAAGGTTTAGGCACATTGACCTGATCCTATCTTAGGATTAATCGAATTAGTATCTCCGTCTTTCCCGTGGTCTTTTTCTTTCTCTTTTTCGTTTTGGACCAGATTCATTATTATTATTATTATTATTATTATTATTATTATTATTATTATTATTATTATTATCTTCCGTTGCCAGCGTAGCTTAGGAGTACCGGGCTGGTCTCGTGACTCGAGGTTACATTGTGCCGTAGGTTCGGTTCAAATTTTGCCTATGCTGATTACCAGACTGTGGCAAAATTTCATTAGGCTACATTAATATTCTCATTATATAAATATAGCCTATTTTAGGATTATATTTTTTCTCCCTATAACATAATTCTAGTAAACTTATATTACATTAATTCTCATCATTTTACTAGCTATCTCAAATTAATTATAATTGTTTGAATTAAATTAGCTCATAAATTAAGTTATTACTTTTTCTTATAGGTTTATCTAAATTTAAATAAACATGTACTAGTCGTTAAAACTTAACTGAAGAATATTGCTGGAGAATCTTTTAAGTGTAGTGTAAATATTCGTAATTTAAATATGTATTGTATTGATTAAGGCTGGTTGAGTGGAAGGCCTTATGGCCTTAACTCTGCCAGCGAAAATAAAACATTCTGTTCTATTCTACTTTACTGAGATTTTTCCTCAATTGTAAGGGGAATGCCTGGTAGTCTCATGACTTAGACTCCAGATTTATATGCACTAAAAATTAAGAATGGCACCGAAGATACAGAGTGAGTCAGCCAGGGTTAGACCGGCGTCATCTAAGAGTCGTATGTGTAGTAACTGCTGTGCCATCGCAGTAAACAGACCTCTTGATCGCGTACGTTTCCTGTTTAGTGTAAACATGTTCACACAGTGAGGGTGCAGCTGTATACCGTACATTTAGAGTGCAGTAGCTTGTCCATTATGAAATATAGCCTTGAACAACGAGTGTTTATTTACGACAACTTTGTGAAATACGAATCTTGAAGAACAGTTGTAACAAACCCGTCAGTCATTCCCTGATTCGCCAGAACCTTCTAAAGCAATGATTTACAATTTAGTGAAGACATTTCGTACAACTATATCAGTATTGGATGATTTGTTGTGTCTGTCCTTTTTTTTTATTTCAGAATCACATTGGATTAATATTTTTCCACATATCCCTGGAGCTTACATTTAAATCAGTTAGTCCGTGCATATATTTATTTTAAATGTCGTATTTCGTAGTTCTTGATTCGTATTTCTTTGCAGCTTGTGGCGAGGGGTGGATTTGCTTGCTTTTTTCCCTCTGGAATTAATCCCATCAGAACTTTACCAGTCTTATTAAATAGAAGATGCCTTTCTTGAAATTAACGAAACCACGGTTTTTTGCAGGCTTCTATGATTTTCGCGTAACTGTACTTGACATCGGAAAGGGTCGTAATGTATCTCTCCCAAAAAGGCTAGATTTTCTTGGGCATTGCTGCTGTGAGATACCGTGCACTCTGACTATGAAATCACTCACTACTGGCCTGTTATCTTTCGCCACAGTTCAGCTATCGTGTGACATATGACGTCATTCAAAAATCATTTCCAGAGATCAAAAATAACCCTCCGTAGAAATTAATCTCGTCAATGCGTTTGAAGTCACGAAATGTTATGTGTTAGGCTTGACTGTAGGGCATTGCAGTGAATATGCGATGTTGCCTGCAAAGGCTGAATGTCAATATTTTGTGCGTCACACCATGCCTACGAAGCAGAATGCAGGAGGAGTTCAACAAGTCGGTACATCAAGTCTGCGTCCCTATGGCTTGCGGCGATTCCACTTCAAGGGTGGGAACCAAGTCTGTCACACTGTCATCGCCTTTATTATCGTCTCGGGTCAAAGTGAACATACATTCATCTAAGGTCAATCACTCTACAAATATTTTTATTGAAAATTACTATTAAACGTTCCTTTCGCTACTCTGAACGGCACTATAAACTCCATAGCTTAAAACTGGTTAATGTCTCCGTAAGATTGAATTGCGACAGTCTGAATGGTTGAGTATCAGGCTGAATTGTGATAGAATTACAAATTACACTGGTTAACAGCCATTTTGCGCCAGACATATAACTAACAAATTCTTACTAATTGCGACCTCCTGAATTCAAAAATAACAATCAAAATGTTCCATCCCTTGTATTGTGGGTCCCTATCACCACGGCATGGCGCGTCCTCAGGTTGCGGATAGAGGAGACGGCCTCCAGATATGGAGGGTAGCTGCGAATATATTGAATAAGCAGTCGTGGACAGCCGATAAGGGGTGGTCCTTCAGCTTGGGGGTTGGGCGAAGGGCTAACAACCCATCACCGTAAAAAAACAACTTGTTACGAATCCCTACAATAAGCCTCGGAATAGGACTGATTCTCTGGCACGATCACAGCAAAGGAATAAGGTTTTGAGATTTGGTACATGGAACGTAACTACAGTGCATGAGGATTAAGTTGGCGTGATTTCTACTGTCCTTGTCTGAGGTCCTTGTCTACCGATTGCCACCAGATGTGACGGGCAAGAGGTTTCCTTTTGTACAATTCTTGGAATTCCCTTTCTCCTCCCTTCTCCCTTCACACTTTTGCAAACCCAATTAGTGGATCTCTCAGTGGCGTTTCGGGGTTGTTTGAGTTCATTAGTTAGTAGTATTTTGTGAATAGTGAAGTGAGTTTGTGTCTTTTTTTTATTGGGTTATTTTACGACGCTGTATCAACAGCTCAGGTTATTTAGCGTCTGAATGAAATGATGGTGATAATACCGGTGAAATGAGTCCGGGGTCCACCACCGAAAGTTACCCAGCATTTGCTCGTTTTGGGTTGAGAGAAAACCTCGGAAAAAACCTCAACCAGGTAACTTTCCCCGACCGGGATTCGAACCCGGTCACCTGATTTCGCGGCCAGACGCGCTGACCGTTACTCCACAGGTGTGGACGAGTTTGTATCTTGTTGTACCAATTTAATATAATATAATTCACAAATTAAAATGTTTACGGAGATGCATGGTTTCACTGTTACCTTAAATATTGTAATGAGTGTTGTGCTCTTGTATTTAATAATAATGGTAGGCAATATGGGAAAACGCGGGGAAGCCTTGAAGTCGGACGGTATGAACATGGTTATTAAGGCATATAAATTCTTTACTGGAGAATATGAGGCACTGAAATGCGGAAAACAAACAATATCTGTGCCGAGTTTTATCGAAAGAACTGCTGCAGCGACAGATATATCATCTCGTGGTGTTAACAGGATTAAAAAAAAAATAAAAAAAAAAAGCGGAAGTGGAAGCGTGCTGCGATCTCCAGGAAAGAAACCCCCGAATAGTATTCTTAAAAAACGTGTGTAACAGGTTAAAAATGAGCGCACTTACAAAAGTGACGGAAGAAACTTAGAGGAAGGCCTATAAACACGTAGAAAAGGTTGAAAAATTTTATTGGGCGAAGGATGGACTTGTAGATGGAAATTTATTATTCGTTCGTAATCAATTTGGACGACACGGACATGGACGAACTTTCTGGCGGAGTGGAGTCAGAATTTGAAGAGGAAGAGAATGCCGCCACTGGTAACTCGTGGTCGTTTGAAGGAGTGTCGACCATCATAAATGAGGGTAGAGAGAGATGGTGAGCATTCTCTCTCTTTCTAAAAGGGACTAGACAAGTAAATCCTCATGGACTGTAGTCTTTATAGAACAGGAGGGGTAACATTAGTAGCAAAAGAACACGCTAGATATAGAATAGACTTCGTGGGAGTACAAGAGGTTAGGTTAGATGGGAATGACATATCAAAAATAGGCGATTACTTGTTGTATTATGGGGAAGGAAACATTAATCACCAATTAGGAACGGGATTCTTTATACATAAAAGAATAAAATCAGCAGTAAAAAAGG
Source organism: Periplaneta americana (assembly GCF_040183065.1). NCBI lineage: Eukaryota > Metazoa > Arthropoda > Insecta > Blattodea > Blattidae > Periplaneta > Periplaneta americana. The sequence continues at coordinate 89,309,880 of NC_091123.1, forward strand.
TCGAATTTATCAGTGACAGGTTATCGTATTTAGTACTTAATGGTAGATGGTGCGATATCGTAGTTATAAATGCTCACGCCCCTACAGAAGAGAAAGACGACCATATAAAGGATAGCTTCTATGAGGAATTGGAACACACTTTTGATCAGTTACCTAGATATCATATGAAAGTTTTATTGGGGGACTTCAACGCTAAAGTAGGACAGGAGGATATTTTTAAACCAACAATTGGAAAAGAGAGCCTACACGTAAGTAATAATGACAATGGAGTTAGGTTAGTCAACTTTGCCACATCAAAAAATTTAATTGTCAAGAGTACAACATTCCCCCATAAGGATATACATAAATATACTTGGGCTTCTCCAGACGGAATGACACACAACCAAATAGATCACATTTTGATAGATAAACGAAGACATACTAGTATGGTAGACATTCGAACTTCCAGGGGGGCAGACTGTAATTCTGACCATTGTTGTATCAGCGTGCCTGAGTAAAACCCAGGAAAGAGGAAAGGATCGTAACTTTAGGTATTTTTGGTTGCCTTTCACAAATAATATAAGTACCATAATAATTATAACAATTAAATATTAACAAACTGAGAGAGATAAATTAAAGTAAAAATACCAAAACAAAGAATTATAGATCTAATAACAATATAAAATAGTGAGATAATGAAAGAGAGAGAATTAATGTCTGCCATCAAAATGAATGTAAGAAAGGCGATGTATTACAGAGTAAACTGAACACTCATTGAAAATACAGTCTGAATAGACTCGGCTCAAATAAGACATATAAAGTTGTAGTCTCCAACCTTTAGCTGAATCAAAGTTCAAATCCATGGAAAGCACACGGTAACCAAGTAAGCCGTTATATACGTTAATGGCGTAACGGCCCCAGAGAACTTCCCTGTAGGCTTATGGACGTCGATGGTCCCTTGCAGTATAGAATATGAAAATCAGGAATGCTGAGAATGAAACAGACCATCCCTTAGTCTGTAAAGCGATGATATCCAAACGATGTTCCACCGATGAATTATACCACACAGACGATAGTCGCAGCTATCCAAATCAGCGGGGTCACCTTAACCACCGGAACCACGTAATACGATGAGTTGACTATCCCAGCAGAGACGGGAGACTACCCATTTCTCTCTTGAAGTTGTAACTGCGTCGAATTGTCTCACCAACTGAAGATTCGCTCGGTCTCCAAGCCCAGGCCGGCGGTGCGTGTCGTTCCTCTAATCCGCGGGGGAGAAGATCAGGGTACGTTCAGAAAAAATAAAGTAAACAGTACAGCCACCATAAACCATAAAATTGCCCACAGAATAAACTACATCACACCATTATTTGGTAATTGGAGAATTAAGAGAAAGACTATCAGTACCAAGCGAGTAGAGCAACAAGCTAATATTAGTAGATTCAATATTCTGAAATTAAAGGACGGGGAAACTAAGGAACGTTATCAGGTTGAAATTTCAAATAGGTTTGCTGCTTTAGCAACTTCCGACGAAGCTGAGAAAGAGTTAGATGTTAAAAGCGTGTGGGACGATATCCGAGATAATATCAAAATGCAGCTGAGCAGAGCATAGGTTATCATGAAACTAAGAAAAAGAAACCATGGTTGGATGAAGATTGTTCCATTGCAATAGATAGAAGGAAACAGGCAAAATTGAAATTCTTACAGGATCCAATTGAGGAGAATAGAGATAATTATTTCAATGAAAGACGGGAAGCAAGTCGTACACTTAGGAATAAAAAGAGAGATTACTTGAAGGAAAAACTGAATGAGGTAGAAACACATAGTAAGAATAAAAACATTCGAGATTTATATAAGGGCATAAAGGAATTTAAAAAGGGATATCAGGCAAGAGTAAACATGATCAAGGATGAGAATGGTGACTTGCTTGCAGACTCTCATTCAATCCTTAACAGATGGAAAAACTATTTTGGGCAACTATTAAATATACATAGGCCAAGTAGAAATGATCGGGACGAAATTGAAATACAAACTGCTGAGCCATTTATACAGGAACCCACACTTTCTGAAGTCGAAATTGCGATGGAAAATCTGAAAAAGTACAAGTCTCCAGGTATTGATCAAATTCCAGCAGAATTAATACAAGAGGGTGGAAGCGTATTATCTAGCGAAATTTATAAACTTGTACTTGCAACTTGGGAAAAGGAAATTGTACCAGAACAATGGAAGGAGTCCATAATAGTACCTATTTTTAAGAAGGGGGACAAGACTAACTGTAGTAACTTTCGAGGAATATCACTTTTGTTGACGTCGTACAAAATTTTGTCGAATATCCTTTTGAGAAGATTAACTCCATATTATGTAGATGAAGTTATTGGGGATCATCAGTGTGGTTTCAGGCGTAATAGATCGACTATTGATCAGATTTTTGTATTCGACAGATATTGGAGAAAAAAATGGGAGTATAAGGGTACAGTACATCAGTTATTCATAGATTTCAAAAAGGCGTATGACTCGATTAAGAGAGAAGTTTTATATAATATTCTTATTGAATTTGGTATTCCCAAGAAACTAGTTCGATTAATTAAAATGTGTCTTAGTGAAACTTACAGCAGAGTCCGTATAGGCCAGTTTCTATCTGATGCTTTTCCACTTCACTGCGGGCTAAAGCAGGGAGATGCACTATCACCTTTACTTTTTAACTTCGCTCTAGAATATGCAATTAGGAAAGTTCAGGATAACACAGAGGGTTTGGAATTGAACGGGATACATCAGCTTCTTGTGTATGCGGATGACGTGAATATGTTAGGAGAAAATCCACAAACGATTAGGGAAAACGCGGAAATTCTACTTGAAGCAAGTAAAGAGATAGGGTTGGAAGTAAATCCCGAAAAGACTAAGTATATGATTATGTCGCGTGATCAGAATATTGTACGAAATGGAACTATAAAAGTTGGAGATTTATCCTTCGAAGTGTGGAAAAATTCAAATATCTTGGAGCAACAGTAACAAATATAAATGACACTCGGGAGGAAATTAAACTCAGAATAAATATGGGAAATGCCTGTTATTATTCGGTTGAGAAGCTTTAATCATCTAGTCTGCTGTCAAAAAATCTGAAAGTTAGAATTTATAAAACAGTTATATTACCGGAAGGGGGACAAAACCAGCTGTGGTAACTTTCGAGGAATATCACTTTTGTTGACGTCGTACAAAATTTTGTCCAATATTCTTTTGAGAAGATTAACTCCGTACGTAGATGAAATTATTGGGGATCATCAGTGTGGTTTTAGGCGTAATAGATCGACTATTGATCAGATTTTTTGTATTCGACAGATAATGGAGAAAAAATGTGAGTATAAGGGTACAGTACATCAGTTATTCATAGATTTCAAAAAGGCATATGACTCGGTTAAGAGGGAAGTATTATATGATATTCTTATTGAATTTGGTATTCCCAAGAAACTAGGTCGATTAATTAAAATGTGTCTCAGTGAAACATTCAGCAAAGTCCGTATGGGTCAGTTTCTATCTGATGCTTTTCCAATTCACTGCGGGCTAAAGCAGGGAGATGCACTATCACCTTTACTTTTTAACTTCGCTTTAGAATATGCCATTAGGAGAGTTCAGGATAACAGGCAGGGTTTGGAATTGAACAGTTACATCAGCTTCTTGTCTATGCGGATGACGTGAATATGTTAGGAGAAAATCCACAAACGATTAGGGAAAACACGGAAATTTTACTTGAAGCAAGTAAAGCGATAGGTTTGGAAGTAAATCCCGAAAAGACAGAGTATATGATTATGTCTCGTGACCAGAATATTGTACGAAATGGAAATATAAAAATTGGAGATTTATCCTTCGAAGGGGTGGAAAAATTCAAATATCTTGGAGCAACAGTAACAAATATAAATGACACTCGGGAGGAAATTAAACGCAGAATAAATATGGGAAATGCGTGTTATTATTCCGTTGAGAAGCTTTTATCATCTAGTCTGCTGTCAAAAAAATCTGAAAGTTAGAATTTATAAAACAGTTGTTCTGTATGGTTGTGAAACTTGGACTCTCACTCTGAGAGAGGAACATAGGTTAAAGGTGTTTGAGAATAAGGTGCTTAGGAAAATATTTGGGGCTAAGAGGGATGAAGTTACAGGAGAATGGAGAAAGTTACACAACGCAGAACTGCACGCATTGTATTCTTCACCTGACATAATTAGGAACATTAAATCCAGACGTTTGAGATGGGCATGTAGCACGTATGGGCGAATCCAGAAATGCATATGGAGTGTTAGTTGGGAGACCGGAGGGAAAAAGACCTTTGGGGAGGCCGAGACGTAGATGGGAAGATAATATTAAAATGGATTTGAGGGAGGTGGGATATGATGATAGAGACTGGATTAATCTTACACAGGATAGGGACCGATGGCGGGCTTAAGTGAGGGCGGCAATGAATCTTCGGGTTCCTTAAAAGCCATTTGTAAGTAAGTTATATTACCGGTTGTTCTATATGGTTGTGAAACTTGGACTCTCACTTTGAGAGAGGAACAGAGATTGAGGGTTTTTGAGAATAAGGTTCTTAGGAAAATATTTGGGGCTAAGAGGGATGAAGTTACAGGAGAATGGAGAAAGTTACACAATGCAGAGCTGCACGCATTGCATCCTTCACCTGACATAATTAGGAACATTAAATCCAGACGTTTGAGATGGGCAGGGCATGTAGCACGTATGGGCGAATCCAGAAATGCATATAGAGTGTTAGTTGGGAGGGTAGAGGGGAAAAGACCTTTGGGGAGGCCGAGACATAGATGGGAGGATAATATTAAAATGGATTTGAGGGAGGTGGGATATGATGGTAGAGACTGGATTAATCTTGCTCAGGATAGGGACCAATGGCGGGCTTATGTGAGGGTGGCAATGAACCTCCGGGTTCCTTAAAAGCCAGTAAGCCAATGTTCCATCAGTTCGACTTTTCGCGATGCACAATATAATTCATTTTATATGCATTCTATTAAAAAATGAGCGTATTTAGTGTGTAACTGTTATGTTTCACAAATATGACGACCCATTATGTGAAAACAATATTAGTATAAGTAGGCCACCATGTTAGAAGTACTTGTAGAAACGGAAATTATTTTATTGCCCTTTACGAAGGGGGGAGGGGGAGACAGGTTCGCGGTATGAATCTGCTTGAGTTTACCTGATTTTACTTGAGATGTGCATTTCTTTTACTGTGAGCTTTAATGACATTACTGTAGTTTATATTTTGCAATAGACCACTTGTCAAAACGACTTCTAGAAGAGGAAATTCTTTTATTGCCCTTTTCGATTCAATTTGGAGGGGGAGAAACAGATTCGCTATATGAAATCGCTTCAGTTTACCAGGAGATTTCCGGGTGTTAGTATTCCGTGTTAAGACGTGTATTTCTTTAAAGTGTGCTTTCATGATAATATTCAAATTACGAGTGGTTTATATGTGCGGATTTGAAGGTTGTAGCATTGCTTTTCGGAATGCAATTAGGCTAGTCTACACAAAATTTTGCTGCTTTCTGTGCGAATGGGACAGTCGCGCTCGAGATAAGCATTATAAAATAAACAGACAATCACTAGAGCCAGGGAAGAAATATGTTACATATCGACCCCTTGTACCTCAAAGTAAAGTAATTTTATTCCCTTCACACATTAAGTTAGGGTTAATAAAGGATTTTGTTAAAGGGATGAATCATAAAACTGAAGCATTTAAACATATCCAGGAAAAATATCCTCCTATTAGTGACTCGAATATAAAAGAGGGATTTCTCAATGGGCCACAAATTAGAGTAATAATGAAGGACAATCACTTCGAATCTTTGTTGGAAGGAAAAGAGAAAATCGCCTGGATTGCATTCAAGGAGTTGTATTAAATTAAATTTTCTGGGTAAACGTAGAAGTGAGAATTATGAAGAACTAGTGCAAAATTTAACGTTGGCGTATGAAACTATGGGTTGTAACACGTGCCTGGAAATTCACTTCCTTCACTTTCATATTTTTCCCCGAGAATTGTGACGATTTCAGTGATGAGCATGGTGAGCGCTTTCATCAAGAAATTTCAACTATGGGAAAAAGATACCAATGACAGTGGAGTACCAATATGCTAACAGAGTAGTGTTGAATTTTATCTCGTGATTTACCTGATGCCCAGTATTAAATAAAATACAGAAAAAAAAGCTGTAATCTTCTGAACAGTGAATATTTAACCTTATTGCCAATATATAAAGCAGTATTTTGAATAGATATAAATTCGAAAATTTCTCAAAAACCGTAACCAACAACTGCTTTTTATTGCCATATTCATGATCAGTTCTGGTTATTGTATTGTGTTTGTGTTTAGTAAAGGATTTTAGATAAGGGCGCAAATAGCCATAGTAGCTGACGCGCCCTTTTTAAATCCCAATAACCTTTCATAATCAGGAAGCTCAAATTATATAGAAAACATGTATCATATGCCCAGCCCAAAAAAGAGTTAAAATTTGTTACGCAGTGTTATCGAATTGTGGATGACCATAAGCGCTATTACAGTAGACTATTGGTTCTCAAACTGGGGATCGTGTAAAGTGCTGAGGGGGGGGTCGCGAGATGATTTACAAAATGAAACAAAAGCGCTTTATTAATATACACTTACCGTGTGTCCAGAAACATAAATAATATTTAACATAAAAGAAAAAGAAAGTTTTAGCAATTATAGGCCTACATTAAAATAAAAAAAATAATTTTATTAATGCGACAAATATGGCTGTTTTTCAGATGGTAGCTCTCAAATCTGGACTCTGTATTCGATATACATGACAAGGTCAATGAGATTTCTCGTCTTCGTTTTGATGGCAATCAGACAAGAAGCTTATTTTTCATAAGTAAGAGATTATAATGTTATATAAAATTAACAGCTTCTTTTGCAAGTTCGGAGTACTAAAGCATTCTTTTGATCCAAAACTGATCTAGACTCTGGTAAAAAGCCTAGTTTCGACGTTCCATCAGTAGGCAGGCTTAACTTACATATTTAATTGTTTTCTTTTTAATTCCAGCAAGTTGAACGCAACTGTCTAAAGATGGATTTAATACCCGTCGGTGATTGTAGTATTGTTTTGAGTGTTTTCCGGAAGATATTAAAAAACTGTTGTTTAGAATTGTGCGAACTTAATTGCATGTTCACAAAAACAAACTCAGTATTTGTCGTATCATATGTAGCTAAATTTTTCACGAGTCCTTTAATGCACTGGAATGCATTACATTCCTTTTGCCAAGTGATGTCGACCAGAAATCACATTTCTTTAAAAATACTTTGATTATATCCGTGGCTGGTATTATGCTGACATCTTAGCCTTGTCAATCTATTATTCAAATTGTTTAAGTGTCTGAAAATATCAGCAAAGTAGATGTTCATTTCAATATTTCGTGTCATGTTCCGTCGGACCCCGGCCACTTAGTCACTCGTAATGAGTGCACCTCTGTACTTGTGGTTGGACATTGTGTCTACTTCACACATACTGTGATAAGGTACACAAAGGCCAACAAAGAGAACACAGCAGGTAGAACTTAAAATGAGAGGGATTCGATCCGGTATCGGAACTTGAATCTGGTATGGCTTAGTGGATAAAGTGCCAGAAAGTAAAGCTGGAAACCCGGGATGGTGTCCTAGTGCCGGAGACAATTTTTCTCCGTTCTACCGATTCTTCACCATATGGAAACGCAGAATTGCTGCACTGAAACTCCATTATGTACAGTTACCCTGAAAAAGAATGAGACGATTCTTGGTCGTCGGAAGTTAAAGTTCTACAGCGCGGTTCACTCGATATCGACATAACGATACATACCATGACAAATAGTACAAGAATTGTTACAAGGACCACAACAAGGACAAGGACCAGAATAAGGATCACGAAGAAGACTGCCATTTAAGGCCAGGATTTCACAACATAGCTCGAGTCACAAAATATCATTGCTTCACTGTACCGAATGGCAAATGCCTGCTAAGGGATCTACATTCTGGACTGCTGCTGTCACTGTCTTGTCTCGTTAGCTCATATAGTAGCGTGTCGGTTCCACTATATAGCCGAAACGTCTCGTGTTCGATCCCGGGTAAAACTTTTTTTTTATTGAGGTGTAATTAATTTGTTCAGAGTTCCTCGACTGTCTAATTTGTCGAAAAATATGGAATAATTATGCCCAATTTCTGGGTCTTACAAGTGGGCTGAACCTCGTCAAAAAAAATAAATCTTACTTGGAAGTTAAAAGTATTCTTCCTCAAACAAAAATCATAAGAAACAAAAAGAGACCTGTTAACTTAAAATCTTGCCCACATGCCATCAGCTTCTATTACAGCTCTAAGTCGATGCGGCATGGCTGTCACGAGATTGTGGAATAAGTTCTGATCCCCGGCGAGATCTTCCCAGGTGTCAACAACTTGATCCCACAATTCGTCACGATTTAGAGGGCGTCGGTGGGCACAGGTGGCTATCCTTCTCTTTTGCAATTCCGCCCATAAATTTTCGATGACATTCAAATCAGGTGACTTCGGAGGTCAATTAATGATTTCGATCTCGGGTCTCCTTTGAAACCATCTTTGAATGCTTGCAGCATAGTGCACGGGATGGTTATCCTGCTGGAACAGCAATGTTCCTTCGGGAAAACGTTCTCGGGCGGAGGGAAGGAATATATTTTCCAGAATGTGCTCGTAAGTTCCCGCATTAAACCGGCCACCGATGCGTTCTATAACGCCAGGTCCATCGTAAGACATCCACCCCTAACACGATATGCTAAAGCGCCCCGATCTTTCACGTCGGTGCACATAGCGCTGGTCATGTCGGAGACCATCCTCACGATAGACACGGACAGGACCTTCGTAATCACTCGAGATGGTTGTTTCGTCGGAGAAAATTACATTTCTCCAATCGAAATCCACTCGATTGGCAGCGAAGGCAAGATGGTCGACAGCTTGTGCTTCCCCCAATATTTCCATTTGCGCAGCCCTCCGGCTCCTAATGCCCCGGTTCCTCAACCTGCTGATCACAGTCTGTGAAGAGCCGGGAAAGTTAGATGCTGCTCTTATTTCGTTAGCAGTCAGAAAGGGGTCCTGTCGAACTGTCTCGAATAAGAGAGCATCCTCTTCCAATGAAGAAATCCACGAACGCCCAGGAATAGGGCGATTTTCGACCTCCCCTAAATTTTGGTCACGATGAACCCACCTCGCGGCTGTACTTCCAGGAACACCGACCAAACGGCCAGCAGATCTAGCCCCATATCCAGCCTCAACTAGAGCTATAACTCGCTGTCTCATGTCACGTCGGTTCGCCATTACGATGAGAAATGAGGGATGACGATAATACTTTAGTGTATACAATGACTATTTAACGTGATATAGAATTATTGAAATAAGAGGCATCTTGCATAGTAAGAGTTAATAAATCAACCCTAAATTAAATAACTAAATAATAGGAAGTCCAATTGTTGCGAAAATAATCAAATTAAATCTAATTACATTGAGTAAACAAACCCCAAGTTATGACACCACATTGCTACAGCTAAATTGTAGGTTATTAACATAAGCATTGAATAGGTCCGTAGTTGTGCGTTGGACGACAAAACCAACACCGAAAGTTCGAATCTTGCGGAAGAATGTAACTTCTTGCTTTTTATAATGTAAATCAGACTTCTAACTACAATAATTCGTATTTCTTAGATTATTTATTAATATTTATAGCCAACATTGAATTTGTAAAGACAAGACTTTAGAAATCTCATATGGAATTTGTGATCTGTAGTGACATAAACATAGATTATCTCTCGGAACTTTTCCGTAAAAGTAAATTAAATTCACTCCCTGAAACTGGAAACCTTAGTCTTAGACTCATTTTCCCACAGCATACAACCTGAAGTAGCACAGCCATTGATAAATGTTTTGTACACAGAATTAGACTGAATTCCTATTCGACAGAACCTATAATCAATGGTCTGTCTGAACATGATAAACAAATCCTAAGTGTTTCCAATGTTACTGAACAATTTCAAAATATTAATTTAAAAACTAAGAAAGGATCGTAAATGCTGTATCTAGTGATTATTCACATTTATGTCTACAAAATGAATCTTGGAAAAACATATATGATACTGGTACTACTGATATTAAGAGTAAATGTATTGAATTTTTCACTTAATTTCATAATCACTTCAGTGGATGTTCTCCACTCAATGTTGTGAAAAAATTCAAAAGTAAAAACATGTAGATAACGCAGGGACTTCAAAATCTCATGTATTAAAAAGAAGAATCTATATGTAATGAGTTGCAATGTAATGATCCTCATGTTCTTAAATACTGCAAGAAGTACAGTGTAATTTATCAAAAATTATGAAAGAGGGAAATAGAATATATTTGAATAGAAAAGTACAAAATTCAGATAATACAATTAAACCTATTCGGAATATTATTAAATTTAAACTTGTATATATCCTAAGAAAGAAAATATTTTTTCATTAAAACCAATGATTATAAAATAGAGGATCCCAAATCTATTGCAAATTCTTTTAACGTATTATAGTATATGGTATATAAATATTATTGACACCTTAAACATTCAAGATTTTGCAAAAGATACTGCAATTGGTTACTTAACAGATGCATTTAATAATTAGTATTAATATATGTAATTAGTCAATAACTGCAACAGTGCTTTTTCATTCACTCATAACATGAATAAAATTGAATGCACATTAAATTAAACACTATTGCAAACACGTAGATAAAATAGTTAAAATTAACTGAAGGGGTGAGAATGAAATAATCCAAAGCCATACTTTTAACAATTTTTTTTTTTTTGTGCGAGTGCATTTCTTACACATATGGGAAAGCTATTAATAAAATATTGTAATAATTACTCAACAAATCACTTAGCCTAAGGACTCTAAACCTTTGTAAAAGTTTGTCTATTATTACATATATTTTTTTAATTTCATTTTAAATGTTACTTTTTAATATATATGCATTTACATTGTATATGTGTGTATAAATGCATTAGATTAACGTTTATAATATTATAACTTGTAATTTTGTATTGTTTGCGATCATTAACACTTAATCTCAGGACTTTGTAAATCTCTATTTCAACGTTACTTAGCTATTTCAACGTTATTTAGACAAAAAAAATCGTTGTGTAGACTAAGAATCGAACTCGCACTCTTTTACACAACACGCAGAAGTCTTACCGTCTGAGCTATTGAAACGACATGAAAGCGTTCCTTTCTGTGCGGAGTGTCGATCCATTCATGAAGGTCCATTGTCGATTTAACTACACGATTTATGTATATATTTATCTTTTATTTACGTAATATTATCATATTTTTTGCAGTTTTAGAAGTGAATTTCGGAACGATGCTAGTAACAAACCAAATAGCCTGAATTTAAGTAACTAAATATTCGTTATCTTGTGTATCAGTGCTCTGGTCTCCGGTCATGCGCAGTGTCTTACATCTGAGACTTAGGAATATTCAATCGTCTCATCCTTTTCCAGGGAAACTGTACTTCGGTACATCATAGTAATATTTTGTGTTATTGTTGCACTCCATTCTTCTATTTTGTACATCTTGATTACACAACTTTTAACACTATATCACTTCGGAATATGTATTATACAGGGTGGTTCACGAAGAAAGGTAAAAAAAAATTAGGATATGAATTCTCAAGTCATTCTGAGTAAAAAAGTTCATATGAACCGTTTTCGAACGATTACGAAGATATGGCTCTTTGATTTCACAAAAACGTCTGAGATTCCATTGTACTAACTCGTATTTAGAGACTGATTACGGACAAATTTAAAGTTTATATTCACATATGCATACATACCTAATATTCTAGAAGTCGGGGTCGATGTTTTCGCACATTTTCAAAGGTACCTTCTTCTGCTTTAATGCACTGTTGCGCTCGGGCGTGAATCGCGCTCATCGCTCGGGAGAGTTGCACGCGGCTGTCTTTATGCCGCATCCAAAATAAGGTCGATTAGCGACCGCCTCTCTCGTTTCCCCGTTCCTTTGCTATACCAAGTCTTTCATCCAACCCCATAGACAGTAAATACTCTTCGATATGGTACCCTTCTGTTCGGAAAGCGTCGTTCATATTTAGCGACGGCACGCACGGTATTTCCATCGCACAAACCATAAACATACACAATATCGGCGTATTCTGTAGTCGAAAATTTATAAGGCATCTTGAAAAGCACAACTTAACACTTCCGATAACTGTACCTGTTTAACTACTGTAGCTGACTGAAATGCTGTGAAGTGATACGTGATAGCGTATTTGTTGTGACATTTGTAATGCCCCACCACCCGGTTTGTTTCTCTTCTCTTATCTACATCGCTTACAATACAGATTCCAATGTTACGTCATTCATTGCGATCGGTGACCTTCTCTCAAGTCAGCAGGATATGGTAACGTCTGATTCACATTGTTAACCACGTTTTGTAAAATTTAACACGAGAAAGACATATAATACATATTCTGAAACTTCTATTTGTTCTATTTGTTCTTTGGGTGGTATCTACTAATTTTGAGTAAAATAATCGTTGTTTTCAATTTTACAGGAATTTTTATTTTTTGAATGGGGTTAAGTTCGATAGTGGGGGGAGGGATTCGCATACAGATATCTCGTTCAAAAATGTCGCGCCTTCAAAAAGTTTGGGAACCACTGCATTAGAGTATGGGGACATCAGGAAAGAGTATGTGTCCTATATAGTCCTTGCACTAGATATCCAGTCTTTATAGGCAACATCACATATTCACTGTATTGCTCTGAAGTGAATCCTAATACAATAACACTTCGCGACTTGAAACACATTGACGAAAATAGTCTCTATGAGGATGCTGCACAGCTGCCTTGGTACACGGTTTGAACTGCACGCTCAGTGGACGACGAAATTGAATCTCTTACGGATTTATTATGCTGCTGTACGACAAACACGAAGATTATGGCATTGACAAGAAGCGAGCGAAGCGTAGTTCACACCGGTCTACCCTGTCGCCAAAAAAAAATCTGCAGCAGGGAGTGGAATGCGTTATAGGGTTAACATGTTTGTTCTTGTGAAACGCGCTGACGAGATGTCTCGTTTGCGATCGAATGAAACGCCGTCCCCTGCCCGAAGTGGTGTGTAAGTTGATTAAAAAGGGAGATTAAGCAGAGTGCAAAGAGAGACTTCAGTTATGGTAGTTGATACTTTTTAAGACAACTTAGCTATTACTTCCATCTTCATTGGTCGTAATGTAGACAACGAAGATCAGTACACTGCCAATAGAAACCTAGAAAGATATTGATACATGAGTGTGGAATGTCTTCGTCTGATCTATCCGTATCGTGAATTAGATTTAGTAGGCCCATGTCGTTTCTTATTCGTTATATTTTGTTACGTATGTTTATACGTATCCTCCTACGTCACTAAGCGTTATCATTAGGGCTAGGTATTTTATGTTGTAGCGTACTAATATTTTTTTTTGTAAGAGTGATGTTCCTTAAATATAATATATAAACGCTTGTTATGGAAAAACTAATTGATTTAAATTACTTTATTATGTCATATTTATGTAGCCTATATTTGACCATTTCTATGTGATAGAGCATATTTTAGTAATTTAATGGTCATATTCGGCATAGTTTCACTCTTTCAAGAAGTAAAGAACTTTTCTCATACAATTTCTTTCTTCCATGTTCATTTAAGATGTTAAATTTCTCAGAATTGCATATCGCATTTTGTTTCCTGGAAAATGGTAAAATGTATCTTCTTCCCCTATTTCGTTTAAATTCACAATAGGCCTATGGACTTTATCCTTACGTACCAGTCAACAGGTATTTGCAGGGCCACCGACAGGATTTATGGGCCCCTGTGCAATATTGTGCTCGGGCCCCGTTGAAAAAAAAAAGTTAAAAACGACAAGTTACGAACTATTCTGACGATAATAATTATTTGCGAACTAAATAAAAGATAACCCCATACACAGATACGAATCTAAAAATATACACTTTTGTTACATTGAAAGCTTTTAGCAAAACTTCACATTAGCATAATATATGATATTCATCACGCTTCTTTTTCAGTAGGGCCTACATAGTATGTTTCGTGACGAAACTTTAATCTTTTCGTTGTCGTTTGTTTCGTTTCGTTTTCATAAAACACTATTCTCAAACAGCTGTAATTTCTTACTTTCAGGCTAATATTATCAAGAAATAACTCTCCTTGACTTCATTGATGCAAAATCATCAATTATATCATCAAAATTTCAAGACCTAGCAAGATCGCTCTCCAGACTAAGGAAGCCAAAGTTACTCAGTCTTTCTTGGCACATTGTTATTCTGAATACATTTTTATTTCCTTCATTTTGTTTGAAGTTGGTGTGAAATTGAGCGTTGCTAGTGAAGGTGCAGAAAATGAACCAATCTCAAGCCCATCTGTTCAGGTTGTCAAAAATGAAGACAGTTCATGCTTAGAAGTGAATACTGATGGTTGTGGCTATTTAGAAAAAAATTCTGATAACAGTATAGTATTGAATGTGAACAAGGAATCAATAGTAAAAATGATCTGTTAATATATACAAGCGAAACAAATTTACCTACACCAGTTCCTAACTCTGAGTCATGGCAAGTAACATGCGATCTTGGAAAACTAAAAGTGGCAGACAAATTGTATCATTGAATGTGTCGTTCGAAAAAGTACCCCCAACCTGCCTAATAATCTTCTAAGTGATGGAACAAGAGCCTTTCCAGTATTATTTTCAAAACTCAAGAATGAAGAATGTGTTCCTAGAGACTGGCTAGTGTGGAATGAAACATATCAGTCACTGTACTATTTTCCCTGAATTTTCACTCCACACTAGCCAGTCTCTGGGAATACATTCTCCATTCTTGAGTTTTGAAAATACTGTAATACTGTTTTTAGAAAGGCTCTTGTTTTCGAACAACACGTTCAATGATACAATTTGTCTACTGCTTTTTAGTTTTCCAAAGTCGCTCAATTTCACATCAACTTCAAACAAAGTTGTACTCCCTTTCTTAATATCTTCCAATTTTTCTGTCTCTCCTTGCTCTTCTCAGCTCCCGACTTATACTTCTGCTTGTCCATTGTCCACTGGTAACACTAATGAGCAGAATTTACTAGAAAAACAACAACGAAAAGACGAAAGTTTCGTCACGAAACGTACTATGTGGGCCCTACTGAAAAGGAAACGTGATCTTGCAGCTTGGATTTGGAGAGTCCACTAGCATATTGCTGTGGGCCGGCAAGAGTTCTTAGTTAAGAGGACAAGCCAATTGAATGTGTTCGGTACAAGCGACGGGAACAAATTTCAGGCAAATCCCGGAGCTGTGAAGTATCGTGTCGATGATTGTTAACGTGGGAAACCGATATTCTATTATATAAAAGTTAAACATTTACATAATGAAGTGGTAATTTGTATTAATTCTACTGTTGTTGGTTAATATGTCAGATTCATGTAACAAATGTTTATACAAAATTGTATAGTACCGGTATGTATCTGTGAATAATTATTCGTGATAATGAAGAGTAATCAGACTCACTTAATCTGACGGGCTCTTACTGCTCACGGGCCCATATGCACTCGCCCCCTTTGCCCCCCCTTCTCGGGCCTATTGTTTCGCGACAAGCGGGTAACTACTGGAGCCTGTCTTTATAATCTGGGTACCGGACTGCAGATAAGAGTCTCATTGAATTACTGAATGTTGTTGAAGTCGGAAGTGTGTGTAATGTAGTTCAGGAAAAATGTCAAAAGCGAAGCAAAATATTCAAGTAAAATTAAAAAAAGGGTCTCAATATGGTGAGAAAGTGTTTCCGAGTGATAGGAATATAGCTACTACATTGTAAACTGTGCGATGTAAGAGTAACCACGGAGAAAACATTTAACGTTGAGCAGCATGTGAGAACAGAAAAACACAAACGTGTACAACGAATTGAAAATGAAAAAAACACTACAACAAATGTTCCTATGGAATCCTACCAGTCTTATTCAGCATTCTGTGAAGAACTTTGTACAGCCTTCCTTTCTGGCGACATTCCCATAAATAAACTGGATCATCCAAAACTTCGTGAATTCTTAGAAAAACACACAGGCAAATCTCTTCCCGTTTCTTCCACGATGTCATCAGCCGAAGCTACGAAAAAAGGATGCAACAGATCAGACAACGGGTTGCAAATTAAAAATATATATATGGGTTTCAATTGATGAAACCACAGACTCTATGGGAATATTGTTATTGTGAGAACTTTAGAAGAAGTGGTTTAGGTGAAAATTTTCTAATAAACTGTGAACATTTAGAAAAGCCAATTTTTCCACCATTAGTAAACTGTTCGACAGGTCTATAGGTGTCATATGGCCCAAAGGCGTTCAGCATGACAATGTACTGCTCCTTGTAACGGATGCTGCGCCTTATATGGTGAAAGCTGCAGATTCACACAAAGCATTATATAGTAAAATGGCGCATGTGACTTGTTTGGCTCACCCCTTACACAGAGTTGCAGAAGAGATTCGTAGTCAGTTCAATGAGGTTGATAAATTAATTGGGTGTGTCAAAAAGGTCTTCTTGAAAGCCCTTTCACGTGTTGCATCATTTAAATTGGTAGCTCCAGACATTTCCTTATCTCCTTCTTCCATTTGGACAAAATGGGGGTTCTGGATTGATGCCTGTAACTATTACTGCCAGAACTTCAAGGTTGTGAAAAACATCATTGATTCATTTTACAGTAGGGAAAGCGCTTCAATTAGGCTAATCCAAGATTTAATGTCTAATTCCGACATTTCAGACCAACTTTCATATATCAAATCCAATTTTGGGTTTCTTCCTGCTGCTATAACTGCCTTGAAGCAATCAGAATTGCCACTAGTGAAGCAGATAGAACCAGTGAAAAAAACAGCTGTGAATAACTTTGGTGTTGTTTGTAGTAAAGTGGGGCAAGAAGTGTCAACGAAAATGGAAAAGGTGTTCGAAAAAAACAAAGGGTATCACACATTGTGTTTCATTTCAATGATTTTGTCGAGTGACAATTTTTCTCTTAATGACTTAGAATTAGATTCAAATGATATTCTCCATTTTAAATATGCTCCTATTGTGTCAGCTGAAGTAGAAAGAAGTCTCTCGAAGTACAAGCCTTTGTTGGCTGACAATAGGAAATCTTTTTTATTTGAAAATTTGCACAAGGTGTTCATTGTACAGTTTCCCTGGAAAAGGATGAGACGATTGAATATTCCTAAGTCTCAGATGTAAGACACTGCGCATGATCGGAGACCAGAGCACTGATACACAAGATAACGAATATTTAGTTACTTAAATTCAGGCTATTTGGTTTGTTACTAGCATCGTTCTGAAATTCACTTCTAAAACTGCAAAAAATATGATAATATTACGTAAATAAAAGATAAATATATACATAAATCGTGTAGTTAAATCGACAATGGACCTTCATGAATGGATCGACACTCCGCACAGAAAGGAACGCTTTCATGTCGTTTCAATAGCTCAGACGGTAAGACTTCTGCGTGTTGTGTAGAAGAGTGCGAATTCGATTCTTAGTCTACACAACGATTTTTTTTGTCTAAATAACGTTGAAATAGCTAAGTAACGTTGAAATAGAAATTTACAAAGTCCTGAGATTAAGTGTTAATGATCGCAAACAATACAAAATTACAAGTTATAATATTATAACTTGTAATTTTGTATTGTTTGCGATCATTAACACTTAATCTCAGGACTTTGTAAATCTCTATTTCAACGTTACTTAGCTATTTCAACGTTATTTAGACAAAAAAAATCGTTGTGTAGACTAAGAATCGAATTCGCACTCTTCTACACAACACGCAGAAGTCTTACCGTCTGATACAATTTGTCTGCCACTTTTAGTTTTCCAAGATCGCATGTTACTTGCCATGACTCAGAGTTAGGAACTGGTGTAGGTAAATTTGTTTCGCTTGTATATATTAACAGATCATTTTTACTATTGATTCCTTGTTCACATTCAATACTATACTGTTATCAGAATTTTTTTCTAAATAGCCACAACCATCAGTATTCACTTCTAAGCATGAACTGTCTTCATTTTTGACAACCTGAACAGATGGGCTTGAGATTGGTTCATTTTCTGCACCTTCACTAGCAACGCTCAATTTCACACCAACTTCAAACAAAATGAAGGAAATAAAAATGTATTCAGAATAACAATGTGCCAAGAAAGACTGAGTAACTTTGGCTTCCTTAGTCTGGAGAGCGATCTTGCTAGGTCTTGAAATTTTGATGATATAATTGATGATTTTGCATCAATGAAGTCAAGGAGAGTTATTTCTTGATAATATTAGCCTGAAAGTAAGAAATTACAGCTGTTTGAGAATAGTGTTTTATGAAAACGAAACGAAACAAACGACAACGAAAAGATTAAAGTTTCGTCACGAAACATACTATGTAGGCCCTACTGAAAAAGAAGCGTGATGAATATCATATATTATGCTAATGTGAAGTTTTGCTAAAAGCTTTCAATGTAACAAAAGTGTATATTTTTAGATTCGTATCTGTGTATGGGGTTATCTTTTATTTAGTTCGCAAATAATTATTATCGTCAGAATAGTTCGTAACTTGTCGTTTTTAACTTTTTTTTTTCAACGGGGCCCGAGCACAATATTGCACAGGGGCCCATAAATCCTGTCGGTGGCCCTGCAAATACCTGTTGACTGGTACGTAAGGATAAAGTCCATAGGCCTATTGTGAATTTAAACGAAATAGGGGAAGAAGATACATTTTACCATTTTCCAGGAAACAAAATGCGATATGCAATTCTGAGAAATTTAACATCTTAAATGAACATGGAAGAAAGAAATTGTATGAGAAAAGTTCTTTACTTCTTGAAAGAGTGAAACTATGCCGAATATGACCATTAAATTACTAAAATATGCTCTATCACATAGAAATGGTCAAATATAGGCTACATAAATATGACATAATAAAGTAATTTAAATCAATTAGTTTTTCCATAACAAGCGTTTATATATTATATTTAAGGAACATCACTCTTACAAAAAAAAATATTAGTACGCTACAACATAAAATACCTAGCCCTAATGATAACGCTTAGTGACGTAGGAGGATACGTATAAACATACGTAACAAAATATAACGAATAAGAAACGACATGGGCCTACTAAATCTAATTCACGATACGGATAGATCAGACGAAGACATTCCACACTCATGTATCAATATCTTTCTAGGTTTCTATTGGCAGTGTACTGATCTTCGTTGTCTACATTACGACCAATGAAGATGGAAGTAATAGCTAAGTTGTCTTAAAAAGTATCAACTACCATAACTGAAGTCTCTCTTTGCACTCTGCTTAATCTCCCTTTTTAATCAACTTACACACCACTTCGGGCAGGGGACGGCGTTTCATTCGATCGCAAACGAGACATCTCGTCAGCGCGTTTCACAAGAACAAACATGTTAACCCTATAACGCATTCCACTCCCTGCTGCAGATTTTTTTTTGGCGACAGGGTAGACCGGTGTGAACTACGCTTCGCTCGCTTCTTGTCAATGCCATAATCTTCGTGTTTGTCGTACAGCAGCATAATAAATCCGTAAGAGATTCAATTTCGTCGTCCACTGAGCGTGCAGTTCAAACCGTGTACCAAGGCAGCTGTGCAGCATCCTCATAGAGACTATTTTCGTCAATGTGTTTCAAGTCGCGAAGTGTTATTGTATTAGGATTCACTTCAGAGCAATACAGTGAATATGTGATGTTGCCTATAAAGACTGGATATCTAGTGCAAGGACTATATAGGACACATACTCTTTCCTGATGTCCCCATACTCTAATGCAGTGGTTCCCAAACTTTTTGAAGGCGCGACATTTTTGAACGAGATATCTGTATGCGAATCCCTCCCCCCACTATCGAACTTAACCCCATTCAAAAAATAAAAATTCCTGTAAAATTGAAAACAACGATTATTTTACTCAAAATTAGTAGATACCACCCAAAGAACAAATAGAACAAATAGAAGTTTCAGAATATGTATTATATGTCTTTCTCGTGTTAAATTTTACAAAACGTGGTTAACAATGTGAATCAGACGTTACCATATCCTGCTGACTTGAGAGAAGGTCACCGATCGCAATGAATGACGTAACATTGGAATCTGTATTGTAAGCGATGTAGATAAGAGAAGAGAAACAAACCGGGTGGTGGGGCATTACAAATGTCACAACAAATACGCTATCACGTATCACTTCACAGCATTTCAGTCAGCTACAGTAGTTAAACAGGTACAGTTATCGGAAGTGTTAAGTTGTGCTTTTCAAGATGCCTTATAAATTTTCGACTACAGAATACGCCGATATTGTGTATGTTTATGGTTTGTGCGATGGAAATACCGTGCGTGCCGTCGCTAAATATGAACGACGCTTTCCGAACAGAAGGGTACCATATCGAAGAGTATTTACTGTCTATGGGGTTGGATGAAAGACTTGGTATAGCAAAGGAACGGGGAAACGAGAGAGGCGGTCGCTAATCGACCTTATTTTGGATGCGGCATAAAGACAGCCGCGTGCAACTCTCCCGAGCGATGAGCGCGATTCACGCCCGAGCGCAACAGTGCATTAAAGCAGAAGAAGGTACCTTTGAAAATGTGCGAAAACATCGACCCCGACTTCTAGAATATTAGGTATGTATGCATATGTGAATATAAACTTTAAATTTGTCCGTAATCAGTCTCTAAATACGAGTTAGTACAATGGAATCTCAGACGTTTTTGTGAAATCAAAGAGCCATATCTTCGTAATCGTTCGAAAACGGTTCATATGAACTTTTTTACTCAGAATGACTTGAGAATTCATATCCTAATTTTTTTTTACCTTTCTTCGTGAACCACCCTGTATAATACATATTCCGAAGTGATATAGTGTTAAAAGTTGTGTAATCAAGATGTACAAAATAGAAGAATGGAGTGCAACAATAACACAAAATATTACTATGATGTACCGAAGTACAGTTTCCCTGGAAAAGGATGAGACGATTGAATATTCCTAAGTCTCAGATGTAAGACACTGCGCATGACCGGAGACCAGAGCACTGATACACAAGATAACGAATATTTAGTTACTTAAATTCAGGCTATTTGGTTTGTTACTAGCATCGTTCCGAAATTCACTTCTAAAACTGCAAAAAATATGATAATATTACGTAAATAAAAGATAAATATATACATAAATCGTGTAGTTAAATCGACAATGGACCTTCATGAATGGATCGACACTCCGCACAGAAAGGAACGCTTTCATGTCGTTTCAATAGCTCAGACGGTAAGACTTCTGCGTGTTGTGTAGAAGAGTGCGAGTTCGATTCTTAGTCTACACAACGATTTTTTTTGTCTAAATAACGTTGAAATAGCTAAGTAACGTTGAAATAGAGATTTACAAAGTCCTGAGATTAAGTGTTAATGATCGCAAACAATACAAAATTACAAGTTATAATATTATAAACGTTAATCTAATGCATTTATACACACATATACAATGTAAATGCATATATATTAAAAAGTAACATTTAAAATGAAATTAAAAAAATATATGTAATAATAGACAAACTTTTACAAAGGTTTAGAGTCCTTAGGCTAAGTGATTTGTTGAGTAATTATTACAATATTTTATTAATAGCTTTCCCATATGTGTAAGAAATGCACTCGCACAAAAAAAAAAAAATTGTTAAAAGTATGGCTTTGGATTATTTCATTCTCACCCCTTCAGTTAATTTTAACTATTTTATCTACGTGTTTGCAATAGTGTTTAATTTAATGTGCATTCAATTTTATTCATGTTATGAGTGAATGAAAAAGCACTGTTGCAGTTATTGACTAATTACATATATTAATACTAATTATTAAATGCATCTGTTAAGTAACCAATTGCAGTATCTTTTGCAAAATCTTGAATGTTTAAGGTGTCAATAATATTTATATACCATATACTATAATACGTTAAAAGAATTTGCAATAGATTTGGGATCCTCTATTTTATAATCATTGGTTTTAATGAAAAAATATTTTCTTTCTTAGGATATATACAAGTTTAAATTTAATAATATTCCGAATAGGTTTAATTGTATTATCTGAATTTTGTACTTTTCTATTCAAATATATTCTATTTCCCTCTTTCATAATTTTTGATAAATTACACTGTACTTCTTGCAGTATTTAAGAACATGAGGATCATTACATTGCAACTCATTACATATAGATTCTTCTTTTTAATACATGAGATTTTGAAGTCCCTGCGTTATCTACATGTTTTTACTTTTGAATTTTTTCACAACATTGAGTGGAGAACATCCACTGAAGTGATTATGAAATTAAGTGAAAAATTCAATACATTTACTCTTAATATCAGTAGTACCAGTATCATATATGTTTTTCCAAGATTCATTTTGTAGACATAAATGTGAATAATCACTAGATACAGCATTTACGATCCTTTCTTAGTTTTTAAATTAATATTTTGAAATTGTTCAGTAACATTGGAAACACTTAGGATTTGTTTATCATGTTCAGACAGACCATTGATTATAGGTTCTGTCGAATAGGAATTCAGTCTAATTCTGTGTACAAAACATTTATCAATGGCTGTGCTACTTCAGGTTGTATGCTGTGGGAAAATGAGTCTAAGACTAAGGTTTCCAGTTTCAGGGAGTGAATTTAATTTACTTTTACGGAAAAGTTCCGAGAGATAATCTATGTTTATGTCACTACAGATCACAAATTCCATATGAGATTTCTAAAGTCTTGTCTTTACAAATTCAATGTTGGCTATAAATATTAATAAATAATCTAAGAAATACGAATTATTGTAGTTAGAAGTCTGATTTACATTATAAAAAGCAAGAAGTTACATTCTTCCGCAAGATTCGAACTTTCGGTGTTGGTTTTGTCGTCCAACGCACAACTACGGACCTATTCAATGCTTATGTTAATAACCTACAATTTAGCTGTAGCAATGTGGTGTCATAACTTGGGGTTTGTTTACTCAATGTAATTAGATTTAATTTGATTATTTTCGCAACAATTGGACTTCCTATTATTTAGTTATTTAATTTAGGGTTGATTTATTAACTCTTACTATGCAAGATGCCTCTTATTTCAATAATTCTATATCACGTTAAATAGTCATTGTATACACTAAAGTATTATCGTCATCCCTCATTTCTCATCGTAATGGCGAACCGACGTGACATGAGACAGCGAGTTATAGCTCTAGTTGAGGCTGGATATGGGGCTAGATCTGCTGGCCGTTTGGTCGGTGTTCCTGGAAGTACAGCCGCGAGGTGGGTTCATCGTGACCAAAATTTAGGGGAGGTCGAAAATCGCCCTATTCCTGGGCGTTCGTGGATTTCTTCATTGGAAGAGGATGCTCTCTTATTCGAGACAGTTCGACAGGACCCCTTTCTGACTGCTAACGAAATAAGAGCAGCATCTAACTTTCCCGGCTCTTCACAGACTGTGATCAGCAGGTTGAGGAACCGGGGCATTAGGAGCCGGAGGGCTGCGCAAATGGAAATATTGGGGGAAGCACAAGCTGTCGACCATCTTGCCTTCGCTGCCAATCGAGTGGATTTCGATTGGAGAAATGTAATTTTCTCCGACGAAACAACCATCTCGAGTGATTACGAAGGTCCTGTCCGTGTCTATCGTGAGGATGGTCTCCGACATGACCAGCGCTATGTGCACCGACGTGAAAGATCGGGGCGCTTTAGCATATCGTGTTAGGGGTGGATGTCTTACGATGGACCTGGCGTTATAGAACGCATCGGTGGCCGGTTTAATGCGGGAACTTACGAGCACATTCTGGAAAATATATTCCTTCCCTCCGCCCGAGAACGTTTTCCCGAAGGAACATTGCTGTTCCAGCAGGATAACCATCCCGTGCACTATGCTGCAAGCATTCAAAGATGGTTTCAAAGGAGACCCGAGATCGAAATCATTAATTGACCTCCGAAGTCACCTGATTTGAATGTCATCGAAAATTTATGGGCGGAATTGCAAAAGAGAAGGATAGCCACCTGTGCCCACCGACGCCCTCTAAATCGTGACGAATTGTGGGATCAAGTTGTTGACACCTGGGAAGATCTCGCCGGGGATCAGAACTTATTCCACAATCTCGTGACAGCCATGCCGCATCGACTTAGAGCTGTAATAGAAGCTGATGGCATGTGGGCAAGATTTTAAGTTAACAGGTCTCTTTTTGTTTCTTATGATTTTTGTTTGAGGAAGAATACTTTTAACTTCCAAGTAAGATTTATTTTTTTTGACGAGGTTCAGCCCACTTGTAAGACCCAGAAATTGGGCATAATTATTCCATATTTTTCGACAAATTAGACAGTCGAGGAACTCTGAACAAATTAATTACACCTCAATAAAAAAAAAGTTTTACCCGGGATCGAACACGAGACGTTTCGGCTATATAGTGGAACCGACACGCTACTATATGAGCTAACGAGACAAGACAGTGACAGCAGCAGTCCAGAATGTAGATCCCTTAGCAGGCATTTGCCATTCGGTACAGTGAAGCAATGATATTTTGTGACTTGAGCTATGTTGTGAAATCCTGGCCTTAAATGGCAGTCTTCTTCGTGATCCTTGTTGTGGTCCTTGTAACAATTCTTGTACTATTTGTCATGGTATGTATCCTTATGTCGATATCGAGTGAACCGGGCTGTAGAACTTTAACTTCCGACGACCAAGAATCGTCTCATTCTTTTTCAGGGTAACTGTACATTGCAACTCAGGACTCAAAGTGAACTAAAAGAAGCATGCGAAAAAATCATAGCATACGCTAACTAATGATAATTTTAATAAAATAAAAAGCATATTACAATATCAAATTCCATACTTTAGCTTGCTTCTCATGTGCATTTTATTCTTAAATAAATAGTTCATTATCATAAACTGATTTACTAATTTATTTTGCAACTGAAAGTATTACTTAATTATAATATTGTTAAGTCATATTTTCTATGTTATAATGCATATTTCTGTAATTTTTATTTATTTATTTATTTATTTATTTATTCTGTTGTAGTTAAGGCCATCAGGCCTTCTCTTCCACAACACCAGAAATACAAATACAATAACATAGAAAAATAGAGAAAAAAATACACTATATACAAAATAAAGCTACACAAAAAATAAAGAGAGAGAGAGAGAGGAAAAAAACACTATAAACAAAGTAAAGCCACACAAAAATATACACAGGTTCCAGTCATACAAACTATAGGTCATAAGTGCATATTTTATACTGCATATTTTGGAGATTTTTAGGTCATAAAAACCAGCCCTAGTTATCATGCTGTTTCCAGCAACTGAGGATACATTCTGCTGCACTTGACGTCTCACAAATGCGGGTCTCGCTGGCCATGAGATTTCTATGACACTAGACCACTGCAGAGACATTTCTTCCAATTGCCTAGTACCGAATTTAGGCCTATGACGGCAATTTCCAGGGGGTGGCATTTTCTCTCTCTCTCTTTTTTTTTTGCAGTGAAATTTGTTTTTAAAACATTTGTTGGTAATTATTTTCTGAAGTTTATTCTTGAACACCGTGTGGAAGTCGGATATTGTTTTGTTATCGCATTGTCGTGGTCGTGGCGAGAGTAAAAGGAAAATGTGCAGCTGCATAATTATATGTAATGCCAGTAACACGTTATTATACTATGAAACTGCTTAAATTTAAGTGCTTGTATAAACAAAAATGTTTAAAATCAAATTGGAAGTGTATTTATTATATTATCGCTATGAATAGTAACCAGACCTCTTAGTTACATTTCCTATAATATATCGTCAACAATACTATTTAATCACTTTTCAACATATGCACTATATAATTCGATATGAAAAGTTTATTCCGCAAAGAGTTGGACTTTATTTTTCAATTTACTCGTACTTTTTACTTCCTATCGAAGTAAGAAATACCCGTAATAATAAATTATATCACCAACCAAACCAATGCATAAAAATAAACCACAGCTTGTCTTTCACAAATCAATTTTGTTTCAACAATGAATAAGTTTGAATATATTTCTTTGCATAGATTCTGATGCACTTCGTCAGATCGACTTTGATGACATCATCAATGCTTTGTCTATGAAGAAAGTGCGAAGGAAATCTTTATAATTTACAAGTTAAGATGCATGTACGAGTGTATTTTGATTTCAGTAATTTGTTGGGAAGCGCACACGCTATTAGGCTGCCATAGCCATATCGGCGGAAGTAAGATTATAATTTTTGAACCGAAGCATAATTAAGAATATGATTTGTGTATTTATTATTGTTAAATTATGATATATTTTTTCCTTATACAATACTATTCATGAGTTTTGATTAGTAGGCTAACTAGATGATTGTGGTGATGGTGCTATAGCGCTGGTGTAAGTGGTGATAATGAAATGTATAGTGTGATAGTGTGTCATACTGTGTTATGAGGGTCATTACTAGGGCAATGAAGTTCATGTATTTGCATGTATTTTTCCATTGACTGTAATTAATTGCTGATTAATTATCTTCACGAATCATCAACATTTAAGCTTATCAAACCACATTTTGTCGCATATATTTGCATATTTTTACTTTTTTATTATAAATGCATAATACTTCATGATATTTACGTTATTGTGGCATATTTTCGCGTTTAAGCTCATTGAAGCTGATTTTATGTTGCATAAAATGCATAATTTGGATTTTTAAAATCAAGGTATATTCTATTTTGAAAATTGGTGCTGAGTGAAATTATTAGATTATAATTCTGTAGTGCTTGGGAAAAGTGGCACAAGTAAAAAATGTTAATTTTACAGGAGAAGGAAAAAAACTGTCTTCACACTGGTTTATGTCAATTTGATTTTCTTCTGTATGAATTATTGTAATGGGAGGAATACTTATGTATCTTTTCCCAAGTGAGCAGATGTTCCGTATGTTGTCACTAAATTAATAAAAAATGTTTGTGGAAACTGACTTATGCCACTTTTCCCAAGCACTACAGAATTAGTTTTACGAGGAAAGTATTGAAAGTTCAGCGGTACACCTAGCGAATCTTACGGCCGCGGCACATCGGTTGATGTGGAACGTGGGAATGTTTATCGTTATCGTTCCTTTGTAGAAGGATAGGAAAGCGATTCTCAACAATAAATATGTTTAATCTTATCTAGTTCGGCCTATAATAGTATTACATTTATTATTATTATTTAGTTAACTGTCCGAAGATAGGTCTGAAACTCACAAGTGATACCAACATCACTTATGAGGCAACTAGGCCAGGAGATAATGAGGTAGGGTGGTCAGTTTCTTTCCCCCTCCATTGCATACATCGCCGATTAGTTACATGTATACTAATCAGACTTCAGACGCATACAAACAATTGTTTCTTCTCTGACACATATCGTCAAGTGAGATGTGCTGCCTAATAAATGATGTACTGTACAGTTGTCAAAAAAAAGTGGCCGCACTCGTGAATAGCGAATATTTTCAAAGTCCACTTCGGGTCGCGGCGATGTTACACGATGCATGTGCTTGTACAAGGAGTTCCGGAACTATGAAAGTGTTCCACATCTGCGCCTCGTAGACCAGCGGTAGAGTGCTTGTTTAATGATTCAAAGGTTGTTGGTTCGGGCCTTCTACAAGTTTTCATTTTATTTTTTAATCGTTCTTTAGCGATGTAAATGATATTCAAATTATCATTTATATTCAGTTATCGTTCTTTATGGATATCACGTTATTTATATTTTGTTATCGTTCTTTAGAGATATGAATAAAATTCAAGTCATCATTTGTATTCTGTTATCGTTTTATAACGATATGAATAATAATAATTATTACTGTATCTCCAATGGGGGTTAGCCCTATTTTACATATGTATGTTAGGGCTATAGTTTTATACACAAAAAAGATAAGCATAAAGAGAAATGGAAAAGAAAATTAAATTAGCTTACGCGATGTAAACAAAACATAAACAATCCGTAAATTAGGCATTGCGATTGCAAAACAAATATCAGGTTTCAATATGAAACATACGAAAACATTAACAACAGACATACGTAACACTTCTATAACACAAATATGCAGCTTTCCGTACCATAAATCATAAATTAATACACAATAGTCACACAAATACAATCAAACTATAATTACAACATTGCGATGACATCAAGCATCCCATAACTGACTCACATACATAACAAATCAAGCATCCGTTACAACACATACACTTCAACATAGTAAGCACACTTTTAAAAGTTACAAATTTGGCTCCAAGAAGAATAAATAGGACACTGTTACTAATTACTATTCTTCTACAATTTCTTAAATACATTTGTAATAAATCTGTGAAATTCCGATATGAATAATATCCACGGTTTTTTATATTCTGTTATCGTTCTTTAGCGATATAAATATATTCAAGTTATCATTTATATTCTGTTTTCCTTCATTAGCATTATAAAATAATATTCAAGTTATTTATATTGTTATTGTTCTTTCGCAATATAAATAATCTGTATTTCATGTAATTATTATAACCAAATAACCATTTTTCTTTGTAAAATAGGTTATTTTATTTAGATAATTGAATACGTATTATATAATATCTTATATTAATTAAACAAACCGATATTTATCATTTATATTCTGTTATCGTTCTTTAGTGATATTGTATAAATAATATTCAAGTTATTTATATTGTAATCGTTCTTTAGCGATATAAATAACATAAATTTAATATTAGGTTTGGAAAAATCCAGTTGCATAATACTGGTATTAGTTTTTCTTTTTGTATTGTTACATTATACTATTTTGAACCATAATAAAATGAAAAGGAGTAACGAGGAATTGAACCTGAGACATTGACATCTAAATTCCGACGTTCGTCCGCTGAGCTACGAAGGCAAAAGTGTGGAAACATTTTCGGAAAAATTGGCCCAATCACACTCTAAGATTTTCTGATGATTGGTAGAAGCTAGTCCAGGATGCGGGGGGCAAAGGCTAATTGGGATTTCCCGGTCTCTGATCGGGTCAAACATCCTGATAGAACTAATATTTAATCCTTGCCGTGACTTTCGGTGAAGTCCGGAGGGCCCAATTAGTCAAATCCACTCTCCTCATCTCCACACTTGGGCCGCCTGGAATCTAATAAGATGCGAAAGAGATAGTGGTGTGCGGAAAGCAACGGGATGTTACCGCATTTAGGCCTATACTTCCCAAGAAAAACTGCAAACATGAACAAAGGAAGCTTTTAATAGACGAAGAAGGATATTCTGCGGACCTCTGGAAAAAGAACTAAGGAAGAGACTAGTGAAGTGCTTTGTGTGGGGAAGGAACATGGACATTACGACGAAATGAAGAGAAACGAATTGAATCATTTGAAATGTGGATGTGGAGAAGAACGGTGCGTGTGAAGTGGACAGACAGAATAAGAAATAAAATTGTGTTTGAAAAAGTGAGTGAAGAAAGAATGATGCTGAAACTGATTAGAAAGAGAAAAAGGAATTGGTTGGGTCCCTGGCTGAAAAGAATAATAGACGACATTAGGATATGTGGATCATATGCGGAGACTAAGAGGAAGGCAGAAAATAGGAAAGATTGGAGATTGCTGGGTTTGCAATGAAAGACCTGCCCATGGGCAGAACACTTATGTATGTATGTTCAGAATGCCTGGAATATCGTGTCTAAGAACTGTCGCTATTTGCAAAGACTAGTCGATTCCATGCCCACTCGACTGCAAGATGATCGAGATAAGAGGAAGATAGACTAAATATTGAATTGTGGCTTTTTGTTTTGTTTTTGGAATGCTTAATTGTTTGAATGTTTTAAGGCCGACGCCAGTAAATTTGTTTTGTTTATGCCACGAGAGATATTTTTATTGAGACTAAAATCTTTTTTCTTTCCATTTGCAGCCACAATATCATAATGATAAAGACAGGCATAATATATTAATGAACCTGATGTTAATTACTAAAATAATCGTAAAAGAGAAAGGAGCCATTATGTATAGTTTGTCTCTCTCAAAAACAGAACAAAAAAGAACATAAAAAGCACGAGGTTGTAGTCGAACGCAGGACCTCAGGAAGAAGAGGCCGGAACGCTACCATTACGCTATCGAATAACACACAGAATACTTCAGTTATAACTGTAGATATCAGGCAACGTGGTCCAACAACATGTAACATCGCCTGTCTCCGAATTGTAGCGAAGATACCCGAAGGGAACTTTGTTTCAGGAGAGCGGCCACTTTTTCTTTTGACAGCTGTACATATCAGTCAGAACCTCAGTCAGAGGTTAATTATTATGTTATTATTATTACTATTATTATTATTATTATTATTATTATTATTATTATTATTATTATTTACTTACAAATGACTTTTAAGGAACCCGTGGGTAGGTTCATTGCCGCCCTCACATAAGGCCGCCATTGGTCCCTATCCTGTGCAAGATTAATCCAGTCTTTATCATCATATCCAACTTCCTTCAAATCAATTTTAATATCCTCCCATCTACGTCTCGGACTCCCCAAAGGTCTTTTTCCCTCCGGCCTCCCAACTAACACTCTATAAACATTTCTGGATTCGCCCATACGTGCCATATGCCCTGCACATCTCAAACGTATGGATTTAATTTTCCTAATTATGTCAGGTGAAGAATACAATGCTTGCGGTTCTGCGTTATGTAACTTTCTCCATTCTCCTTAACTTCATTTCTCTTAGCCCAAAATATTTTCCTAAGAACCTTATTCTCAAACACCCTTAATCTCTATTCCTCTCTCAAAGTGAGAGTTCAAGTTTCACAACCATACAGAATAACCAGTAATATGACTGTTTTATAAATTCTAATTTTGAGATTTTTGACAGCAGACTAGATGTCAAAAGCTTCTCAACCGAATAATAACAGGCATTTCCTATATTTATTCTGCCTTTAATTTCCTCCCGAGTGTCATTATTATTATTATTATTATTATTATTATTATTATTATTATTATTTATTACTTATTACCCTACTTATTAATTAGTGATACATAAAAAATATGGAATTTTATTAGTGCATATTTATTGGCATATTTTAAGGTTTTTATATACATATTTAGTAGATTTTTAGAGCGTGAAATTCTTGGTCTAATCATGAATGTCATGGTGATGATTCTTATGGTGACACATTAAACATTGGCGCAATAGCTACGAACTTACTATTCCAAATATGCAGGAAATATTAAGAGAGGAAAACAACAAATAGCCGAATATCCAAGCAAAAGGTCCCCACAATTTTAAGCTAGTTTTTACCATTTCCTCACGTGCGGCGCTTTATCGGCCCCGTCTCCGAAGCCCACCAGTGCACTTGATTATCAGCAGGACCACTGCTAATTTATTAGCCTCACCACAGCATGACGTAACCATGTGGTCGTTCCAGTTACAGGTAAAAGCTACTGGTGCTTGTTGGGTGAACGACCAGTGCCCCATCCTCACAGGTCGGCTAACCTGCATGACCTCACGGCCGTGACTCGGCACGTGGCGGGACCACAAGCCAACACCTAGTTGGGTGAGAGACATATCTTAAAGTTAGCTACCCTGAAACCTCTTCTTCAGGCTACATTCGCATTGGAAACTTAAAGCGTAAACATAGTTTTTTGTAAATAAAGCAAGAAAGAGCATAATGAGGGACGTATATACTTAAAACTAACCATTCTCAATTCTGTAGGCTGTGAGCAGTGTTGTCGATGAATGGAATCCATTGCAATAAGGAATAAATTAGAATAATATCGTTGCCATGATAAGTTTGTTTACGTTCTGTGCATAGAAGTATGGGCACCAATTCCAATACTACATGTGGAGGATCGACACCAGATAGCTACACGAAGTATCAACTTTTCTCTTTGTGTGTATTATCTTCACTCCACACTGCAAGTAGATTTGTTCCTTGTATCTTCAAGGAAGGAAAACACGTTGGAAATTAAGACGATAGTTGCTTCGATTCGATTCTTGATATTCCATTAATGCATCACGCTTGTCTTGTGATTAACTGAATTCTTCGTTTCGATGCAAACTTAAGTACATGGTCCGGCATTTGGTTCTGACGTGTTTCAACATGCTATTGTAAAGGGACTATAAGGTTTAAAAATTAAAAAATAACACAGTGTGTAGCTTGAATAATGCAAATTATTGGAATGTCTTCATTTTTTGAAAATTACACATTTCAAGTGAGTTCCTTGGTATCTTATGACCTGTTGTAATTTTACACGAACATTGTTCATGGCACTTTGCAATAAACCTGGGGTTTCGTTGATTTCTTGCACTTCAGCCTGTATCCTGTTCTTCAGATCCTAGATAGAGTGTGGTCTGGTTTGAAACACTCTTGCTTTGAGGTGTCCCCACAAAAAATAAGTCAGGAGCTGTTAGGTCTGGGGATCGAGCCGGCCAATTGATAACTCCAAATCGAGAAATTATGCGTCCTGGGAAGAAATTTCTCAACAATCGCAGTGTCTCTAGCATATGGGCCGTAGTCCCATCTTGTTGAAACCACATGTCATCCCTGTTTAGTGCGTCTCTAAATGTCTATAACATCTGTCGGTACCGTTCACCATTCACCGTAACGGCTCTCTCATTTCCATCTTCGAAAAAATAGGGACCAATTATGACTGCAGCAGAAACAGCACACCATATGGCCACCTTTTCACAATGTAATGGCCGTTCATGCAGTGCCATAGGATTTGTGTTACTCCAGTATCGGAAATTTTGCTTGTTGACGAAGCCATTTAAGTGAAAATGTGCCCTGTCTGACATAAACAAATTATTCAACACGTTATCATTTTCTTGAAGAATTGCACCAAATTCCATTGCGAAATGAAGTCGAGAGGCCCGATCTTGTGGTTTCAACTGCTGAGCAACTTGAATCTTGTAGGGATAAAATTTCAGATCCTTGTGTAATATCCGATGAACTGTATTGTCAGATATGCGCAAAGCCGCAGCATGTCGCACTGCAGATCTTGACGGACTTCGTTGCACAGCCAATCTCACTCTTTGGATATTTTCTCAAGTACGAACATAACGCTCACTACCATGAAAAGGAGGATATAAATTGCCTCTGGCATTAAACATGTTAAACAAACTCACTATTGTGTTCCTTGAAGGAATCCTACCGTGTCTTTGAACATTGAATTCACGGCGAAATCGATGTTGTGTTTGAACAACGGACTTACTTTCAATATACAGGGTGTTTCAAAAATACGGGGCATAATTTCAGGTATGTATTTCCCACATGTAGACAATCAAAATAGTTCATTACAACATGTGTCCGGAAATGCTTCATTTCCGAGTTATGGCCTTCACAACATTGAAATTCACCGGAACGTTTTTCTTTCTGCAGGTCGTTGTCATTACAGAAGATGTTCAAAATGTCCACCTCCTGCTTGAAAACAGACCTCACATCGATGTCTCATTGACCTGCGAACACGATCCCAAACTCCAGGAGTATTGAGTATGTCCTCAGAACATGCCACAATTCGATTCCGAAGGGATTCCAAATCAGGCACCGGAGACGAATAAACCAATGATTTTAAATGGCCCCACAAGTAGAAATCGAGAGGGTTCAGATCAGGTGAGCGTGGAGGCCAAGCAATTGGGCCACCTCTACCTATCCATCGATCAGGAAACCTTCGATCCAAGTACCGGCGAGCCGTACGACTGAAGTGTGCAGGAGCGCCATCATGCAAGAAGTGAATGTGTTGACGATTGATCAGTGGAGTGTCTTCTAAAACATGAGGTATGGTGTTTTCCAGGAAGTTTGTGTACACCTGCCCCGTAAGTCTGTTTACAAGTACATGGGGTCCAACTAATCGATCACCAATGATACCGGCCCACATGTTGAGGGAGAACCGCACCTGGTGATGAGATGGAACAGTTGCACGTGGGTTTTCATACGCCCATACATGCTGATTGTGGAAATTTGTTATGCCATCTCGTGTGAACTGTGCTTCATCTGTAAATAATACTAAGGCAGGAAAGTTCGGATTTACACCACACTGCTGCAAGAACCACTGACAGAACCTAACTCGTGCAGGGTAATCTGCTGGTGACAGGGCCTGTACTGTCCACGTTGCAAATGATAAGGTTACAATTGATACTCTTTCAACAGTCTCCAGACAGTCGTATGAGGAACATTGACTTGCAACGCTACCCTTCGTGTGCTGATAGAAGGAATCATGTTCACAGCCTCCAGAATCTCCTCCT
Organism: Periplaneta americana; assembly: GCF_040183065.1. Classification (NCBI taxonomy): domain Eukaryota; kingdom Metazoa; phylum Arthropoda; class Insecta; order Blattodea; family Blattidae; genus Periplaneta; species Periplaneta americana. Next base: position 89,344,173 of record NC_091123.1, read on the forward strand.
GTACTTCTGGAGTTGTAGATCTTGGTCGTCCCCTTCCCAAACCAGGAGAGTTAAATTTTCCATACTCGCACAGACGGTAATGGAGACGTACAAATGTCTTCCGATCTGGACATTGTCGCTGTGGGTTCCTCTCCTGGTACAAACGACGAGTCAGCGCAGCATTGTCGTCCGCCTTACCGTACATGAAGTGTATCTCTGCCAGCTCTTGATTTGAATACATGTCGCACAGTCTAACGCCTACACAACACTGAATGTAACCTTCGCCTCGGAATGAACTGTCAGAGTGCCCTCTTAATGTCTCCTTTGACGGCAACGACCTGCGGAAAGAAAAACGTTCCTGTGAATTTCAATGTTGTGAAGGCCATAACTCGGAAATGAAGCATTTCCGGACACATGTTGTAATGAACTATTTTGATTGTCTACATGTGGGAAATACATACCTGAAATTATGCCCCGTATTTTTAAACACCCTGTATACTCATACAACAAAAATGCGTACGTTAACTGGCCAAGCATCCATGATTAACAAAATTGCATGTTTGAAAGTCCATGTTGCCTTGACAACGTTTCGTTTTCGCTACTCTCATTTCATTTTAGAGCTCTACCATACTAATCTGAACCAACTACCGTACCCTGCATTAAGAGCCTGGAGAATTGAACTGAGATGTGCTGTATTTTACTCACAGTTGACTAAGAAAACGGTGGCTGATTTGGATGAGTTTCATTAAAAAGTGTGAATGGGTCTACCTCTTGTTGTGTAGGTACGTCTTCTGTCACCAAATCCAATTATCATCAGTATCTCATTTCTCTCATTTTCTGCAAAGAACATCTTTCTCGTCTTATGTTGATTTCAACAATAAAACTGATTTTATAACACAGGGACTAACAAAAGTATGAACAATTATATGGTTACCATAGTAATCATAACCATAGTGCTCCTGTATAAAACTTAATGCAGTTAACCAAGCCCAGATCAATCGGCCCAGAGGTGGCGAGAGGTTAAGGCTCCCACCTTAGGGTACAGCCAGATCAGCTAGACATTCGGCATTTAATGACAGTAGGGATGTCAGTCCTACGTGCCCGCCGTCTTTAACCCCAAGGAAATGCCCCTGGTATTTATTTCTTTTAGAGGCTGAATAGACTACAGAGCCATAGTGCGGCTGGAGGGATTAAATCAATGGAAAAAGTCATGACTCCATCGGGAATCGAAATCGCGATCTTCCGGCTTGAAGCGTCACGCCTTAATTGCGACACAACTGCACGCCCCGAAACAAATGTAGTATCGTACAAAAATATATTACTCTTCCAGATAACATAAAAAATATAGCCCGTAGTGGTTTCCAAAGTGTGGGTCACGACTCCCTGGATGGTCGTATGAATAAACTTCATTTTCACTTTTGTTTTGTCGGCAATCATAGACGAGAAACTCATTTTGCATAAATACGAGGTTTACAGTTAATGTTATAAAACATGTAAGAGTTTTTTTTTGCGAACTTGAGGAATTTTTGCATTGATCTTAATATGTGGGCTTTCACGGCCGGTATCAATGGAACAAGAATTTTCCGAGCCGTGGTCTACTGGTGATGTTGCTACCAGATGTTTAGTCTACTACTAATGTAGACGTCTTCAGTGGCGAGGTATACGCGGGCGAAGTGATCTCCTCGGCGTGCCAGGGGCAACTGTGCCGAGGATATCACTTCGCCCTCGTGTACCTCGCCACTGAAGATATCTACCATAGCAGTAGACTAACGTCTAGTAGCAACACCACCAGCCTCTCAGCCCGAAAAAAACCTTGTTCCATATTATTCCATTATTTTGATCAAGAACTGGTCTATGCCGTGTGATAAAAATCTAGTTTCAACATTCCATAGGCAGGCACAGTAAATATTTCAGTGAGTTTTTTCCATAATATTTTTTATAGAATTCAGTTGAACGCATATGTTTCAAAACGGATTCAGTATCCATTTGTGATTGTCATAATTGTTTTAGAGTTTCATCCGGAAAATACTCAAAGAGATGTTGTTTGAAACTGTGCAAACTTAATTGCATGTCCGCAAAAACAAACTGGGTATTTATCGTATCATATAGATAGCTAAATTTTTCACGAGTTCTTAAGTATACGCCAGTGAATAAAATTTCTTTTTGTCAATTGATGTTGACTAGAAATCAAGTTTCTTTATAAATTCGTTGACTTTATCTTTGCCTGTTTTTATGTTAACATCTTGGCCTTCCGAACTACTGTTCGGAGTGTTTATGTGTTCGAAAATTTCAGAAAGGAAGGCCAGCCAAGAAGCCAAAGATAATTGAAAGCAGAAATATATTTTGATTTCACTTCTTGCAGGTACCGGTACATTAAAAGTTCTGTTCTTAATTGGGAAACACTTTTCAATACGTTAAATGCCATCTTCCGTGTGATAAAGAAGTTTTTCATATAACGAACCCATATAGTCACAAATTTTGCTGCAAATATGAGTTTATACTGCTCTTCCTTTGAAGAAATTGAACACTTTAATAATGAGATTTTAAAACACAGTCCATTTCAGACGGTAATGATTTTCATGAAAGAGTTTCCCGATGTAAAAAGAAAACAGTGTAGACTTCGACTTTTGGTATGACCTCTTGTAATCCGACAATGAGACCTCTTCGATGTCCCGTCATTGCGTTGACGCCATCGGTGCAAATACCAATGCATTTCACCTAGTCAGCATCGACTTAATAGTCCTTATACTTAGCATTAAAGTGTAAAATAGACATTTTCCGGTAGTATTGACTTCTAGTGGTTTACAAAATAAAATATCTTCCGTATGTAGACTACTATTCTCTGTATCATCTTACAAAGATTAGGAATTGGGCACAATTGGAAATATCTGTGGATTCGTCCATCTGTTGTAACAAGTATACGCATTTCTTAATATTTTCAAAATATATTTAGCCGTGTCGCTTATCTTTCTTTGAATCGTGTTATTGGAGAGAAGTACTTGTTTGAGCTTGTCAGCATCTTTTTCACCAACCATTATTTGCACCATATCCACAGCTGCTGGTAAAATCAAACTTTTGGCAATTTTTTGTGGATAACTACTTTTCGCAATGCCAAATAGAAACTCGGTAACATGCTAGTAATGTTTTTTCATAAGTACTGGTTGCCGTAATATAATAGCTTACTCCTTGTGCAAGTAGCTTAGCTTTCTTTCAAAGAATTGTACAGACTTGTATCGTACGTCTTCATGTCGAAATAGCTTTGATGGTTTCATGCTTCCTTGTGAGAACATTCCTTGACAAAGCAGACATTGTTATTTGTTTTCTTTCTTTTCTTTTTGTATAAAGAAATAGCGATAAAATCATAATTGAGATAGTCATCGTTGTACAATCTATTTTTCTTATTCTTGTCACTGTCAAGTTTAGAAGGCCCCAACGATCATTAAAAAATAATGTGCTCATCTTTAACAAAATGCGTGTAGCGCTTAGTAGTTGTTTAATATTTGGTATTTCACTTCTTGCTCAACAGTACAGCGCTCATGGTGATTCATCACTCTGCACTGTTTGTATATAAGTTAGTTGAATTGTTCTAGAAGGCTCTAGTGCCATCTATCTACAAATAATTTGCGCTCTTCAACAGACTGGAAAGCCCAGAAAGCAATGATAAACAAATTGTAATACTGGATTTTCAATTTATATTGGACTATTGCCGCAGCGTCATGCGGTAATAGTGTGAAGTACTATAAATAATAGTTACTTAATATCGTGTTACTGTTGCACCATTTAGGCATACTTCTACTTTGATTGTCATTTAAATGGTATCCGCTGGTTTTGTGTAAAATTATTGTTGTTTTCGATTTTACAGGGATTTGTATTTTTCGAGTGGGGTTAAATACCAGTACGGTAGTGGGAGATGACAAACAAAAGTGTTACCCAAGAACTGAGCGCGCCTTCAAAATATTTGGGATCCACCATATGTTCTCGATAACTCGCACAAAAGTATCGCAAACATTTTTGTTTGCATGACAACAATTATTCTTTCTAAAGGTAACTTTTGACGTAATTGAGTTTCTGGTCCAAAATCCCCTTATTAAATTTTAATTAAAATTATACGTTACTTTTTGGAACTCCTTACATAATGTTTAGAGTATTAAACATTTTGTATACCGTAAACTGATGTGACTTTGTGTCATTTTGAGCACCTTTTTCCCTTTAAACATTTTTATTTTGTGGAAAGTATTTTTGTAAATTTCTAGAATATTATTCTCAAACTGTTTAGTGCCTAATGAATAATTTAAAGCCATTTTTCAAAGTTATTGAAATTTCCTAAGTCCTCATAGACTATTTGTTTCCAAAAAATGGGACAATCTTACCTCGACCTGGAGTGACTTTGTGTCGAATCTAAAAACTAATTGAATAAGCCTTTACAGGAAATAGTGAGACAATTTTATTTTAGTTGGTTATTTAACGACACTGTATCAACTACCAGGTTATTTAGCGTCGATGAAATTGGTGGTAGCGAGATGATATTTGGCGAGATGAGACCGAGGATTCGCCATAAATTACCTTGCATTCACATTACACTTGGGGAAAATCTCGGAAAAACCCAACCAGGTAACCAGCCCAAACGGGGATCGAACCCGCTCCCGATCGTAACTTCAAACCGGCAGGCAAGCGCCTTAACCGACTGAGCCATGCCGGTGGCTAGTGATACAATGCCACCCTTATATTATCATAGAAAGATGAATATCAATAGACAATGATCATTTATATGTATAAAAGTCATTGTTTTCAGTAGGTGAAGGATATAAACTAGGCTAATAATCCAATTTCATGAAAATTTCCCTTTATTTTCATATTTTAAAAATAATTTAAGGAGTACAAAAGCAGACACAAAACATTGGAAACAAACAATAATAAAGGAATTATTTGCAGTAGTAATAACTCAACTCTAGGGCTGAAAAGTAGTTGTACCTCTTCACCGATGCAGGTCTCGGAGGATCAATTTTCCTCAAAATGCTCTCCCGTTCATATTGCTGAGATGCCAGCTCTTACTTTCTTAATTTTTTGCGCAAACTTCAATGTTAATTCAGGGTGATCATGGAGAAACTTTTTGATCCAATCAGAAGATGGGGTATTGTCCTTGAATTTAGGCACACGCACACATTTGCGTTACAGATAATATCGCAGTCATACAAAAATCAATTTCATCCACAGGAAACTCAAACTCTGATAACTTGGTAAGATGGTCAACAAATTATTGCTCCTCCCTATCGTTGAAAATCTTTTCGCCCCCCCCCCCCCGGTGTTTTTCCGTGCCTGTTTTTCAGCTTATTCTTCAAAGTTGTAATAGGAATTCCATAATTTATGGCTGATTTTCTTTGACTTAATCGCTTCATTAAGATATCATCTACAGCTTTCTTCACAGTTTCTTCATTGTAGTTTTTGTAGAGCCGGCTACCTGCTGGAGACACATACACGTGCGTGCGTGATGGATCAGTACGTACCTACGCCTATCAATATGAAAACAACAGTATTTTTTAGTATTCGTGTATGGATATAAATGCAAATCAAAAATACCTAAATCCATTTTCAATACAAAACATGAGAAAACTTTGATGATACAAAGTCACCCCAAATCGCTGTTAGAAACGCCACATTTCCCTAAACCCAACAAAATAACCTAAAATGTTAGCTCAATAATTGCAAGTTTCATTGGTGTTTCAAGTAGACATATTAAGGAATGAAAATAAATATTTACAAGCTTACTGAAGTAACGATGAAAGAGTAATGGAACGGAGAACAATTCTCTCCGGCGCCGGGATTTGAACCCGGGTTTTCAGCTCTACGTGCTGATGCTTTTTATCCACTAAGCCACACCGGATACAACTCCGACGCCGGTTAGAATCGTCTCAGATTAAGCTCCAACTCTTGGGTTCCCTCTAGTGGCCGCCCTCTGCACTACGTCATAGATGTCTATGAACGCAGGACCGAAGTCCACACATGTGCTGAGGTGCACTCGGTATGAGTGACTAGTTGGCCGGGATCCGACGGAATAAGCGCCGTCTTAAATCACGAAGTGATTTACGCATATCATATATGTTATTTTAATGTACCGAAGTACATATGATATTTCCATGCAGATATTCTGCGTCATCATACGATGAAAGAGTAATGGACATCATAGACATCTATGACGTAGTGCAGAGGGCGGCCACTAGAGGGAACCCAAGAGTTGGAGCTTAATCTGAGACGATTCTAACCGGCGTCGGAGTTGTATCCGGTGTGGCTTAGTGGATAAAGCATCAGCACGTAGAGCTGAAAACCCGGGTTCATATCCCGGCGCCGGAGAGAATTTTTCTCCGTTCCATTACTCTTTCATCGTATGATGACGCAGAATATCTGCATGGAAATATCATATGTACTTCGGTACATTAAAATAATTACTGAAGTAAGATCAGACACGTGTTATAATAGAAAGTTTCCTGTACAAGAAATTCACTGAAAAATGTAAACACCACACCAGCTCCAGTAAAACCAACTGTGGAACCGCAAAGTCCAATCTGAAATTTACATACTGAAACTAGTTCTGTCATATCGAAATCAGGGATGGGTAACCTGTTTCATTGTCCTCCAGACATTCTGGGGGTTGTGTGTGAATGAAGTAGCCACCAAAACGTTAAAATATGGTGTTCACTTAAATCGGCTACAACTTGCCATTTAACTCCAATATGAAATGAGTACCATTAAGGTAAAATTATCTGGGGGTAACCTGTTTCATTGAAACAAATGTGAGATGGAGTGACTTTTTTTCCGTCATATGACAGAAAGTCATTTCAAGGTAGACAAAGTCACCCCAACTGACAGTACCAGCTTTTGGGGATCCTAGATCATGCTAAAAAAACGCTTAGTTACTTACTTACAAATGACTTTTAAACGCCTGGCATTAGAAAACAACAACGACAACAACAACAACAACAAATGACTTTTAAGGAACCCGCAGGTTCATTGCCGCCCTCACATAAGTCCGCCATCGGTCCCTATCCTGTGCAAGATTAATCCAGTCTATATCATATCCAACCTCCCTCAAATCCATTTTAATATTATCCTCCCATCTACGTCTCGGCCTCCCCAAAGGTCTTTTACATCCGACCTCCTAACTAACACTCTATATGCATTTCTGGATTCGTCCATACGTGCTACATGCCCTGCCAATCTCAAACGTCTGGATTTAATTTTCTTAATTATGTCAGGTGAAGAATAAAATGCGTGCAGTTCTGCGTTGTGTAACTTTCTCCATTCTCCTGTAACTTCATCCCTCTTGGTCACAAATATTTTCCTAAGAACCTTATCCTCAAATACCCCTAATCTCTGTTCCTCTCTCAAAGTGAGAGTCCAAGTTTCACAACCATACAGAACAACCGGTAATATGACTGTTTTATAAATTCTAACTTTCAGATTTTTTTACAGCAGACTAGATGACAAAATATTTTCAACCGAATAATAACAGGCATTCCCCATATTTACGGGCTTGTGTGAGGGCGGCAATGAGCCTTCGGGTTCCTTAAAAGCCATCTGTAAGTAAGTATTTCTCATATTTATTCTGCGTTTAATTTCCTCCTGAGTGTCAGTTATATTTGTTAATGTTGCTCAAAGATATTTGAATTTTTCCACCTCTTAGAAGGATAAATTTCCATTTTTTCATAATTCCATTTCGTACAATATTCTGGTCACGAGACATAATCACATAGTTTGTCTTTTCGGGATTTACTTCCAAACCTATCGCTTCACTTGCTTCAAGTAAAATTCCTGTGTTTTCCCTAATCGTTTGTGGATTTTCTCCTAACATATTCACATCATCCGCATAGACAAGAAGCTGATGTAGGCCTAACCCGTTTGATTCCTAACCCTCTCTGTTATCCTGGACTTTCCAAATAGCATATTCTAGAGCGGTTTAAAAAATAAAGGTGATAGTGCGTATCCTTGCTATCTATCATAAAGGTAAATTACCTTTTTTTATTTTAACACTTTTAACGTTTTAACTCTAGAAAGTTTTATAGTTTTAATAAAATGTTAAAGTGAACAATGAGAAACAATGAATTAATTGAATATCTGAATTTTGAGAATATAGACGCTGTCTTTCGTGTGCATTCCAGAGAACGAAAGTTAGTCATTTTTATTGAGGTGAATATGATAATATACGAAAATAAATTGTGAACTAATCCTTTATGGAACATGATAAAGGAACAAAATTTTGCAGAATGCATACAACTTACAATGAAAAGTATTGTAGGTCACCTCCATGAGACCCATTTATATAATAGTTACACATTAATCTTTCTAACAATCATTGTTAATATATTGAATATATCGTCATTGTAATTTCAGTTTGTGAAGAAATGCATGTATCTGTCAAGATCGCTATGTACAGGTTGCAGTTTTGTATTAAAATAGACTCAAAAGATGCAAAGCACATTTACAAAACAAGTAAAAAGACATCTCAACACACCGGTTATTACCGCAGACTCCCATCAAGTGGAAATTACACGTCTGTGATATTTATCGCGACTGGGTGATCTACAGGGCATACATCAAAAGGAACAATGTTGTCTGTGGTCGTCTCGGTTTATGTCAGAACTGTAATTCAGTTCAAGGCTGCTTGCGGTATCCCTTGCTCAGTGCATGAACAGATCATGAATTCTGCTGGAAAATTTGATCATTATCGTCTTTCTTGATTTATGCTCGTAACTTCTTTAACTTATATCCAACAGATTTTAGGTCTTCCTACATGTCTTTCTCCGTGTTATATGATATTTTAACAGATAAGATTTTTTCTAATCGAATCTATATTTGAGTGTTCTAGAATCAAACTGCACTTCCTCCAAATTATGAAATATAATATTAAGATACGTTTTAGTGCAGAATTATGCAGGGAATGTAATAAACTGCTCGTTTGGAGTTAAACTGGAATTTATATGCCTTTACTTCAGTAGTAAAATCACCATTTGGAGTATAACTGCACTAGTTTTTCGTCTTTTCTGACAAATCAGATTTTTGGATAAAGTGTAGTTTGATTCTAGGGAGTCATTTGTTCGTTTTATCAATTTTACTAATATTGAATCTTCTATATGTAGTTCTTTCTGAATATCATTAATTTTATTATTGTAAACAATTTCTCTACAATAATTCAATAATCATTCGATAAAATATAATTGCAAATCGTAGCAACTAACTGTAGGGAGTCATGTTACATTTTATTAACAAACTGTGAGCATTAAATTTTTTTAAAGAGGAATATGCGTAATGTACGTAAAGAATCATGCAAATAGGATATAATACCAACGCGCAATTGCAGCGGAGCAAATAAAGTATAAAAGAACAAATAAAATACAAGAGCTTTTTTGCTTGCTTATTTGCACAATACAGAAAAAAATATCATGATCTTGCAGAATATCTATTGCAAGATTCTGGTTGAAACAACATGTTTTCATAGTCCTAATAAAATAAAATGGTTTTGGTCATTCAGCTTTTCTATCTGTACGTGTACAGCGATTTTTTCCAAATCGTAAACCATAGGCCAGATTTTTACTCATAGACCTATTTAGTATTCACGAGTCAACTTATCGGAGAATGATGAAAATGAAATATAATAGTCGTTAATACAATATTAAAAAGTAAACATGTTCCCTTCAGACACCATGAAGACGCATGGAGGCTATGGAGGTAAGTAGACCTCAGCACTGGAATGAAGCGGTGTGGTCAGTACCACTCTACGACAGCCTTTTATCAACGATGAAGACCCGATACTCAATTTGACAGGGAGCTGAGTGAACCCCGGACTGTTCTGGGAGTTTGGCAACTAGACAAATCTCGTCACCAACCGGGATTGAACCCGGGTTCTTCCAGTCTGTAGCTAGTTGCCCTACCAGCTGACAAGCAAACATTCTGATGGGGGCAGATAAAATAGTTACCGATATTTTTTTCTTTCATCACGTTAATAATGTCAAAAGAAGTGCTTATACAAAGTTTGGCCACTCGACCGCAATTCAGAGGGCCGTGAAGAAAATAAGTTCGCAAGGGGCCGTTAACAGAAAGAAAACACCATTTCATTGGAAAAAATTATTGGAACAGACACAACAAGCAATTATTGAGCTATTTTTCAACATATTCCCCATCGAAGCGCAGACATTTGTCATATTATGGGATCGACAGAGAGGTGCAGACGGCTGTCAAACGCTGGTTCCGATCTCAGGCGGCTGACTTCTATGACACAAGGATACAAACATTGATCCCATGGTACGACAAATTCGATTCCAGTGGGGATATGCCGACATATAGCGCAACAATTGGTGCACCTGCTTAAATAAATCTTTTCATGCAATTGTGCTTTTTTCCTGTAAGCGGCCCCACGGAAAATCACTTTCTGAACGGGCTCGTAATTGCGGTTGAGTGGCCAAAATTTGTATAAGCACTTCTTTTGACATTATTAACATGGTGGAAGAAAACAAATTAACTTTTTTTATCTGCCCCCATCAGAATGTTTGCTTGTGAGCTTCCCAGTCACTAATCAAATATAATGCGTCTTTATTTGAAATCAAAAACACAGAATGACAATCCACTGCGGGTAACTTTCTTACAAATGGCTTTTAAGGAACTCGAAGGTTCATTACCGCCCTCACATAAGCCCGCCATCGGTCCCTATCCTGAGCAAGATTAATCCATCTCCTTCAAATCTATTTTACATTATCCTCCCATCTACGTCTCGGCCTCCCCAAAGGTCTTTCTCCCTCCGGCCTCCCAACTAACACTCTATGTGCACTCAAACGTCTGAATTTAATATTCCTAATTGAGTCAGGTGAAGAATACAATGCATGCAGTTCTACGTTGTGTAACATTTTCCATTCTCCTGTAACTTCATCCCTCTTAGCCCCAAATGTATTCCTAAGCACCTTTATTCTCGAACATCCTTAGCGTCTGTTCCTCTCTCAAAGTGAGAGTCCAAGTTTCACAATCATACAGAACAACCGGTAATATAACTGTTTTATACATTCTAACTTTCAGCTCCTTTGAGAGCAGACTAGATGACAAAAGCTTCTCAACCGAATAATAACAGGCATTTCCCATATTTATTCTGCGTTTAATTTCCTCCCGAGTGTCATTTATATTTGTTACTGTTGCTCCAAGATATTTGAATTTTTCCACCTTTTCAAAAGTGTTTTCCCTAATAATTTGTGGATTTTCTCCTAACATATTCACATAATCTTTCTGAAGATGTAAATAAAATAGTGTTTTAGGAAATTTAAATGAACAGTAATATAGAAAGTTATAATAAAATCCCTGCTTAACGAACTAAGGATCAATTGTTACTTATTCAATAGCATTAATCAAAAGTTTCTACCAAGCAGTTCTGTCTGGCTGGCTTGCTTTTCGTGGTCTTGATCCGGCATAGATCCATGCACTTTGAGGCTCATATTGGTTCACTGTGCATCCTATATGCTATGACACTTGCAGTCCGACCTGCAATAATTAAAACCAGACTGGAATGAATTGTTGGGAAAATACAGGTCTCCGATGCTGATATAGGATTTAAGAGCTTGAGACTCCGGGCCCTGGGATTTAACTGGTCCTCGTCTGGAAATGGAACCTGACTCTGTCAGGATTGAGGCAGGATGGTCCAATTGTCAGCATCGGATTTACGAATATCATCCAGACCATGTATGATAGATCAAATGGTCCACACCTGTGGAAAAACGATTAGCGCGCCTGGCCGCGAAACCAGGTGGTCCGGGTTCGATTTCCGGTCGGGGCAAGTTATCTGGTTGAAGTTTTTTTCCGGGGTTTTCCCTCAATCCAATATGAACAAATGCTGGGTAACTTTCGGTGCTGGACTCCGGACTCATTTCACCGGCATTATCACCTTCAACTCATTCAGACGCTAAATAACCTAAGGTGTTGATAAAGTGTCGTAAAATAACCTACTACTAGATCAAATGAAGGATTGGTAAAGAGCATTGGTGAAATGAAAGAGGGATTGGGAGTGCTCCGAGAAAAATGTTACGTCTCCTTTGTCCATCACAAATTCCACCCATACCAGGCCGGGGATCGAACTCGGGCCTCCTGGATGGAAGACCATCGTGCTGCATTGAGCCGCAGACGTGGCAGTAGTTCTGATTACCAGTCACGTGGAACACTAATATAATAGGGCAGAAATCCCATAAATTTTCTGTAGAACCTCGAAACACAAGTTTAGTATCTTTAAAACGCTCCAATTCATGCAAGGTGACAAGAGTAGCAATGTGTTTAGATTAGGATTGGATGACAGTTGCATCGTTAATTTTAATGACAGAATGCGAACCTGCTTCCCAGAGAAAGCATTCTAGATTAAATACGTACATTTATTTGAAGAAAGTGCTAGTGGCTGTGTTACGAGTGCACTTTGAACTGTGTAAAAGCCAAGGGTTTCTCCGACACACTGTAGACTTACTTTAATTTATGCGAACCAAGGGAACAAATTATGATGAAAGGGACTAAGTTAATAGTCTCCATACATAATTCCGCTTGAGGGCAAAGAGATCGGAAAAGGACCTGAAATAAAAAGAAAAAGAAAGATGAAGAACTTTATTTAAGTTACGCCACTGTCATAATGCTAGTTTTCTCAAGTTCAAAAGTCATGCTGCGACACTGGTCAAGTGACATTCCAGCTTAGGAAGAAAAGAACACGCTAAAACTATGCTGATAACCAATTGCAGGAAAGAAAACACAGATACCAGTTTGATTCTTCTGAACACTAAGGCACTAATGGAGCATGCCATCGGCCAATGAACTTGCCGGTGGAGTTCGTATTAATATTGTTAATGACTGTAAAGATGGAGTTACCAAATGCTGTAGAACGGCGCGTGTCAGGACTGCTTGATAGGTTTTAACTCGAACACAGAGACAAATAAATGCCATGCAGCATATTCAAGTAGAACTTAATTTAAATAAATTGGAAGATTGAATTCCTTGGATGAGGACATAAGAACATAGTAGGCTACACAATATTTTACCAACTAATAAAAAAAGAATACTTCTTTATAATAATAATAATAATAATAATAATAATAATAATAATAATAATAATAAAAATAACAGTAGGTCCAATTAATTCATCCATTCATACTTTTCTACCCAAGGGAAGGTCTTTCACTGCAAACCTAGCATTCTCCGATGTTCCATATTTTTCGCCTTTCTCTTAGTCTCTGCATATTATCCATGTATCTTAATGTTGTCTATCATCTGATATCTTCTTCTTCCTCGAATTTTCCTCCCGTTCATAATTTCTTCCAGTGCATTCTTCAATCAAAAGTTTCTTCTTTTTCTCTTCCTGATGTTTCAGCATTATTCTTTCTTCACCCAGTCTTTCTAGCACAACTTCATTGCTTATTCTGTCTGTCCATTTTAAGTGTTTCAACGTTTTTCATCGATTCGTCGTAATGTCCATGTTTCTGCAATGCCGTACTCCACATATATAACTTCATTAGTCTCTTCCTTAGTTTCTTTTCTAGAGGAAATGTGTATAATAATGATAATAATAATAATAATAGTAATAATAACAATAATAATAATAATAATATCATCGTTATCATAAAATACATTAACTAGATCAGAGGCCTGTTCCGGCCACGAAGAAATTAATAATTGTTGCCATGCAGTTCAAAATTCAACCTAACTTATTCAATTTGATAACGAGTTCTGTTAAGAAAGTCAAATCTAATGACGTATTACAGTTATCAAGTTTCTTACAGAGCCGCGTAGTCGGCGTAATGAGATTTCCCGATTTCATTAAGAACACAAAATCGTTTGAGTGTTTTCTCTTTACTAAGGCATCTTCTGCATGCGTCACTGTATTCACGTCTTAGACTCTGAAGAAGCGATGCCGAGTGTAATAAGATGTGATGTAGCTTAAAATTCGGATCTCTGCTTTGATAGTATGGTACATAGAACTTCCTCAGGATAACACAGTGTTAGAAGAATTTGTAATAGCCAGCGATTTTGATGACTTAACATATAGAATGAGAAAATTGAAAGAAGTGTACAATAACTGAGGAATAGAAATAAAAATGGATAAAACTAATTATATGGTAATTGGTAATGAAGAAGTAAATGATTTAATGTTATTAGAAGATGAAGAATTTATTAAAATTGCGTGAGAAATTCAAATATCGAGGAATAAAACTTACAAAAGTTGATATGTTTGATACAGAAATTAAAGAAAAGGTAGCGAAAGAAAGATAAGATTACTTTTTGCCCCTCTGTCTTTTTTCTGCGTTGCTCCTCTTATGTTCTTATAGCCGCTCATGTTTTAACTTTATGCCCCTATGCCATTTTTCTGCTCTGCTTCTCTTTTGTTCTTATAGCCGCCCTTGTCTTTATTTTATGCCCCTTTGCCATTTTTCTGCTCTGCTTCTGTTTTGTTCTTAAAGCTGCCCTTGTCTTTACTTTATGCCCCTCTGCAATCATTCTGCTGTACTTCTCTTTTGTTCTTATAGAAACTCTTCTCTTTACTTTATGCCCTTTGCCATTCTTCTGCTCGCTTCTCTTTTGTTCTTATAGCCGCCCTTGTTTTTATTTTATGCCCCTCTGCCTTCTCTCTGCTGTGATTCTCTTTTGTTGCTATAGCCGCCCTTATCTATACTTTATGCTCCACTGCCATCCTTCTGCTCCGCTTCTCTTTTGTTCTTATAGCAGCTGTTCTTTTTACTTTATGACTCTCTGCCATCCTTCAGCTCTATTTCTTTTTTGTTCTTATAGCAGCTCTTGTTTTGAAAAGGCAATGCAATAACACGTTACCAACTTTATTTATCAGACAGATACAAAACTTGAAATGTAAAGTGTGTTTAAACAAAACAGTGTTTTTTTTCCCAATATCACAGAAGAATTACAATAATAATAACAAAATTAAATTATTGCTGTCTCTGACGTGAAGATTTATTTCTTTTCACTGCAGCTTAGTACCGTGTATGGCCTCCATTAGCATTGTTAAACGCTGTGGCATGCTTGTAACCAATGTGTTGATGTCATCTTGAAGAAGGTCCCATTCCATTAGCAACTGCCGTTTTCAACTTGTCCCAGGTATGTTCGATGCAATTCATGTCTGGTGATCTAGCAGGCCAATTCATATTCCTTATATCAGCGAAGACGCTACCGCGAGACCACAGCGGTGGACTAACTCTGTTTAATAATTCTTTTATTTTTATTTATAATTATATTAGTAATTGCACCTAAAGGTTGGCCTCATTTTTGCACTGGTGGAAAAAAGAGGAATTTAAAGCACTGTAAAACACAACTGTTCACATTAAAATGCAGCAAAAAAGTGAAAATATTTATAATTTATATATCCATTATGTACATTCTTAATGTTAGTTCTTAGTTTAGCGCCTGTTTTGAACTATTTTTAACGTTTAAAGCGTGTACATGTCCGAGCTCTAATGTCATCGTAATAACGAATATGAAACCTCGGACCGTTTTAATACAAGAGCACACACAGGTCTACTTCGACAGGGTTCCATGGTGATGGTGATGAATTTGTTGGTGGTATTTGAATGAGGTGACTGTATGGCGCGGTTTTTGGACCACCCAAAGCGGCAACGCCCTGTGTCCGTCTTGGTTGACAAAGGAAGACAAAGGAGGGTAACACACCCCTGACACAATGGCCCGACTTGTAGACAGACATCTGATGAAGTGAAAGTGCAGCGCGGTTCCAGACGTGTGGGCGTGGCTTTGTGTTACGTCATTGTCTGCAGACCCCACTTCGATACTCTGCTGTAGATCTTCTCCTCTTCATGGATTACGTCATGTAACCGACCTTCATCGTTTTCTTAATCTTGTTAAGTCTATTGTTCTTTTAGGAATAAGTTTTGGTACAAGATTCCCAACCATTCTGTTTTTACATGTATTTTAGATCTCTTTAGTTATTATAGGTGATATACTAGTTGCCGTCTTTAACTCTGGAAGACGAAAAAAACTATGATCCTATATACGCGATACGATCACAGATGTTAAAGCATGTATAAATAAACTTAACAAAATAAAAGTCAGTATTACAATCTTTGGAAATAACATAGCAAAATATAATTTTTATTCCATTAGCTCCTCTTTACTATAGATGAGCTTAAACGACATTTTTTAGTAACTGTGACACTGTAACTGTAACATTTAAATAGGTCTATCTGTGACTTTTGTCGGTGATTTTGTCATGCCGGTAAAAATTAACATGAAATATGGAGTAAAAATGTGAAAACGATTTCCATACACCTGCCACAGATCTGTGATTTATATGAGAAAAACCAGTAAATAAATAAATACCATTTGAACGATAAGGTGCCAAAAGTTAAGTTCATGTAGGCCTACCAAGAGGTTATACTCGTATTATACGTATTGAATCAGTTGATGATTTTTAATGGAGTTGGGAATGGAGGAATTGAGGTTATATGATTATTTTTCATCGTTTTAAAATTGATACTTTTTATTGTATATACAGTAATATGGTGGATAAATCATTTGAAGTTGTGCATTAACATAATAATATTGTAATATAATATATTGAGTCATCATAATATTAAAATTTAAAAGTATACAGTATTCGGGAAAAACATAGGAAAATAATTTCAAAATAAAGTACACTTGTCCAGACAGGATAAGTATTGGTAAGCAATGATGTTATTATTTAAATAGTTTAATCAGTACATAATTATTTATATTAAGTTGGTTGGAATTGAAATGGAGTGGAATTTAACTGAGGGGGGCACGGATGGCCCAGCACTGCGATCTGTTGAGATCTACTGCGCTAATCCTCGTTATGGAATGAGTTGATTGCCACAGATCCCCTACGCGCACCAACCCAACCACATGACTCTCTAACGACCGGTCCCTACAGCCGACAGAAATCCATATACCATTCCTGCTTCGGCAACTTCCCCCAAGGCCCTCCTGTCGATCCGAGGCGAAACTCCTCCCCCGAGTAGGTCCGCCTCGGGTGTATTAAGTTGGTTACTAGTACTTATCTTGTATATAACCCTGTCTGAAACTATTTTCCAATGTTTTTTCGAATACTATATGTTTAATGAAATTTCATTATATATGACTTAAAATGTATTACAATATTATTATGTCATTGCACAACTTCAAATAATTTATCCCCCACCTTATATACAATAAAAAGGATCAATTTTAAAACGATGAAAAATAATCACACAACCTCAATTTCTCCATATATAACTCCAGTTAAAATTATCAACTGATTCGGTAATTATCCAGAAAAGCTACACCAAAGGAAGAGATGGTTTTCTTTTCTCCTTTATTGGCTTCTTTGAGATGTATATAGTGGTAAACACGTGGTCTTAGTTTGCAGCTACAAATACTTTCAACAAAAAGTCGTTTGATACTTGTAATGTACCGTTGTAGCTCCCCTCACTTGTTACTAATTACCAGATTTAGCATCCGGGACACTTCAGCAATCAATGTACGCACAATTTGACTATAGAGTTCCTTGAACATAGTAGACAGACATACTGTGAATGTAAACAACGGCGCTAATGTGCTGCGTTATATTCTACTGTTAATAGTACAATCTAGTGACGGTGGAAAATAAAGTAGGATACATACCTCACAAGTTTTCATGTCCCTCGGCGACGTTGAAGGCGTTAGCGTTACAGTGAACAACCATGTAGCCTACATATTTGCAACTAGTTCGAAAAAACTATTCCCTATAAACTTAATAAGCAGTGTGACCGCCTGAGTTCGTTTCGTAAGGAGAGACGGAAGAATACTGTACCTCTGATCACGAACCGGATTGTACACTGACGCACAGGTAAACAAAACTCAACGTGCCACCTCACTCCATCTGTATTCCATTGCACTGTAACTTCACTTCATACTTAAGTTTTCTCGGATCCTAAGCCTGCTAATTATTAAGGTTCGGATAAAGTAGCTGTAGCAGAATATACTTTATACCTGTGTGCGATAGGGCCTTTATTTTCTTCAGACTAAGTAAACACTACTCCCTTCCACTAGCTAAAACTCTATATGATGGGAAGGACGCTCCCCACCTCCTAACTAACACATCAGTGAATGGACAGTACAGCCGATAGGAACTGAATATACATACGTCGTCACTACTGTCGGCTGGGGGATACGCGACAACTAGTTAATGTTGGTAAACAAAACGCACGGACCAAGGATACCTATCTTGATACAGTTACTATATTCAAACCTTACTAATTACGAACAAGACATGCGAGAGGTCCAGGACGAATTATTAGGAAATGATCAGTTTCGTTGGTATTGTGTCCTGTACCTCTCTAGAGTTATATTTGTAACAAGTAGGGGAAGGTGAGCTACAACAATGCACCAGAATATACAGGTAACTATCAAACGATTTTTATGTTGAAAGTAATTCTGGCTGAGAAGTAATACCAATGGATGTAATATTGATACCTCATGTGTAAATTTACACATTCAGATAGGTTTATTTGTATACTCAATGAAAAATAAAGGCACCTAATATTGTTGTCCTGATTAAACCATATACGTTAAAGAACTCTCGTGGAGTATACAAAAAACCCCATCCCTATTTAGAACACTATACGTCCGAAATTGTTTCGTTTGAAACGCTGTGATATTCATTACTTTTCAAGAATATCAGCCTAAGCTTTGTCTAGACAGAAACTGCCAGTTTTGTCCCGTTCAGTAGGTAGGCTACTGTTGTCGGCTTGTGAGAAATGCTTCGAAAGTTCAGAAGGACGTAGCAGTGACACAGAGAGCATTAACACGATTCATTTTTGATACCCCTCATTTTAAAATGTGATTAATTGTCCTTATGTGCAAGTAGAGCCCTATTCTGAAAGTATGCAAAGGTACTGAGGACGATTTGATGGAGCAGTGTCTGCTAGATGTAGGATTTCTTGGAATTTATAAAATTTCCAAGTTTTGCTAAGCCCATAATATTATATTTAAAACTTGAAAATTATTTGAAAGTTGATGATTTTAACAATATCTAGACTAATATCACATAATAAAATAAATATTAAGTCCAAAATATTGTTTAGGCCTATTAATTTAGGTATAGTAACAACCCACGCGAGTACTGATGTTAGGAAGCACTCCGCGACTTTCTAAGGATTAATAACTCATAAACTTAATGAACTTGCTACAAATAATGTTATTTTAAGTTTAATATTTGAGGAGCTTGGTATCAAAGTTGGACAACTCCACTTTTGCTTTTTTTAGAGGAGAGGCGAAAAACTAGATTCTTGGAAACCAATGTCACCTTTATATGTCCATTGTTTTTAAACATTCTCATGGATCATATAAATATTTTTTCAGTCTCAAAATGTGATTAAAATTAATATTCAGGTCAAAATTTAAGTTTAAAAATTGGAGTTGTCCATCTCTGAAACTAAGTCATGGAGTTTTTGAAACTAAACGAAGTCATATTTAAAGTGGAGTTGTCTGTTTTTTAAACCAAACGAAGCCATATTTAAAGTGAAATTGTCTACTTTTGAATCTAAATCTCTTCTAACTCGGTTTCAAAGCCAATTTACGTAAAACAGTAGCCTACTTATTCATCCACAAACCGATTATATAAATAATCACCCATGTTGGATTCGCGATGCTTGATGGGAAAAGATGGTACCGAATGTGGGCTACTGGCTACTGAAGAAATTTTCCTAATTTGAAACCAAGCCACAGTGAAGTTGTCTACATTTTGATTCTAAAGCGCACACTTAAGTGCTATTTTCCCTCCGTTCCGTCCGCTTTTTAACTAACAGTTCCAGAATCGCATTCAGCACGCAAAATTTTATGAGAAATAATCAATATATCGAAATCGCAAAAAAAAAAAATGGATTTATCTAACTTTGATACTATGCTCCTCATTTCAATTAATAGTACCATGCATTGATATATTCGTGTTAATGTTATACATTCAAACTGGATCATACATAAATGAGAGAAGTACAGGTAATCAAGTTATTACAAATAGGTAATGTTGCAGGCTCCTCATTTAACTCTTCAGTTTGCTATAAAATATAACTGGACAAATATTGTTAGTACGTGAAAGTTAAGTGGAAAATACATATAGGCCTAAGTTAATATAAATCCACAGCTATATGACAATGTAAAGACCTCAGGTAATACAGAGTGTCTATAAAGTTCCAGTATATTTTTGGGAAATAGTGATTTAATTACAACATAAAGTATGTTGCAGCATATACAAGGTTACTCCCGTTACGCGTGGCCACCGTCCATTTCAAAACATGATTTCCAACGGGTCACGGTAGCCCTGAATACCTTGTGTAACATAGCCACATTGATCATAGCACATGTCTCTCTTATCCGTTGTATCAAAACTGCCAAATTCTAAACTTTCGTTCTGTAGACATTGTCTTTGACGAAACCCCACAGAAAAAAGTCCATTGGGGTAAGATCAGGTGAACGGGCTGCCCACAAGCGAGGTGATGCTCGTCCAATCCACCTGTTTGTAAATGTTCTGTTCAGGTATTCTCGAACTTGTAGAGCAAAGTGGGGTGGTGCACCGTCTTGTTGGTATACCACTGTACCAAGGATACCGTCTTGTTGTAACTGAGGTTCCAGGAACTGTTCCAGCATGTCGAGATACGTACCTCCAGTTACAGTGTTTTCACGAAACATGAATGGCCCATACACTTTTTGCTTGGTGATACCCACCCACACATTGACCTTTGGTGTGTCCCTTTGCCATTCAAAGGTATCATCGGGTCGCTCATTACCCCATATGCGACAATTGTGGCGGTTTACCATCCCACAGATGTGAAAAGTAGCCTCATCGCTGAAGAGAATGTTGTCCATTAAATGATCTCGCTCTGCAGCCTCACAGAGGTCGTAACACATTGCCCTTCTTGCAGCATAATCCTCTGCTTCCAGTTTGTGTAGCATCTGGATAAGGTAAGCCTTCTTTTTCAATGTGAAATGTAACACTTTCCACACTGTCGCACGTGGTATCGCTAGTTCACGGCTTAGACGACGAGTGGATGCACGTGGGCTACGCTCGATGGCTTCGCGGATAGCTTCCACTCTCTCTTGGGATGTTGATGGCCGACCTGACCGCCGTTCATCTGCTACGGACCCCGTGCGCATAAATTTGTTCACCAGCATTTGGATATTCTGTTACGTTGGGGCTGGTTTCCTAAATCTTCTTTCAAAGGCCACCCTCACCTGCAGGTACGTTTGACCTCTCAAACGCCCGGCAACAAGTGCAATCCGTTCTTCTACTGTATACATTGTGGTACCTGTAAATTAAATGCCATCTCTCAACTAGAAGTCAAAAATATACTGGGACTTTATAGAAATATTTAGAAAAACATACATGCAGACTGTAACTATAAAATAAAATATCAGACTCATAATTGTATTATCATAATGCAGTTAATAACTTTGCAAAAAATCATCACTTTGCAGAAAATAATATTGAACTAAATATCTCGAAAAATAATCAAATATCACCGCCAGATTGCTGTTATTGCATCATGCGCGAACTTTCGGCGCACGGATAGGAGGAAGAGTACTGACTATACCTGTTTTTTTTTTTTTTTTAAGATGGGACATGACAGTCAAGCAGCCGAGCTTGAAACTACAGCGCTATGTTGCCAATATGGACTATCACGCGATCAGCTGATGTAATCTAGCAGTTTTTGTTAGATGGCTGATATTAAAACATTCATTGACACTTGACGCTTGACAAAAATCGACAGAGAATGAAACATGAAACGTATTAATGCTAACATTGTGTGCACAACAAATGGCGCCAAGAAAGCTATGAAGAACTCATCACGTGGGAACTGTAACTTTGGCAACTCAGCTGTGGTTACAATAGCAACAAGCTTCTCAGGCTATGTGATATTCAGTTGTTTTTCGGATCGCAGCACTACTGTCATGTCTCATCTTAAAAAAAAAAAAAAAACAGGTATAATACTCTTCGATCACAGGTCATAGAAATATCACTATTGTACTGAATATTCAACATCCTTTGGTAGGCTGTGCTTTGGTATTACGTGATTACGTGAAGTAAAAATCGATAGTGATATCACAGTCTAGTATATACAGTCACGAAGCTCAATACGTAGTAAATATGCATCTATAGATAGTTGCTAACCACTAGGATCGCTACTATCACCTCATTACCGACAATGCGAAATAGTACCTGCACAGTCTATTGTTCTTAGTACCCTTATAAACTCAAGCTTCCTGACTGTATATATTAGATTGTGGTGATATTTTGTCACAGATATTTCGCGTCTTCAGTCACAACCTCGTACCTGTGACAAAATATCACATTGTGATTTATTGGCCATCTACCCTTTACCGAGCAGTTGCCTTACTAAGGCTATTAATGGCATGGAGTAGAACTACGATAGCAATATTTGCAATGAATAATAAATGGAGTAATAAATTGTGGTCTCTGTGAAATACACTATCTGTGATTTATATTAGTCGCAAGCAAATTTTCTTGTTTATGTATTATTTCATCGTACTTTGTGGAAGAGGCTCCCGATACAATACGTGGGCATTGTCGTGCATGCTAGTAATGACATAGCATCATGCAGCGGAATGGCATGCGAGGCGGAAGCAACCGTTGCGACATTGCAAGTAATCAGCAGGCCGCCGCGCCGGTTAATTGCCTGGATCGTCGTGAGTGTGCTTGACCCTGCAACGTAATTGTATTCCGAACGCAAGAGGGCAGCCTCTCTGCCCTTCCTCCCACAATGAAGGCTCCCATACGCAATTGAACATGCTCGTAAGTACAGTATGTTGGTTAGCTGTCTTATAGAGCTACAGTTACACGGACAAAATCGGCGAGATTCAGTTACAATGTGACTTGAACACGCGACGAATAAAGGCTGGTTCACAATGTACCGGGAATGGAAACGAGAACGAGAATAGAAAAATTGTTAAAATAAATGTATTTAAATGTGAGCATTCACAATTAACGAAAAGCTTGCCGGAGCCCGGGAACAGGAATGTGAGAGTTGGCCACATTTTAACTTTGTCGTTCCAGTTTCTGATCACAGCCTACCAGGTTCATCAAAAAATTATTTTGTCGCCGTATATATTGTTGGAAGTGGCCATGACATATTTCTTGTCCATTCATTGCTTGTATCTAACGCAGAAATTCAGTAAAATAACTTTCCATAAGTATATGCTTCGTGTATATGCACCAGAGTACCACATGAATTTAATTTTTAATTCCGTGTCTTAAATTTCGAAGTTGGTTAACCTATATTTATGTTGACTAGCTTGTAAAGTTAAAGTTATGTTTTATTTAACGACACTCGCAACTGCAGAGGTCATATCAGCGTCGCCGGTGTGCCGGAATTTTGTCCCGCAGGAGTTCTTTTACATGCCAGTAAATCTACTGACATGAGCCTGTCGCATTTAAGTATACTTAAATTCCATGGACCTAGCCCGGGATCGAACCCGCAACATCGGGCATAGCGTTATACCAACTCGCCAATCAGGTCGACACTAGCTTGTATTCATGAGAGAATGTCATCGGTCAAGTAGCCTATACACAAATAACATCAGAATGCGTAATATCAACTTTTTATATCGTTATTGCCATACATATCGATACGCATAGCCGTTTCCTTTCTCGGTTTAGCCTACTGCGAATCAAAGATGTTCACATTCACGTTTTTTACTTCCCGTTCTCGTTCCCGGTTTATTGTGTACCAGCCTTAACAAGGAAAATAAATCGAAATATCCTAAATATGATTCACGTGTGGAGCCTGTCGAACTGCCAGACGTTTTTAAAGATTTTGTTTTTAAGCGCTTCCCGGAAATTTGCGCTTAGAGACTTGATTTTATTTTTGACAAATCTCTTCTGAGATTTGGAAATACACATTACAGATAGTCAAAATTAAACTTCAATCCTTCAGACACATCCGTTGACACTTAAAAGAGATTCTGAAATACGAGATTTTCGACTCTAGAGTAATTATGCTCAAAAGAAGACTTTTGTATACTCCGCCGTGTGCTGGAACTTAGCATCTCCGATTCGGAATTGCACACAATTTCATCTTCAGGGCGTTACAGCGTTATATGAAGTTCGGGAACGTTGGACATTGTTTCTGCAACAAGAATGTACGGTAACTGATTCCCAATTAAACTCAGTTAATCATCGATCAAAGTTCGATCATAAATCATTAACGTTTCTACAACTGGCCATTAAGATGGAGTTCCACAAGGTCCATGCATACGATGAACTCTATATTAGAATTTTGTTGGGCTACTGGTTAATAAAACAAGTAATTTTTAATTAAACTATTTTATTGCGCTTGGAGAGCAATACAATTGCAATTTCTGAATGCAGTGTGCCTCCCGGAAAGATATCTGTGATTGGAGTGTCAGTAATTGAAGATATACGTACAAAATAAAAATAATAAACAAAGCAAAAGTCTCCTTAAACATAAATACTATCTATAGAAAACTCTAATTTAAAGATTCTATTTTGCATATTTACGTCCGAAAATAACTTCGCTGAAAGGAGTTGAAGCTGTAATGAAGACCAGAATTTAAAAGAAGACTAGTGGAAAGATAGAGAGAAATGGCGTTTGGGCACCGGAAGACAGCGACACTGCTATGAAACCGGCCTATATAGGCCTACATATATTTTATATATATATCGCATACTATTTGTGAATTTATAAAAGGCGTTTGGCTGAGTGGATTGGAAGAAACTGATGGACATTCTGAAGAAAATAAGTGTGGATTGAAAAGATAGGAGGCTGTTCAATAACCTATACTTATATGAAACGACGACTCAAAGTCAGGGTAGGAGAAGAAATGTCTGAAGGAAGTGAAATATGAAGAGGACTATGACAAGGATGCCCTTTATCACCTACCTTGTTCAACATCTACGTGGACGATTTGGTGAAGAACTGTTTTCAGAACATGGGAGGGGTTAAAGTAGGAGGAAGAAGAATAAAGTGCATAAGATTTGCTGATGAAATGGCGTTGTTAGCAGAAGAGGAGATGATACTAAGGGATATGCTATTGGAGC
Organism: Periplaneta americana; assembly: GCF_040183065.1. Lineage (NCBI taxonomy): Eukaryota > Metazoa > Arthropoda > Insecta > Blattodea > Blattidae > Periplaneta > Periplaneta americana. Next base: position 89,369,224 of record NC_091123.1, read on the forward strand.
TAAATGACAGCTGTGAGCAGTATGGAATGAAGATAAATGCAAACAAGACGAAGACCATGGTTGTCTCAAGAAAAATAAAGAAGGTAAACTTGCGAATTCTAAATGAGGCAATAGAGCAAATGAGCGGCTTCAAATACTTGGGATGTACTTTAAGCAGTAATATGAGCTGCAGCCAGGAAATCAAAAGGAGAATAACAATGACAAAGGAAGCTTTTAATAGAAAACGGAGCATCTTCTGCGGATCTCTGGAAAAAGAACTAAGGAAGAGACTAGTGAAATGCTTTGTGTGGAGTGTGGCATTGTCTGTGGCAGAAACATGGACATGGACATTACGACGAAGTGCAAAGAAACGAATAGAAGCATTTGAAATGTGGATATAGAGAAACCTGGAACGTGTGAAGTGGTCAGACGGTATAAGAAATAAAGTTGTGTTGGAAAGAATGGGTGAAGAAAGAATGATGCTGAAACTGATGAGAAAGAGAAAAAGGAATTGGTTGGGTCACTGGCTGAGAAGAACTGTCTACTGAAGGATGCACTGGAAGGAATGGTGAACGGGAGAAGAGTTCGAGGCAGAAAAAGATATCAGATGATAGACGACATTAAGATATGTGGTCCACACCTGTGGAGTAACGGTTAGCGCGTCTAGCCGCAAAAGCAGGTAGCCCGGGTTCGATTCCCGGTCGGGGAAAGTTACCTGGTTGAGGTTTTTTCCGGGGTTTTCCCTCAACCCAATATGAGCAAATGCTGGGTAACTTTCGGTGTTGGGTCCCGGACTCATTTCACCGGTATTCAGACGCTAAATAACCTAAGATGTTGATAAAGCGTCGTAAAATAACCTACTAAAATAAATAAATAAATAAATAAATAAATAAATAAATAAATAAATAAATAAAGATATGTGGATCAAATAGGCAGAAAATAGGAAAGACGGAGAATGCTGGGTTTGCAGTGAAAGACCTACTCAAGGGCACAACACTTATGTATGTATGTGTGTATGTATGTATGTGTATGTATGTATGTATTTCATACATAATTACCACTATCTTGCGAGGTCACCAACGTAGCTCAGTCGGTAGACGTGTTTGTCTGCTGATCCGGGCGCGGGGTTCGATTCCCGCTTGGGCTGATTTTTTTCATTTTTTTTTTCCCAATTGTAAGCCTAATGTCAAGTATACACGGCGAATCTTCGGTCTCATTTCGTCAAATATCTCCTCGTTGTCACCAATTTTATCGACTCAAAATAATCTTGTAGTTAATACAGCTTAAGTAGCCAACACTCCATATCAAAAATCATGCGAGGCTTGGTTCTATACTGAATGCTAATTACAGTAAAATAATTTCAGTGTTTTAACGTCTTTTTTCATTTTAACTCAAGAAAGACGAGAGGAGACGTTGTAAAGTTCCTGCTCACTGTATTTGTTGTCTTTGTAGTTAATAAGTGTTATGCAATTAAAACATTACATCGTAACTGGGGCAACACAAGTACAGAAGTATGTAGGTTATCATGCTGGCCGTTAGATCCAAGGTTCATTGCGAGTCTCTCTGGTCATGTGGTCAGCACGGCTCAAGACCACCGCTTAGATAACACAGGACAGCACATGTCAGAGGACAAACAACCAATCCCATGGCAGGAGAATAATTGTCTTCCATTGTCCACGCCGAGAATTAAACCACGGACCGCTTAGTTGGGAAGCGAACACGCTATTAACATAGTTCTTAATGGCAGTTGCATCGAAAAATACAGGGTGATCTGTTTGGGAAGACATAAAATAAAAAAACGCTGTAATTTGAGAACGGTTACTTTGTATTTCTCAATAATCTGTAAATACATTCGGAAGGATTGGAAATTATTTTGACCACACTAAATCTCAACGTGCCCACCATTGTGTTCACAGCACAATTCACATCGTGAGACTAATTCCTCACATGTATGATCTAACATTTCAGTGTAAATTGACAGACTTTTTGTATTCAAATCGTCATATCTCTGGGTTGCTGTGCGTAGACATTTTTCTTTACAAGTCGTCAAACAAAGAAATCAATTAGTGTCAGGTTGGTAGAAATCGGAGGTCACCTAATTGGCCGAACACAACCGCATGAGTTGATGTCAAATATTATTCCGAGAATCGCGAACTTCTTTTCCCCAATTAGGTGGTACGCCATCCAGCTGGAATACCGTGTTTGTGTGGTTTTCCTGCAGCAACTGTGGTATGAAGAACAAATGTGACCCATTTCTGCAAATCGAGTAATACCTAAATACGTTTCATGCGATAAAGGTAAAGGTTTAGTTAGATAATGTTGACAAGTTGTGTATAGCATATCCATTTCTGCGGACAGTCGCCTAGTACTCTTCTTGGGACTTGCTATCATAGCAGAGCTAACAACAGCTTTATTTTCGAGAACATGCCTACTTCCACCAATCCACTATATTTAAACTACAATACCATAGCATTATCGACTTGTAATTCGGAACTCTCCGAATACCATAGTCACGACGAAAACGAAGTTGAACTGTTGTTACACAGATTAATTCTAGAGAGGGAAAAGCAAGCAAATCCCCCCCCCCCGCCACAAGCCGCACCCCTCGAAATGGTACAAATTAATCCCATCCGAACTTTATCAGTCTTATTTAAATACACAGAAGATGCCTTTCTTGGAAATAACGAAACCACATTTTTTTTGCAGGCTTCTATTATTTTCACTTAACTGTACTTGGCATTGGAAAGGGCTGTAATGTACACCTCCCAAAAAGGCTCGATTTTCTTGGGCATTGCTACTGTGAGACACCGTGCACTCTTGACTATGAAAACACTCACTACTAGTCTGTCACCTTTCGCCACAGTTCAGCTGTCGTGTGACTCCTGACGCATATGACGTCATTCAGAAATCGTTTCCAGAGATCGGAAACAACCCTCCGTATGTTTTTTTTCTTTTCTTAAAAGGAGCAAAATAATTTCAACTGCAGTCAACTAAAAGCAATTACAGCGATTGCTTTACATGGACCCTCCCCATCCTTTATCACAGACTTCATTGACTGGAGTGGCCGGGACGCGGCGAACCTGCGATCTTAGGCATGATATGCTGCTCGGAAATATCTTGTGATCATTAACCACTTGAAACGTGTAATGAGAAAGTATGTTCATCTTATCGACACCTATTTGTTTTCATGGGATCTTTAGAATTTTTTTGTTTTTACAGTCTTATGTTTGAAGAGAAATTACCATTATTATTATTATTATTATTATTATTATTATTATTATTATTATTATTACTGCAAACAAGTTGATAGAATGGCTTCGAGTCGTAATCACTCAGTATGCTCGGCGGTTGCTTCCGTGAGCCCAGGGACGTGTCCTCGCGCATCCTGCATGTCGGCGTTGTAGCTGGGACTTCCGGAGGAGCTAGGCACCGTGCGGGAGAGAGGATTCACCTTCTTCGGTGGTGGAATGTTGCATGAACGGTAAACTCAGGATACTGCGATCGATGTGCTCGACACAACTCTGACTCTGTGAGTCAAGGTGAGTAGTAGCGCTGCTAACTTAACGACAAAATCTATGCAACATTCATACTGCAAGCAGATACATATAAGAATATGTTCAGAAATATGCAGTCTCCACTTCGCTTAGGACTACTTAAAATTACGTAGGGAATATTTTTTAAAAGTGAACTTTTAAACATATTTCGAACATAGAACAGACACATATTCTAAACAAAGACAACAGCAAACATACAGATATCATCACAGATACGTATACGACATAATAATAATAATATTATTAATAATAATAATAATTATTATTATACCACAGACTAGTATATACAGTCACAAAGCTTGAGTTGTTGAGAGTACCAGGAACAATAGACTGTGCCGGTACTATTTCTCATTGTCTGTGATGAGGCGATAGTAGCGATCCTAGTGGTTAGCAACTATCTATGGATGCATATTCCCTACGTATTGAGCTTCGTGACTGTATATACTAGACTGTGATAATACTATACAGGGTGTTTAAAAATATGGGGCATAATTTCAGGTATGTATTTCCCACATGTAGACAATCAAAATAGTTCATTACAACATGTGTCCGGAAATGCTTTATTTCCGAGTTATGGCCTTCACAACATTGAAATTCACCGGAACGTTTTTCTTTCCGCAGTTCGTTGCAGTCAAAGGAGACATTAAGAGGGCACTCTGACAGTTCATTCCGAGGCGAAGGTTACATTCAGTGTTGTGTAGGCGTTAGACTGTGCGACATGTATTCAAATCAAGAGCTGGCAGAGTACACTTCATGTACGGTAAGGCGGACGGCAATGCTGCGCTGGCTCGTCGTTTGTACCAGGAGAGGTACCCACAGCGACAATGTCCAGATCGGAAGACATTTGTACGTCTCCATTACCGTCTGTGCGAGTATGGAAAATTTAACTCTCCTGGTTTGGGAAGGGGACGACCAAGATCTACAACCCCAGAAGTACAGAAGGAGATTCTGGAGGCTGTGAACATGACTCCTTCTATCAGCACACGAAGGGTAGCGTTGCAAGTCAATGTTCCTCATACGACTGTCTGGAGATTCTTGAAAGAGTATCAATTGTTTCCTTATCATTTGCAACGTGTACAGGCCCTGTCACCAGCAGATTACCTTGCACGAGTTAGGTTCTGTCAGTGGTTCTTGCAGCAGTGTGGTGTAAATCCGAACTTTCCTGCCTTAGTATTATTTACAGATGAAGCACAGTTCACACGAGATGGCATAACAAATTTCCACAATCAGCATGTATGGGCGTATGAAAACCCACGTGCAACTGATCCATCTCATCACCAGGTGCGGTTCTCCCTCCACATGTGGGCCGGTGGGTATCATTGGTGATCGATTAGTTGGACCCCATGTACTTGTAAACAGACTTACGGGACAGGCGTACACAAGCTTCCTGGAAAAAAACCATACCTCATGTTTTAGAAGACACTCCACTGATCAATCGTCAACACATTCACTTCTTGCATGATGGCGCTCCTGCACACTTCAGTAGTACGGCTCGCCGGTACTTGGATCGAAGGTTTCCTGATCGATGGATAGGTAGAGATGGTCCAATTGCTTGGCCTCCACGCTCACCTGATCTGAACCCTCTCGATTTTTACTTGTGGGGCCATTTAAAATCATTGGTTTATTCTTCTCCGGTGCCTGATTTGGAATCCCTTCGCAATCGAATTGTGGCATGTTCTGAGGACATACGCAATACTCCTGGAGTTTGGGATCGTGTTCGCAGTTCAATGAGACATCGATGTGAGGTCTGTATTCAAGCAGGAGGTGGACATTTTGAACATCTTCTGTAATGACAACGACCTGCGGAAAGAAAAACGTTCCGGTGAATTTCAATGTTGTGAAGGCCATAACTCGGAAATGAAGCATTTCCGGACACATATTGTAATGAACTATTTTGATTGTCTACATGTGGGAAATACATACCTGAAATTATGTCCCGTATTTTTGAAGCACCCTGTATAAAGGAAACAAAATACAGATTGAAAACCTACACAAACACATAAACAAAATACATCCGAAACTACCGTACACATTAGAAACAGAATAAGCTTACAACAAATCCATAAATTTCTTAGACATCACAATAACAAAAACAGACAACAAACACATGTTCAAAATATATAGGAAACCCACTACCACGGTAACACATACACAACACTTCCAATCACCCCACACAACACAAACGCGCAGCATTCCGATCCATGATACACAGACTCACCAACAGTCTGTGAGCCAATAAGACTATAATACACACTACCAAATACATAGCACAGGAAAATGGATACAATCCCAACATAGACAACATCATAAGAAAGACTAAACGCAAACAAGAAAACGCCACACAAACACAGGAAAGAAACAAAGACATCACACTAACATACGAAAACAAGAACACATATAAGATTTCATCATCAATCAAGAAACTAAAATACAACATTGTATACAGAACACAGAACACACTACAAAAACATCTTAACACACAGATACAACTTAACAGGAGTTTACAAACTCTCATGCAACAGTTGCAACGACTTCTACATTGGACGGACAGGAAGATCATTTCAAACACGTTACAAAGAACATAACACAGCCATACCCAAACTACACAACAACACAACCTACGCAGCACACATCACAAACTCCAATCACAGCTACAGCAACATATAAAGCGACATGAAAATGCTACACATCCAGCCAAAAAAAACAGAAATTGTTATATTTTATGAATAGCCATAAATACAGTGCGGGCGGCAAGTTACTAGGTATTATTAATTGCCTATGGAATTTTTATTATTGATGGAACCATAATGAAAATTGTGTGTACATATAGATCATTAAATGGAATTTGAACTTTTGCGCGTCCGTAGTATAGATGATGGCCGTGAGGAGCGGTTCACGCAACAATAGCAAAGATGGTTGATCACCTGTATGTTCGCGAGCGAGCGCAGATTGCTGTACGCTATGAAGTGTGGAATTCTGTTGTTCTCGTTCAGAGATGGTGGCATACGGAGAAAGGAAGGAATGCCACAATCCGTCCAGAGACAGCAAAGAATTGGAAGCACGGATTCGGGGCATTATCACCAATGCCCCATGCAACTTCCTTCAGAAGACTTTGGATTCCATTACCGGCCGCTTGAGGAAATTTGTGGAAACCACAGGTGCCTACGTTTAATTTTGATGTATGCTTACATATTCCTATGTAACAAGGTACACATGAAATAAATTTCAATAATTTAGCGTTGTAAATATAGAATTTATACACATTTTTCAAAACCTAGTATACATGTAGTGCTTCTTTGGTTTCTATCCATTATATCAAGCCCCTATTTACTTGACACATCTGAATCATGGTTTGTTGATTCTTGAAAAATAAGATCGACTTACAGGATGCCTGGTAATGAAAACAGACAGTCAGTCTGTACTTTGTTCAGTTCGGGTGTAGAGATTTTGTTAGTAGTGTGAGCTGTTCTGTGTGAAATGAAATGAAGAAGCAAGGACGTAGTTGTAAAAAATTTCCGAACCAATAGCATGGCGTGAACAAGAAAATCACGAAGATGACTGTTATTTCTGCTTAACCAATATTACTGGATTTCTTAAAAAAATAAGAGACTCATTCACTATCCTAATCTCCCGTCAGCTATAAGACCAATATCTCAAGGATAAAATTTACCTGTTTCCATTCCACCTTCTACATGACAAGTAGAATCGGAATCTGACATAACGTCATGTGATATTGTGCAGCCCTCTACATCAAGGGATGGCATCTACATTCCAGATGAAGAGATAGAAGAAAAATCACATTTAATAACATAGGTAGAACTCAACGATCTGGTACGTGATTTGTACTTAACTAAACAGCTGGCTGAGCTTCTAGGATCTCGCCTTCAGAAACGGAAGGTGCTGGATAAAGATACTAATGTTTCAGTATTTAGAAACATAAATAAGGATCTATTACCATTTTTCATAGTGACAGATTCTGGAGTTTGTGCATGCAGCGATGTAAGTGGACTGATTAAATCTAGTACAGTATTACACATAATGCTGAAGAGTGGTGCTTATTTATAGATGCTCCTAAAATTAGTCTGAAAGCTGTTTTGTTACACAATGGCAATAAACTTTCCTGTATATCTGTAGCGTACAGTGCAGCAATGAAAGAAACATACGAAAACATGCGTCGTATTGTTGAAACCATTAAAATATGAAAACCATTGTTGGCATATTTGCGGGATCTTAAAGTCTTCTACTTGGAATGCAGAGTGGATTCACTAAATATCCATTTTCTGTGCCTTTGGAACAGTCGAGATACTCAACATCAATATATTATAGTCAAGGAATGGCAAAGAAAATAAGATTTCACTCCTGGGAAACATAATGTAAAATTAAAACCTTTATTTGGCCCAGAAAAGTATATCTACCTTCTTTACACATTAAATTAGGGCTCATAAAGAACTTTGTGAAAGATATGGACACAACAGGCGAAGGTTTCAAATATCTGCGAAGAATGTTCCCTGGCTTGAGTGTTGCAAAATTAAAAGGAGGAATATTCATTGGACCTCAGATTTAAAAAGTGGTGGGTGACCAATTTTTTTTAGAAAAAATTAACTCCAAACGAACTTGCAGCATGGGAGTCATTTAAAAGTGTTGTGAATGGTTCCTCGGCAACAAGAAGGGAGAAAATAATGACGAACTAGTTCAGAATCTCCTTCAAACTTATAAGAATTTGGGATGCAGGATGTCTCTCAAAAGTCACTTCCTGCATTCTCATTTAAATTTTTTTTTCTAAAACCTTGGGTGCAGTGAGTGACGAACAAGAGAAACGCTTTTACCAAGACATTTTACAGATGGAACAGCGTTATAAAGGGAGATGGGATCCATCTATGATGAGTGATTACTGCTGGTTCATACAAAGAGAGAATACTACAACACACACAAAAAAATGTTTTAAAGCGACGCCTGACTTCCACTACGTAAATGTAAGTAGCCATTTACATAATTATAACATGAAGGATACTTTATTTTTAGTACTAACACAACTATATCAGTGGAAGTTTATATTTATACAGTCTGCATTAGATATTAAAAATATGGAACTGCTTAGTTAGTATCGAAATTCTCAGAAGTGTAATAAGAGCAATAACTGAAAAATCTGAGGGTGCTGCTGAAAAATGGGTTCCATTTTTGGATTCAGCATGGCAAATATGTGGATAGTAACAATGTTTCATTTCGGCACAATTTTCAAAGTTAAAATTTGTTGACTTACTTACTTACTTACAAATGGCTTTTAAGGAACCCGAAGGTTCATTGCCGCCCTCACATAAGCCCGCCATCGGTCCCTATCCTGTGCAAGATTAATCCAGCCTCTATCATCATACCCCACCTCCCTCAAATCCATTTTAATATTATCCTCCATCTACGTCTCGGCCTCCCTAAAGGTCTTTTTCCCTCCGGTCTCCCAACTAACACTCTATATGCATTTCTTGATTCGCCCATACGTGCTACATGCCCTGCCCATCTCAGTTCTGTATTGTGTAACTTTCTCCATTCTCCTGTAACTTCATCCCGCTTAGCCCCAAATATTTTCCTAAGCACCTTATTCTCAAACACCTATGTTCCTCTCTCAGAGTGAGAGTCCAAGTTTCACAACCATACAGAAGAACCGGTAATATAACTGTTTTATAAATTCTAACTTTCAGATTTTTGGACAGCAGACTGGATGATAAGAGCTTCTCACCCGAATAATAACACGCATTTCCCATATTTATTCTGCGTTTAATTTCCTCCCGAGTGTCATTTATATTTGTTACTGTTGCTCCAAGATATTTGAATTTTTCCACCCCTTCGAAGGATAAATCTCCAATTTTTATATTTCCATTTCGTACAATATTCTGGTCACGAGACATAATCATATACTTTGTCTTTTCGGGATTTACTTCCAAACCGATCGCTTTACTTGCTTCATGTAAAATTTCCGTGTTTTCCCTAATCGTTTGTGTATTTTCTCCTAACATATTCACGTCATCCGCATAGACAAGAAGCTGATGTAACCCGTTCAATTCCAAACCCTGCCTGTTATCCTGAACTTTCCTAATGGCATATTCTAGAGCGAAGTTAAAAAGTAAAGGTGATATGATGTTGATGTTTATTGACTTTACTGGCTTTGAGCCAGAGGCCGTTTTAGGGTCTTATACGCTCAGGTTGCCCTCTCCAGCCATTGTACATAAATAATAATAATAAATATATATTTACATACTGTATATGACACTATTTCTGGCATAAGTGCCAGTAGGTGTGTGAGTGCGGTGATTGGCTTTTTATTTATTTTATTTTATTTTTTTACTTTATTTTTTTTTTTGTTTTAATTATTTTGGTGTAGGCCTAATTTGTTAATTTGCGATGCTTAAGGAATGGTGAACGGGACAGGAGTTCGGGGTAAAAGATATCAGTTGATAGACAGCATTAAGGTATTATATGGGGAGATTAAGAGGAAAGCAAGAATGGGAAATGCTGGGTTTGCAGTTAAAGACCTGCTCTTGGGCAGAACATTGTGCATACATACATACATACATTTTTTATGTTTTTAAGTTTCCCCTTCCGGTGGCAGAAGCGTCTGAATCGTTATGGAGACTTTCATGGTGTGGTGTTATTTTATTCATCTGCCTCTCTGTTGCTGTCGTGTGTCCTCTCAGACAGTATTCAAATTTCCAACAGTGTTTGCGGTTTTGTTTGTGTGTTTTAGTTTGGTGGTGGGGGCTGGTGGTACAGTAGTTGTAGAGGAATTTCTCCAGTGCTGTTCTGTTGTTTGTGTTCGGGGGATTTGCGAAGATGTGTTGTGTATATACGCAATTTACTGCCGAATGTGTGTATTTCCTGTTTATGTTGTTTAGGTGTGTGAAGAGTGGCTTTGTTTTTGTCGTAGTGTAAACTGTGTTATTTCTGGTGCGTCTGTGCAGGTGGAAGATTTGGCGGAGAATTCTTCTTTCGCGTGCTTCAAATTTCAATTAGGTCGTTGGAGGGGCTTGTGTGAGGAAAATGGAGGGATGTATGCATAGGGATCTAACCAATGCTTTGTATAGGTGGAGGAGTGTTTCGGTTATACAACCGGGTCGATTGATGCCACTTAGGTAGCTTATTGCTCTGGTGGCTGCGTTATATTTCCTCCAGGTTTCTTTAGCTACTTCGGTCCAGGAGAGTTTGGAGGTGAGGGGTATTCCTAGGTATGTGAGATTTCGCTAGAGTGGAAGTTGAGTGTTGGCTATTGTGATTGGGTTGTTCTGGAGGACCCGAGTTCGGAGTTTTGGGCGGAAGACGCATATCTGTGTTTTGTCTGTGTTGACTGTGATCCGCCACGTGTTGGTCCAATTTAGATACTGCCTGAGTGTTGCGTTTAGTAACTTCCTAGCGTAGGGGAGTCGGGGGTGTGTTACCCAATATGCGACGTCGTCTGCATATTGTGCCAGTCCTACTAGCGGGTTATTAGGGAGGGGAATATCTGCCACATAGATGTTAGACAGAATGGGAGATATGACACTGCCTTGGGGGACTCCAGCTTCTATTCGGAAAGTCCGAGAAAGTTCGTTCCTTCCGAGTCTCACCTGTCCTGTTCGGTTCGATATGAAACTGGAGAGCCAACGTGTGATTTCGTGTGGCAGGTTTAAGGATGTGAGTTTATATTTTAGGGCGTCTATCCAAACTGTGTCAAAGGCTCTCTTGGCGTCTAAGGCAATAAGGATGCTGTAGTGTCTACGTGTATAAGCCTCTTCAATGGGAGTGAGCACTCGTATCAGCTGGTCGTATAGCTGCGCTCCCGGTCGGAATCCGGCTTGAGTAGTCGGGATTAGATTGCGGTTGCGTATATAGACGTGTAGTCGTGACACGAGAACTTTCTCCATTAATTTGGCTAATGTTGTTGTCAAACTGATCGGTCGGTAGTTTTGTGGGTCAGACGCGTCTTTGCCTGGTTTAGGAAAGAGAAGAATGTGAGAGTGTTTCCAGCGCTTTGGTGTGTGTCCTAGTCTGAGTGATCCTGTGTAAAGTTCTGCAAGATAATTTAGTGCTTTGGGAGGCAGTTGGCGTAGTATGTTGTAAGTGATTTGGTCTGGTCCGGGGGCAGAGTTTTTTTATGTATCTTAGTTCCAATGATATGTCTAGCGGAGTGATGTTGTCAATGAGTGGATCGTCGGTCGATCGAGGAAGTGGCGCTGGAAGCGGCTCGTAGAGATCAGGATTCTGTGTGATAGTGCATCTCCCTGCTTTAGCCCGCAGTGAATTGGAAAAGCATCAGATAGAAACTGGCCTATACGGACTCTGCTGTATGTTTCACTGAGACACATTTTAATTAATCGAACTAGTTTCTTGGGAATACCAAATTCAATAAGAATATCATATAATACTTCCCTCTTAACCGAGTCATATGCTTTTTTGAAATCTATGAATAACTGATGCACTGTACCCTTATACTCCCATTTTTTCTCCATTATCTGTCGAATACAAAAAATCTGATCAATAGTCGATCGATTACGCCGAAAACCGCACTGATGATCCCCAATAATTTCGTCTACGTACGGAGTTAATCTTCTCAAAAGAGTATTGGACAAAATTTTGTACGACGTCAACAAAAGTGATATTCTTCGAAAGTTACCACAGTTGGTTTTGTCCCCCTTTTTAAAAATAGGTACAATTATGGACTCCTTCCATTGTTCTGGTACAATTTCCTTTTCCCAAATAGCAAGTACAAGTTTATAAATTTCGCTATATAATGCACTTCCACACTCTTGTATTAATTAATTTGTTCACTAGTGATATTAACACGGTAAAGAAGTTGGAAATTTAATCAGTGATATAGAAGTGTTAAAAGTGTATATAGAAAAATGAAAGTTTTAAATTCTTATTTATCTTGAAAACTTATTTAAAACTAAATGTTTTTGTAGAAAGAAAATGTATACATGTTTTTTTTTTGTCCTAGATTAAATCGGAGTTTTTACTTTCAGTAGTAAAAAAATATTCTCTACTGTAAAGTAGATTTACGATAGAATACTACTTGTTACTATTCAGACTTCGTTTAATAAACATAAATGTAGCAAAGAATAATTTATTCAAAAGGACTTCGAATTTATTGATATTATTCTTAAGAAAGTAATCACAATTTAAAAATGAATGAATCATTTACAAACACAAGAGGTGCTAAATTCTTTCCATACTGGATCTCTTATACTAGGAGTGCCACCGATTTGAATTTTGGTGTTTTGTTGTTCCCATTATATCCCAGTGGCAACTAAAGTTGCCAATGCAATAATGCTTTACTGAATGGTTGATTTCAATTTTTTTCGTTGTTCACAATAATTGATATAAAGATTAAGATATCCTCCACTAGTTCGTGTTGAGTTTTAGCTCATCCGTTCGTTACGTCGTTAGTACAGAAGAAATTAATGAGTGGTGCACACAAAAGATTATCGACTGCTACACATTCCTTCAATAATATAAGTATAATTATATCTAACAATTGCTGCACAACAATTTAAATTACTTAAATCTATTAAGAATATGTGCAATTTTATTATATTAACAAAATGTTTAATGTACAACTTATCACAATTTCTTTAGAGTGGTTTGAATTTGTATGGCAACTTTAGTTGCCAGTGGGCACTTACGATTCTTTGTTTATCCATTTTACAAATTCTGCCAAATTTTACCATTGCTAACGCTGGAAACGAACAATAACATAATATAAATTTTTTATAGCAATTCTTTCCTTCACTACTGGATAGTTCGTAGTTCGATTCCGTGCTGTAGTACATTTTTATTTACGTAATATCTGGAACTAACACCTCTGATTTTCATCTGTTATTGCATTATTGTTCTATAGGTAGGCTATATATAAAACAGTAAGTATAGAGATTTTATACATTCAGTATGAAGTAATTGGAATAAAATTTATGTTTATTTTAGGATTTCACAAAATTCCAAGAAAAGGAAAGGTAAATTCTTTAACAGTTCACGAAATTCTGGATATTGCGGAAGACAAAGAAAGCACGGTGAATAACATAGCAATCGGTCCTCCATTCGAGGAGAAGGAAGCTGAAACGGATCAGGATTTAGACCTCTCTATAATGAAGCTCAAGACAACGTTGATCACCTTCCTTCCAGGTAGAATACTTCGCTCTCGAGCTCTCCTAGAGTTTGACGATGGGTATCATTCAGACACTTCTGCTGTATCTGCACTTACAGGAACTTTTGGAATATATACTACTCCTACTAAGACTAATGCTGCTACTCCTGCTATGGTATCTTCATCCATGGTTCCAATGAAGTCCAATGCTTCGTCAGCGACTCAATGTTCATTTGCATGAAATGTTCCAATACAGCATCGAAAAATAATTAAGCTAATTACTTCAAATCTAAAATGGAGCAAAGGCAGCAGAATGAAAACTTCAAAATCAAGAATAGGAGTCCTGATATTCGACCAAACGCTAAAGATCTACTTACAGAGAAACAGCAAAATCCCCTTTAGGCTATATGCTCTTAGACCAGGGATACAGAACTGGCGAGAGAGGGGTGGATAGCATGGGGAAAGCGTTGGTTTCCCGTCCACAGTCACGTCACTGTGACCCGTACGCAATCATATACATAGACAATGAATACAAATTCCTCTCTTCTAAAAACTCAATGACGCGGGGGCGGAAGGAAGGAATGAGTGACGTATTCCGATGAGTGACGCAACGCCACAATTGGCGCCCACTTCTGAGAGCCTGCGTTAGACCCTTTTTCTCTACAGAATTACTTCAGCTTATAATTATGGAAACCAACAGATATGCGGCTCAGCCAGCACCTTATGCATAATTTGAATACCTCAATGGAAGAGATTCTTATTCTAATCGGTATTCTACTTCTGCCTGGGTACCACAAACTGCCATCAAGAAGGCTTTATTGGAAAAGCGATTCGGATGTTCATGTGTCACTAGTGTCAGAATCTACGCGACACAACCGATTTTATGAACTACTGAGATTCCTTCACCTAACAAGTAATGACGGATTAGATGTTCTGATTCTCAATATAAAGTGAGACAACTCTTCCATATACCGAACGCTTCCTTCAAACAGGTGTCTGGCAAATATGTAAGGATTGATGGAAGTATGTTCCTATGAACTGTTTAGCACCATGACAATTCATAAGGGGAAAGATTGTGCGCGTCAGATTCAAATTGTGAATCGCTGCTGATCCATCTGGGTTTATCTTTCATGCTGAACCATATTGTGGGAGTTCAACTTGCCTTCCTGAAACAGATCCTCGTCAAGGAAGTAATGTTGTTTTGGGATTGATTGAACATGTGCAGTTACCACAAGGAATAAAATTCTACTTCGGTAATCTCTTCACAACTGCAGTTTGCATTTTTATTTTTCCTGATTCATGTCTTAAAACATTTCATGATGCATGAGGACTATTTGGTGTTGAATAAAAGCGACTCTTCCCATAAACTAGACATAACAATTATGGACTGAGTGAAAAATATTAGTCTAAAGTGATGTGGTGTTTGTAAATTTGTTAGTCCTAACTAAAGCAAAAGCTTTTATCGAAGTAAGATGCATTTATTTCAAAATAACAAAATATTAGACACGTAAGTGTCCAGTGGCAACTAAAGTTGCCAGCCTAGAATGGTACTTTTGGTTGAAGGTACATGAATGATATAAAATTATAGTGCTTAGGGTTCTTCCAGGATCACATAACAGAAATATCACGCTAAAATCTCATTCAGGGAATTACGGGCATTAATGGGTTAAGGGCGGTTGTGTCAGCAATTCATTTCTAAGAAATCGGTATCTTTCCGTATTTTTGTGTTTTTCATGTCAGTTTATTGCACATTTTTGTATAATTTATCCGTTCTAAAATAATTGAAGATCACAGGGGAAAACTTGATAACTCACGTTTTACTGTTTTTACAGGAGAGCAAGTTTAACGTTTCAAGACCCATTATATTGTGTTGTCTTTGGCTTATCATTCTTCAAATTTCTTTGGACATATAAGATTCTTATTCTCTATAGTTAAACTACACAAATCTATACTACCTGAGCTATTAAATGACATCTAAAACGGAAATCGATAATTTTGGACTTATCACGTTTTTCCCCTGTGGTCTTCAATTGTTAGTGTTGTTATTATTGGAAGTGGCCTATCAGAGGAGGCAAAAGACTGGGTCTACTCAAGTTTTTTTTTTTTTGTAAAATGCTATGCTTCATTGTCAATAACAATTGAAGGGTTCAGAGCCATAGTGGGCCAAGCGCCATATATTAAAAACTGAGAAAGCAAGGGTTAAAGTTAAGTGAATGCCATAGTTTAATGAAGATTGACATATCATTTAGTTTGAATGTGTATACTTTTTATTACTTGCTATATTATTTATTTACTTTATTAGGTTATTTTACGACACTGTATCAACATCTCAGGTTATTTAGCGTCTGAACGAAATGAAGGTGATAATTCCGGTGAAATGAGTCCGGGGTCCAGCACCGAAAGTTACCAAGCATTTGCTCGTATTGGGTTGAGGGAAAACCCCGGAAAAAACCTCAACCAGGTAACTTGCCCCAACCGGGATTCGAACCCGGGCCACCTGGTTTCGCGGCCAGACGCGCTGACAGTTACTCCACAGGTGTGGACTACTTGCTATATGTTTCCCTTGTTTTCTACGGTTTTAGTAAATGGCGTTTGGCCCACTACGGTTCTAAATCCTTCAATTGCTAAGAAGTGCTTACCTCTGATTGAGATTCTGGCTGATATGTACATCTGTTATCAGGCAGTACATCTCACTTGACGATATGTGTCAGAGGAAGAACGATTATTGTGTGTATACATCTGAAATCTGAATATTGTAATATGTTACTATTCAGCGATGTATGCAACGGAGGGGTAAGTAACTGGTCACCCTACTCCATTATCTCCTGGCTTAGTTGCTTCATGATTTATGCCCCATTGCTGTCACGTATGAGGTTCAAACTTACCTTCGGACAGTTGACTAAATAACAAGAAGTGCTGTAATTGTGCCTCGTAATTATGCACAGTATACCATAATATTTTTTAACTTAGCTTTAAATGAGAATATCTAGCAGTGATTTTCTAAGACTATCGAAATGTGTCTGGAGTGATTGAATTCATTGCATTGTGTCAAAAAATGGAATTTCAAAATAGCACGTAACTATGAAGTGAAACAGAACTCAATAGGTATTTGAATGTTAGTATTAATGTAATAATACAATATGATAATGGAAATAAATGGCGTTACAGGATTTGAAGGAATTAAACGGACAGTTAAAATACTGCTTTGCCGTGAAAATGATAAAATAAGAAAAACTGGTTTATTTAGTGATATGTTTCGTACCAAATTCTCTAACTTTTCTGATAAGAGGTATTCAAATTTAGATTCATAACAGTAATAAAATATCATAAGACCAAGATATATATATATATATATATATATATATATATATATATATATATATATACATTATAGCTTTTAATGGGTGAAGGAGGGTTTATTTTAGAGGATGAAGTTATTTTGACGGACTGTTTTGTAGTCGGCCTCGAGTGTATTACCTAGGCACCATTTCAGACAGGTATGCCAGTATATTATAATATGTTTGTAAGAACTCAACGAAAACCACTCTACTTTAAAAACTGTTTTTCAAGGCACCCAATTTCATTGAAGTTCGTTTCTTAATCAGAAATGTAATTTGTTTTTGGTACTGGTACGATTTTTCAGAATTGCTAGCAATCGCGTTGGACTGTGGTATTGGAATCTGCACCGTTACCCGCGCACGATCGTCACGCAAGACTTGACTGCTCATTGTATACGAGAAGTATCTTTCCTATGTAGGCCTATGTACAGTACAGTAAGTGCAATTATGTATGGACTGATTCGTGGAGGAGTGTGCGTGAGAAAGTCTGTGATTGATTATGAGTCTTATGTTTACATTGTGTAGGCTACACTACATGGTGGATGGATGGATGGATGAAGTGGTACTGGTACTGTATATATATTTATGAAGAGTTCGCGGGAAAAACGATGAATGTCACAGTTTTCTTAAGGTCGATGTCATTATCTAATTCAATGGATTACTGCGAAATTTAATGTTGTTCTTATGAAAAATGGTAAAAAGGAGAATTATCACCACGAATACAGTAATCTTTTCCTTTATTTTCTATAGAAACAGCACTACATCTTGCAGTTATAGGCTCAATTAGATTATTATGTAATCCTTAACAGAAATGTGACACATCGTTTTTCCCGCGAACTCTTCATATATATATATATATATATATATATATCACTGGATATATGAACGGTTAGGATGATTGGAACTTTGATTAGGCGAATTTTATTAATGGATAGATAGATAGATAGATAGATAGATAGATAGATAGATAGATAGATAGATAGATAGATAGATAGATAGACGGACGGACGGACGGATGGACAGACCAGACCAGACCAGACCAGATTAGATTAGATTAGATTAGATTAGATTAGATTAGATTAGATTAGATTAGATTAGATTAGATCAGATCAGATCAGATCAGATCAGATCAGATCAGATCAGATTAGATTTAGATGGATGGATGGATAGATACTGAACATATGAACAGCCGACCTGGTTGGGGCAGTTGGTATAGCGCTGGCCTTCTCTGCCCGAGGTTGCGGGTTCGATCCCGGGTCAGGTTGATGGTATTTAAGTGTGCTTAAATGCGACAGGCTCATGTCAGTAGATTTACTGGCATGTAAAAGAACTCCTGCAAGACAGTTATGAGCGTCGTTAAATAAAACATAACATTTAACATTTAACGCATGAGCATACGTATTGCGTGGCATGCCTATAGATATCTTGAAACAGCAATCTGGCTGCGAAGTTTCGTGTGAGGAAATGAAATCAAGGGAAGATGTGCAATATTTATCAGATTTACAGACGCTTCTGTTAGACATCTGTCACCTGTACACGAGGACTAATGAATTTGTCGAGTAATAAATTTAAGTCTTGCTTTCTCATGACCTCCAATGTTGAGCGTGCACCTAATTAGGTGACACTTAAACCATCAGGATATTCTGAAAGAAACTTGGACCGTTTGAAAGTGTCCATAACTTGTATACAAAACGTCATGACTAAGGAAAACCCGTCACGGTGTAGTCAGCACGACTACTTTGTTTTCTGAGTTCCGTGGTTCGATCACGAAGGTAGGCAATCATGACTTGGAATTTCTGTTGAACACTAATGTCCTCAGGGCAAAATCTGAATTAACGTCTTAGACAATTTCTCTGTAACGTTAGTTAACTCTCCTGTCAGCAAGACGTGATTAAATGCAAGTAAATTCTTATAATATTATAATATAATAATATTATATAATTAATATTTATAATATAATTAATATTTATATATTAATTATGTGTAATTGTAATTATATATCATTAATATTAATAATAATAATAATAACATTATTATTATTATTATTATTATTATTATTATTATTATTATTATTATTATTATTAATCGTCATCGTCGCGAATATGATTTCAATTAATACCAGAATCATAGTCATCATAATTATCATCAATACCATCATTGTGGCCGTTATCACTATCGTTATCATCGCTTTCAACATTTGAACTCACTGGCTTGTCTCATCTCATCCTCCCTTCTCTGAGGATTGTGAACTAACATAGCAGGACATCTTGGTCATATGATCAACATGGTACAAGGCCACCGACTGGAGACAGCATAGGACAGTCATTAGATAAAATATTCATATATAATTCCTGTGGAAGGGATTCCCTATCAAGTCGAACCTGTCTTCGCAGGCATGGTAGCAGAGAATGCTTTAGTCACAGACAACTACATAGATTTCAGTAATCATAAATTTAACTTTGAAGATTGTAAGTTACTGACAGAGATTATCATGTAAAGCTGCATGGTTGGTGAATACTCGTTCCCTGAAATTATCTCTGTCCTTGATAAGCGGCAATGAAGGCACGCAGTGACTCGGCTAAGAATACGTGCATTTTATTACGTTGTGTTGTGTTTTGCAATGGTTACATATTCAGTGCGTGAACGTGTACACATTTTGAAAGCGTACATACGGAAAAAGAAATTGTGTGACAGAAGAAGAAACAAATTTAGATGTAAATTTCCTGGCCGCCTAGTTCCGTGTAGAAAAACAATACAACATTTTGGGAATACAGTTCTATGAATGATGTGCTGTGGTATCACGTAGATCGGCAACGCTTTCAACAGTTACTGTGTGGAATGGAATTTATTAATATAACATATGCCTAGTACGTAAGTTTTAATCCGGCATAGCACCATAAGTTCGCGAATGCAAGCAGAGGCAGAATTGGGTTAGGGTGGGGGGGAGGGACCTGTCTCTGGTCGGGGGTTTAACCCCTTTGCAACTCTCTCGCTTATTCTACATTATTCACACTATAATTGTTTCCGAGCAGAGTAGATTTATAATAAAAATGGGAGGCATGAGCTTTGTAGGGCTTACAAAGGGGAGCATCTGTTAGGAAAAGGTTAGGCACTACTGTTCTAAACCAATAGTTGTTCCCTATGAAAATATGCTAAATGTACTGCTTAAGCCTACACCATAAATTAATGTATACAGAGTGTTAAAAAAAAGTATCCAATATTTTAGGAGGTGATAGTATGCATCAAAACAAGAAAAAAATGTCTAATAAACATGGGTCCTACAACACATACTTTCTGAGATCTGAACACTTTTTCATAGGAGGTGCTCAATGTGACGTCCATTTATGGCAATGCATTTTTCTGCCCTACAATACAGCAGGCTACCAGATAATCATGCCGTAGTTGACACCCCTGGCATGGAATACTGATACGTCGCAAGGAATACTGAAAAGAAAAGTTTGGTTGCGGATATGAGCAGAGTTCAGCAGATATGGTGTTGAGAATTTTCGTAATCAGCATGTGTGGGCTGATGAAAATTCCTATGCAGCTGAAGAAACAAGGCATCAGCACCGATTCTCAATCAACGTATGGGCAGGCGTTCTTGGCGATAGATTAAGGGCCACACGTGATACCACAGAGATTAACTGGGGCTCGTTGTCAGGACTTTCTTATTAACGTATTGCCTACCTTGCTGAAGTATGTGTCATGTAAGCAAAGACTACAGATGTGGTTCATGCATGATGGCACACCAGCACATTTTTTCCGCAATGAGCGTGAACACCTGACGCTGACATTTCAGGACCGCTGGATTGATTGGGGATGCCCCACACCCCGGCCTGCTCGTTCTTCAAATCTAAATCCCCTAGACTTTGGGTTATCAAGAACAACCAGGTCAATTTCAAAGAGTACGTGATTCCTTACACTGAAGGACAGAAATACATTGCCATGAATGGACGTCACATTGAGCACCTCCTATGAAAAAGTGTTCAGATCTCAGAAAGTATGTGTTGTAGGACCCATGTTTATGAGACTTTTTTTTCTTATTTTGATGCATAGTAGCACCTCCTAAAATATTGGATACTTTTCTTTTAACACCCTGTATAAGTAAATGAAGTTCAGATGTTCATTTTGGGAAATGATAGAAAGTCCTTTTGTGTATAAAATGGGAAAAACGTTTGTCCTCTTATCTGACTTCAAAGAACATTAATTTAGTCTACTGAGTAAAAAGGAACGCAAAAAATTGTTATCATAATATGATAACAATTTATTGCGTCTTTATTATGTCTTACAAGTGTAAGGAGAGAGATGTATCGTCGTAATACCTACATTTATTTCTTCTGGGAATATGTATACCTACCATTTCCTTGATATCAGAAAAGATACGTAAGACTAGTTTCCTTCAGTCTTTATTACCAAGTATTAATTAAAATTGAAATAATGATGAAACACAAAAACTATAATTTAAAACAAAGAAAATGTCTCATAAAGTATTTTAATATTTAGACATTTTCTACTCTACATCTCCATTCTTTTTCTGAATTCTTCAATTACTGATTGTTTTCTAGAGATTAAAATTGTTACTGGATCGGATTCCTGTTCATGTGAACTTCATTTATTTTAAATGACTTCAAGGATAACCTTCGTAATTGCAGTATAGCTTCGTTAAATCACTTTATATATTGAAGCGGCTGCTATAATTGAATTCTCCCAAGCAATTACAGTAAGCTGCAGACTCAGATTCAAATGCTTACTCTGAAAATATGCATCAAATGGAAGCCAGGGAACCGTAATTTCGTTTGTCACAATGACTACAATTGATTAAGAACTGCATCCTGGAATCCCAACATTAAGTTGCAGGTACTTTATATTCGTACTATAAGCTCACATCCGAAATTAATTTTCTTACAACTTTAAATTCCAATGTACTTCTATAACAATAATGCCGGCAAGTTTGTTGTCTGTGACGCGTGATTATCCAGCAATCTCATAATGATACCTGCGGTCATTGCCATCCGTGAAGTTGGCACACTACGGGATCCCGAGGCAATTTCAGTGTCTTTGATATTCGAACTGATCAATCTGGCTGGGAGACAACAGAAGAAAGTATATATTGACAACTCTAAACAATGCATACACTTGACTTCTTCAACACGTTAGAATAATTCTAGCGTTCAACTAGACGTGGCATTCATATGCAAATGTGCATTTTATGAGTATGCCATAAAACAGTCGGATAATACAGTTAAAATAACACTTATATTAACTCCGCTTCAATAGCGTATAAATGTAGGCCTATGTATATTTTGTATTCTAGTTGATGAAATGGCCATCACATTTGCAATTTATTTCAGGTTCGCGAGTTCAAACCTGCGGAAAGCAATATTATTTTACGAAGAAATATTATTATTATTATTATTATTATTATTATTATTATTATTATTATTATTACTATTATCATCATCATCATTATAATTACATCTAGGAATCTTGGCCTCCTCAAAAAATGTCCTCCGTCTGTCGAGGTCAACTCCACATTCCAGATCCCTGGTGATTCAGACTGTCCTTCTCAATCTTGGACTCTCCTTTCTTCGGACTTTTAAGGCCTCCCCACACCTACGTGAAATATTCGCAGCGGTGGCGAATGTTTCGCTTCGCAAAGTTTCCACTGTCTCAGTGTGCATTGCGGTATATGAGTGTGCCCATACCGACGCGAATGTATCGCCGGACGTCTGCGAATCTGCAGCGTTGAAATTTAGATTCGCCGCCTGCGCGGTTTTTTTCGCTGCCGCCGCGAATTTTATGATGTAGTTCTGTGAGAAATTGTAAGTAAACATCCAGTATTATACGATTTATTCTACAGGATTACAAGTAAATAAGGAAAAAGGGCAATATGAGATGCAATCCAATTGGAATTTAATGAAAGTGGTAAGTTATTCACATCTTTAACATATCTTAAGAGAAAAATTCTAGCCTACATACGGCATGTCTATAAGAAATAATTTCATATTCGCATCCTTGTTGACTTTTATCAGTCCTTCAGAATATCATAGCATTGCTTAGTACGGAAATATATTTCTAGAGAACCTATCTATATTAACTTTCGTCATTTAACATCTTACTAAGGTTTAGTAGTGCAAAGTTAATAATTTTCTTGGTTTAGGGAAGGTTTCATTCTTAAAAGCAAACATATAAGCCTATATTTAATTGCAAGTTTTTGTCAAAACTAATCTCATTCATATTTTATTCCTATGAAATACTCTAGGAACTTTTATATTAGCTAGTATAGAAGAGTTGTTTCAATAAACAAATATTAAATATAATATTATAGGATTATTGTTTAGTCAATTTTCCGAAGACAAGTCTGAACCTCACAAATGATACCAAGAAGGCACCACTTATGAGGCAACTAGGCCAGGAGATAATTGAGTAGAGTGGCCAGTTCTTTCCCCCCTCCATTGCATACATCGCCAAAAAAATTAGCAAAAATCTACACCTAGCAGATACTGCTTCACACTTACACTTACACATAAACAGGATAATTTTATTAATTATGTATACGCGAATATCACTATTTGTGGAACAAACCCCTCCCAGATTTTAGACTTGGCATCATCTCTTGTCTTTCTTCTCTTGAAGGACGCATTATAACAGAATCAAAGAAAAGTTAGAAAAGACAAGACGAAGTAGTGTCTCTTCTGTTTTCGAGATTTTGATACGCACTTAACACACGTGTATTGTATACTATTTTT
This sequence comes from Periplaneta americana, assembly GCF_040183065.1. Lineage (NCBI taxonomy): Eukaryota > Metazoa > Arthropoda > Insecta > Blattodea > Blattidae > Periplaneta > Periplaneta americana. The sequence goes on from NC_091123.1 coordinate 89,392,949, forward strand.
GCACGATCATATATTTAGAACTGCAAATACTGTATGAATTTTATGATACTTTCTGCGTTGAGAGCGAATTTTAGTGAATGTAGCTTTTATACATTCAAGAGAGTATTAGTTTGCTAAAAAGTTTAATAAAAGTCAGTATAGTTTTCTTTTTGTATCTAATGATGAAAAATATGTTATTGAGGGGGTTTAGACGTATTATATTACATTATAATAGAAACGCGGACAATTAAAGTATAATAATTGTTTCCAAATGTAAATGCATTGATTTCACGGCACTAAAATGATTTATATCGTGTTAGGATTTGTTGAACGTACGCTCATCAATTCCCAGAAAATGACTAAATGACCGAGAATCTTCCAATGTCATCTCTCTGAGTAGGAATAAAAAATATATTATAAATAAAGGATCTTTTATTTCATTTCACTATTTTCAATTATTTATATGTGCTGGGATGGTAATTCATGTTATGAGGGATTCTTTGAATATTCGTATCATAGGTAATTTATCTTTTCAGATATCTTTAACTTCTTGTTTCTGATGCATTTTTGTATTTTTCTCACCCACACTTCTTTCTTTTTTCTATATGTTCTCTCCTCCAGAGCTTTAAGTTCTTTGACAACGTTTGCAACAGCAAGCACAACATCTAAGGCTAAATAATAGGTATCATCATTCGCCATTTTGATTCTTTTCTTTCAATAATTTAATTAAATGTATTCTAATATTTCAGTTACATTTATTTTAATATTGTAACTACATTTATTTTAATATTTTGATTACATTTATTTTTAATTGCATTATTTATATTTTAATGACATTTATTTTAATATTTATTATTACATTTCAAAACACATAATTAAAACAATTTAAGCGATGGAAGTACTCGTATACTACCGTCTATTAGTAAAGTCCTTACGCCTATTTTCAAATACATTTTTGGTTATTGGTAAAGCCTTTAGTAAGTCTGCAGGTAAAGCATTCCAGTCCCTGATAGTACGACTGAGAAAAGAAAACTTTCCAGTGACCGTCCTCTGTCTTCTTTCCCTCTGTTTATGTGAGTGGTCGTTCCTTGAAGAGTAATTTGGCGGCTGCAACCTATTTTTTATTTCTCTCTGTAGCCTATGTTTTGAACATTGCGCATAATCGAATTTGCGTTCTCCTGTCAGTGAGTGTGTCCCATTTTAATGTTGAGTTATTACGACAACGCTTGAGAACCCGCTTTTGAATTTTTTCCAGTATCTTAACATGTTCTAATCTGTAAGGATCTCAACATGTAGCACCATATTCCATTACTGGACGAACTAGTGACTTATATGCAATCTCTTTGGATTTATCAGAGCCTTTACTTAGTACCCTCATCACAAAGTGTAACGCTGTCCATTCGGCTTGGGTAGCATAGTTGCTATAGCGCTGCTCTTCTATGCTCAAGGTTGCGGGTTCGATCCCGGCTCAGGTCGATGGCATTTAAATGTGTTTAAATGCGACAAGCTCATGTCAGTAGATTTGCTAGCATGTAAAAGAATCCTGAAGGACAAAACTCCAACACCGATGACGCTGATATAACCTCTGCAGTTGCGAGCGTCGTTAAATAAACCATAATTTAAAAAAACGTTGGCCATGCTTTTCCCGCTCTGTCAATTGTACGTAACATATTAATGTTGTTAATGAATTATCAAATCGTTTTCTTTCGGAAACTAACCTAAAAATGGAAGTGTGCTTTCTTCCTTCTTTGCTTGGGTATGTTGAATTTTTCTGAAATTCTAAATAATTAAAATTTACTAAATCGCTATAGTTAAACCAGTATTGTTCATATATGATTTTTTTCCGTGTAATTAGTAGGTATTTCAAGTAAAGGAAATGAGATTATGGGTTCTAAAATTATATTTTCTCTCGTTAAAATGTTGGAAGATTATAGAGTTCCAAACAACGCTTACAAAGCAAATCAAGCTTTCAGATAAAGTTGATTTGAATAATTTCGAGGGAAAAATTGTTCCGAGGCCGGGCATCGAACTCGGGACCTTTGGTTAAACGTACCAACGCTCTACCAGCTGAGCTACCCGAGAATTCTACCAGACACGGATATATCCACAGACCTCAAAGTGGGCTGACAACCGCCAAGCAACCAACATCGAGTGCACACTAACTGTGTTACTAAAATTGTAGTTTTCTGTTAACGAACAGTGACGTGCATTATGCAAATCGATTATTCAACGCTTACAAAGTTTGCATTTAATTAAATCAGAAGTGGTTAAAACATTGAATATTACAAAAGTATTCATTGAGATTGGGTAATATTTTTGTATGATTTCAAATGGAAAGAAATAATTAGCACTGTATTACTTCACAAAACATTGAAATAATATTTTTCTGGTATTCTTCATGCGGAAATTTGCGTTCACAGGAGCTTAAAAGTTTTCCTACCCGCTTCAGTATAACTGGACGAATGCATGTGAAACAGTGCATGCCCTCTATGATACGAGGTCCTATCAGCCCATCATAAAGGATGCCCACGTCTGGTGGTTTTTTGAAAATACTATGTAGCCCTACTGTATGTAGGCTCAGACGAGATGAAAGCTCAGTTTATAGTGATGTCCTTCTCAAAATGGTAAATGGGCGTTTATATTCGCTTGAACATCTTTACTCAAAATTACTTCAGGAATAAGCGTCGTGCGTGCCATCATAACTTCTTGAATCGCTAAAAAAAAACACGAGATTAAGACACAAGCGTAATAAACACAAGAGAAGTGTACAAGTGTATAGGCCTAAAATGTTCGTGTATATTTATAGTACGAGATATATGTGAATGATTAACATTAACATTAAGTTTTCTATCCAGTACTGTAATGTGTTCCAAGTAAAAATGTTTTCTTTAAAGTAATTTCCTTAGTGCCAAGTTTTTTTTTTCTCCGTGAGGCTGTGTGTACAGTCTGTCCAATCGTTCTTGAGTGCTGCGGTTGCTTCGCCTCTTTTGAAGTACCATCTCCCGCTTTTTAAATTTCTCAGTCTATCGCTTTCTATAACCATCCTCTCAAACTATCAAAAAAACTATCAACGGGTACGGTTACGGCGAGCAGTATTAGATCTCACAGCCTAATTACATAAGTTCTGGTGGTAGGCAGGCATGAAAGATGCTGACCGCAGCTGCTTTACTTGAGTGGGTGAAAGATGAGAGGGCACATCGGCCTCTTTTATTTGTTGCGCGAACGGTACACACAGACATGAATAGGACTGTCACTGACTTCATATCTGGAAGAACTTTCATATTCGCTCTTTTGAATAAGAATTTTTATGATTTTTCTCACTATTATTATTATTATTATTATTACTATTACTATTATTACCATCTGTATTAAAATTCATATTGGGACAAAACACATAATTTACTAAAGATTATTATTATTTTTTGGTCCTGCAGAATATATCTGTTATGGTAACAATTAATATTAGAGGAGAAAAATTCGCTCCGACGCCGGAGATCGGACCCAGGTCCTTGGTTCTACGTACCAAGCACTCTCACCATTGAGCTACGCCGAAGTCCAATCCACAGCACCGGATCGAACTCCCCTCCTCCAATATTTTTCCCTTTGTGGCCTGACTCGTAGTTGGGCATGTATGTTGACATTTTACTAAGTCAACTGCCATTATACAAGGAGCGCACTCAGTTGAGTGACTTGGTGGCCGGGATTCCACAGTAATGTGCTCAGTAATCTGTACAGAAATATGCACTGTTACTAGAAGAATTTACTAAAGATTATTATTTGTTTGGTCCTACAGAATATATCTGTTATGGTAACAATTAATATTATTAAAACACATAATGACAGACGAAACAGTTATAAGCAATAAACCAGATGTCATATTGTAACTGAAAAGAAAAAGAATTAGGAAAGTATCAGACATGAACCTTATATTGTTTCAAAACTTTGGGAATTGTTAAAATACGATTTTCAAGATCTGTGGCAGTCTGTATATTACTAGACAAAGAACTTGAAACAGGGAATGCATAAAACATTAGAAGTGTATGTGGTTTAATAACAGATTACAGATTTAAGTGGAAAGAGTACATAAGAGCTGAAGCATAGCAGCAGTGGATTATGGACCCAAAGGACGAAGAACAATAGGCCTAATTGGACGCGCCAAGGAAACATGATGCCATCAATTCTGAAGTCGAAACTTGTTGTTGACTCTACCTCGTGGAGATGTTCAAGATAGTAAAAAAGATGAATATCTTAAAAATGAAATATAAAATGACACTGCTGCGGGTGTGTAGTGTCGAGTGGATACCACCACACCACATAGTCTTGTCTAAACCTGCAACTTCCAGTTTCCTCTCTTTTAACTCTTATTATAACCCCGGTGTTTACTAGAGTGATACTTGTGACAGACAAGGTTGGATGATGAGGATTTTCTTGGACTTATCCCGTTTTCCTCAACATTACAAATTTCACCTCACCACTACATTCCTTTTCATCTTATTGCAGATGTATCACTGTTATACTGTGTGACACAGAAGTCAGTTGACAAATGGAAAACATTACTCTAAATGGAAATATAATTGTATACAGTATGTTTATTCAAAATGTGCTCCTCTTACTTAAAGGCAGTGCCTCACTCGATCCTGACATTCTTATGTCACACTTAAAAAAGTATTGCAAGTGGGATGAGCTGGATAACATGGATGATCGTATGTTTCAAGTCATCTATAGATGTAGGCTATGTCTAAAAAAATGTGGTTACACAAATCCCCACAGAAAGAAATCAAGGGATGTGGGGTCTGGTGACCGTGGAGACCATGACTGAGATCCACCTCGTCCAACCCAGTGCACACCGAACACCTCATTTATTATAGTTTCTGATGAATTGTTGGAGCATAATGTGTCGTGGTCCCATCTTATTAAAACCACATTCTTATCTTTTGTTCAATGACAAATCATACAAGAATTCCATTACAGTGCTGTCCAGCAATTTCCCATATGTGTGTTGGCTTACATTTACATCAAAGAAATATGGTCCGAAAACCATGTCACCTAGTATTTCACATTACACCATAACTTTTGGAGCAGCAGCTTTGTTAGCACAGAGTAATACAGGGTGATTCACGAGGAAAGGTAAAAAATTAGGATGTGAATTCTCAAGTCATTCTGAGTAAAAAAGTTCATATCAATATAAGTCCGTTTTCGAACAGTTACGAAGATATGGCTCTTTGATTTCACAAAAACTTCTGAGATTCCATTGTACTAACTCGTATTTAGAGACTGATTACGGACAAATTTAAAGTTTATATGCATACATACCTAATATTCTAGAAGTCGGGGTCGATGTTTTCGCACATTTTCAAAGGTACCTCCTTCCGCTTCAATGCACTGTTGCGCTCGGGCGTGAATCGCGCTCATCACTCGGGAGAGTTGCACGTGGCTGTCTTTATGCCGTATCCAAAATATGGTTGATTAGCGCCTCTCTCGTTTCCCCGTTCCTTTGCTATACCAAATCTTTCATCCAACCCCATAGACAGTAAATACTCTTCGATATGGTACCCTTCTGTTCGGAAAGCGTCGATCATATTCAGCGACGGCACGCACGGTACTTCCATCGCACAAACCATAAACATACACAATATCGGCGTATTCTGTAGTCGAAAATTTATAAGGCATCTTGAAAAACACAACTTAATACTTCCGATAACTGTACCTGTATAACTACTGTACTGTAGGTAGCTGACTGAACTGCTGTGAAGTGATACGTGATAGCGCATTTGTTGTGACGTTTGTAATGCCCCACCACCCGGTTTGTTTCTTTTCTCTTATCTACATCGCTTACAATGCAGATTCCAATGTTACGTCATTCATTGCGATCGGTGACCTTCTCTCAAGTCAGCAGCATATGGTAACGTCTGATTCACATTGGGACGAGAAGTTTTACCAAAAAAATGCATCTAGCTCCGCCATCGTTCGAAAACGGACCTATGTTCATATGAACTTTTTCACTCAAAATTACCTAAGATATCGTATCCTAAATTTTTTACCTTTCCTCTTGCATCACCCTGTAAATACAGTCACGAAGCTCAATACTTACTAAATATGTAAACATAGATAGTTGCTCACCACCAGGATCGCTATTATCGCCTCATCACAGACTCTTTCCCTAGCAGACGATAAAATGTATTGTAGTTTCGATATCGTGTTCTTTTGAAAAAATTAACACCTTCCTTCCACTATTGAAATATGAAGGTTTATATATATATATATATATATATATATATATATATATATATATATAATATTCTATAAACTCACTTTCCTGGATCTTTCGGAAGAAGGATAACTCTGACCTCTTTTTCTTACAATTTATAGTGCTACAAACGTCTCATTGTCGCAAAGTATTATTGAAATTATTGTATTTTAGCTATTTACAGTTATTACACCCTTAATGAACATTTCACAGTTTACGCAACTTTTCACACGGCAAAATACGGCACAGTAAATGCCTTTTCGATCCAAACCGTAATGTACCATATGTTCGAGTTTCCTATTTCAGTGTATGGAATTCAGTGAAATATTATAAACTTTATTGTGTATCATTGCTAAGTTTTATTTAGTGCAATGTAACCGTAAGTTCCGTTTACTTCTTGTTGCATAATATGTTGCAGAAATAATTACAAAACTGTGTTATTTTAATGTGTTAACTTAATCTGTTCGAATCAACATGTTAAGTTTAGAATTGAAGCTATTTTGAGGTTTAATAAAAAAGAATTTATATTGTGATTTTAATTTAGCACATCGCCTACCTTCCTTAACTGTAGACAGAAAATTTACCATACCACTCCTATGAAATTAGTGTACGAAGAGGAAGAAGAGAAGTAGGAGCTGTTCGAGTAGGAGGAGCAGTAAGAGTAGCAGCAATGAGAAAAGGAGGACGAGTAGGAGGTGTCCGAGCAGGATTAGAAGCAGTACGAACAGGAAGAAGAGAAGTAGGGGCTGTTCGAGTAGGATGAGCAATAAGAGTAGCAGCAATAGGAAAAGGAGAACGAGTAGGAGGTGTCCGAGTAGGAGTAGGAGCAGTAAGATTAGCAGCAGTACGAACGGGAAGAAGAGAAGTAGGGGCTGTTCGAGTAGGAGGAGGAGTAAGAGTAGCAGCAATAGGAAAAGGAGGACGAGTAGGAGTAGGAGCAGTAAGATTACCAGCAGTACGAACGGGAAGAAGAGAAGTAGCGCTGTTCGAGTAGGAGGAGCAGTAAGAGTAGCAGCAATAGGAAAAGGAGGACGAGTAGGAGTACGAGCAGCAAGATTAGCGGCAGTACGAACAGGAAGAAGAGAGGTAGGAACTGTTCGAGTTGGAGGAGCAGTAAGAGTAGCAGCAATAGGAAAAGGAAGACGAGTAGGAGGTGTCCAAATAGGAGTAGGAGCAGTAAGATTACCAGCAGTACGAACAGGAGGAAGAGAAGTGGGAGCTGTTCGAGTAGGATGAGCAGTAAAGTAGCAGCAATAGGAAAAGGAGGACGAGTAGGAGATGTCCGAATAGGAGTAGGAGCAGTAAGATTACCAGCAATACGAACAGGAAGAAGAGAAGTAGGAGCTGTTCGAGTAGGAGGAGCAGTAAGAGTAGCAGCAATAGGAAAAGGAGGACGAGTAGGAGTAGGAGGAGTAAAATTAGCGGCAGTACGAACAGGAAGAAGAGAGGTAGGAACTGTTCGAGTTGGAGGAGCAGTAAGAGTAGCAGCAATAGGAAAAGGAGGACGAGTAGGAGGTGTCCGAATAGGAGTGGGAGCAGTAAGATTAGCAGCAGTACGAACAGGAAGAAGAGAATTAGGAGCTGTTCGAGCAGGATGAGCAGTAAGAGTAGCAGCAATAGGAAAAGGAAGACGAGTAGGAGGTGTCCGAGTAGGAGTAGGAGCAGTAAGAGTAGCAGGATTACAAAAAGGAGGCGTAGGGGCTGTCAGAGTAGGAGGAGCAATACGAATACAGCTGTACGAAGAGCAGGAGCAGTACAACAGTACGATGAGTACTGCATCTCACAAGTGTAGAGGAACACGGATTTGACGTTTATGTTAAAAATAGCCTTCGTTTTTGTTGTTATATGCGTGCCTTCCAGACGGAGTAAAACTGTGCATAGATACTCTTTTCTCTTTATTCCCATTCCTGAACGTCTGCGTTGGCTTTACCATCCCAGACAAGTCCTGGAGAAAAAGAAGTAAAGTTATAAAAACCAAAGAATTTGTTGAATCTTAAAGAAAACATGCTTAACATTTAACTACAAATTATAATCGATAACATACACAGAGAAACCGGAAATATCGACCATAACTTTAAAGTTGTTGTATCGTAAAGGGAGTCGTGAATGCTTGAGTAACATGAAGACTAAATCATATGTCGTAAAGCAATTAAAATTTTGTGTAGAATGGAGATAACTATAACTCCACTGTTTTGTGAAATATTTTGATAGGTTACTGTGGCATGAGAACAAGAAAGCCTTCGGGCACGCCTGTCCAGCTGCAGACTCCCCGCTGCGCCACTGAATTCTGCTGTCACGAATGTTCTTTTAGTGTACAACCCTGCGTTAATCCACTCATACCTCTGATCTAAGAAGTTCGTAGTCGAACGAATCTTCAGCTTCTTGTTTGTTGGTGGGCTTCTAGTATTATACGCTTGTAATTCAATAATTAATCTTATATTTTCATGCTTAATATTATGTGTGGCCTCTTCAGGGCAATGGTGGTTGATTTCAAATGTATTGTTTCCTTCACTGCATAGCTAATAAGATTTTAGATGCTGTCTCAATTTCGACGATTACTTATTTTGTCTGATGTGAAATATTCAGGATATTATAAATAACCAAATAAGGCGGATATCACTTAGCACTCAATAAACGTATTATTACTATTATTATTATTATTATTATTATATTTATTATTATTATTATTATTATTATTATTATTATTATTATTATTATTACTACGACTACTACTACTACTACTACTACTACTACTACTACTACTACTACTACTACTACTACTTCTACTACTACTATTCTTATAGTTTATTTCCACTTCCTGGCTAAAACTATCAGCTTCCACATACAAATCCAATGGATTCGAGTTCAATGTACGGCATAATAGAGCTTCACGTGTAGGTTTATTTACTGCTAGTTTGAAATTCTCACAAAAGTAAGGAAGTAAAGAACCAAATACCTAATTCTTGAGATCAGTCATTATTAATATTAGTGTTGTGGAATTTAATCGATTAATCGAACAATTTCTGTTGTAAGATTAATCGATTAAAATATTTAATCGAATAATCGAGTCGATTAAAATTAATCGGTTGTAGTTGATATTAATTATTATTTTGTTAATACGAACTCATACTAAAAATTCCGACAATATTTCTCTCTCGGAAATTGCTTACTTAAAAGTACAATAGTACTGTTATTTTCTAACTGTAAACCAGGTAGCGTAGGGAAAATATTTGCACAAACACTTCAGGAAGAGATGGAGATATGAGGACAGTGACCTAGTCTACATCTATTGAAAGATGAAACAATGCGAAACCCTTATTAAGTTTTATGGTTTTCTAAGAAAACTTCCACCTTGTTGTCAGCTCATCTCCCTGGCATATGAAATACATACTTTTCTGGGATTCGTTCCCCTCATCCCTTATAAGATAGCCATGTCTACACTATGTGCAAGTGAGAGCGTAACTACCTTCTTCTCTTTTTAAAATCTGATAATTCGATTACAATAGGGGCCAGTCTTCTGTTTCGACCGCTATACTTTTGCAGTTTCTGTACTACTGAGTTTGTATATGAAGGTTGTGTGTTTAATTTGATAAATGAAAAAAATCAGTTTTCTGTGGTTTGTGAAAAGCGTAAACTCCATTATGTCATATGAGAATTTGAGAGATAAACTCAGTGAAACGTTTGAATTTAAACTGAACGATCGTGGAGAAGTGCTTGACAGAAAAATGTTTTTTCGTGTTTAGTGATGCAGGAAACATTGTTACTAAACGTAGAGCGGCACTTAAGCTAATTCGGCGCATATGAATGCACTCACATGTTTAAAATCACGGATAAAGCAGTATTAACTAGATAAGTCGTCATACTTTTTGTTATTTATTTTGTCTCAAAAATTCCCGGAGAAATTGACACAATAAATTATAAGCCTCATAATAAATATGTTAGTAAGTAATTAAAATAGTTGTTTTGTAATATAACGATACAATAGGTCTATGTACAGATATACAACATTTAATACTTATGCTTGTCACCAAACATAAGTGAAATTTAACAGCAATTGTATATTACAGTATATTAAAACATTTTTTCAACTCGATCAAAATTCGATTAATCTATCGATTAATTGATTAAATTCAAATAGTCGATTAAATATTTTCATCGATCAACAGCACTAATTTATTATAATTATAATAATTATTATTATTATTATTATTATTATTATTATTATTATTATTATTATTATTATTATTATTAGGGGGCGGATGTTGATCAAAAGTTGTTATTTATCTTTCAACTTAAGAAAATGCCATTTAATACAGTAATTTATTTTATGTTACAACAAAACAAAATATATAATTTTTATGTTGATTTTTTTTTGCATTTCTTTTGTCATTAAAAATTATTTTCTCCAATTCTTATTGATCTTCACAGCATTTTAAAATTTTCGTTTTATTTTCCAGGCTTCTAGCATACAAATCATAGTTGTTGCTTTTCCCCTACTTAATTTTTTTTTCCTAAAGAAACTGATCTTCAGTAGGTGGTCATAGCGATCCGACAGGCTGAGATGTGTGTTGCGAGGTAGATTTTATCTAGGAATACAGAGTTCACTGCATCGCATCACTGTTGTGCTTCTTTAGGGCCCATAAGCACATGAAAACTCAATACGTGGAAGTTATTTAAAATTTCCTTTCATGTCGAGGGTGAGGAACAGAGTGGTTGGGAAGATGAAAGAAACAAAATAAGCATGACTGATTAAAACAATATGTTAATTTTTTCTCATTAATATTATTATGGTGACTGGTCAGATTCAAACTAAAACTGACTTCCTAAGCATCTGAAATATTATAAAAAAGCACGACACGTAATCACATGAAATTAAAATGTATATGATATCCTAGACCTTTAACGTCACAGGTGAAACAAGATAAAGCGGCAAAACATTGTCAATTTACTAGCTACATAATGGTTAATTGACTGGAATAGGGTATTGCAAAGATACGTCATTATTTTATTTATTTTTGGTACAAACGTCATTATTTTATTTATTTTTGGTACAAGTAACATTTCTTTAAGTATTTATTTATTTACCCTTGTACTATCAATAAAAACACATATGCCTTTTATTTTTTTGAAGTTATTTTAAGTGGCTGTATGCAAGTACTTGCGCGGTATTCAGAAACTCAAATAAAATACCATTTCGAATTCCGTAATAACCTAATAAATTACTAATAATATATTGTTCTACAAGATATGGACAATTAGTTAATAAGTTTTATTGTTAGTAATAATCAGTGTTTTTAATTATCTATATAAAATTGTTTCTCATGTTATGTTCAAATAATCGAGGGTATACAGTACATTATATATCTCACTCACACAGTCCATGTGCATCTATTTGAATATGTAATTAGGCAAACTTTCATACATTTGAAAATGGCACATCAGTGCCAAAAACGTTCATGTTATAATTAATTTATATAAAACTAGATAAGCATAGACGGCTCATTTCAATTTAATATATTATTACTACTTGCTTATCGGAAAAGCATACAAAATGAAATTACTAATAAATTACGTACAGCTGTCAAAAATAAAGTGGCCGCACTCGTGAACAACGAATAATTTCTAAGTCTACTTCGGGTCACGGTGATGTTACACGATGCTTGCGATGTAGAAGCAGTTTCAGAACTATGGAGTTATTCCACATCTGCGTCTCGTAGAGCAGCGGTTGAGTGCTCGTTTAATGCTTAGTAACTGGAAAGTTGTGAGTTCGGGCCTTGTTCAAGTTTTCATTTTGTTTTTTTATCGTTCTTTAGCGATATAAATAATAAAGTTACCGTTTGTATTTTTTTTTATCGTTTTTAGCTATATAGAATAATATTCAAGTTATCATTTACATTCTGTTATCGTTCTTTAGCGTTACAAATAATATTCAAGTTATCATTTATATTCTGTTATCGTTCTTTAGCGATATAGGTAAATAATATTAGTCACCGGCGTAGCACTGTCGACTAAGGCACTTGCCTGCTGATCCGGAGTTGCGCTCGGGCACGGGTTCGATTTCCGCTTGGGCTGATACCCTGAGTGGGTTTTCCGAGGTTTTCCCCAATCGTGGGGCAAATGTTAGGTAATCTATGGCAAATCCTCGGCCTCATCTCGCCAAATATCACCAATTCCATCAACGCTAAATAACCTCGTAGTTGATACAGTGTCGTTAAATAACGAAGTAAAAAAATAAATATTCAAGTTACCATTTATATTCTGTTTTCGTTCTTTAGCGTTATAAATAATATTCAAGTTATCATATGTATTTTGTTACCGTATTTAGCGATATAAATAATATTCAAGTTATAATTCGTCTTCTGTTATCGTTCTTTAGTGATATAAATAATATTCAAGTTATTTATATTATGTTATCGTTCTTTACCGATATACATAATCTTTATTTTATATAAGTGATTATTATAATATAAATGACCCTTTTTCTTAGTGAAATTTATTTTATTTAAATTAATTTATATATTATATAATATCTTATATCAATTAAACAAACCGATATTTATCATTTATATTCCGACTGAGCTACGGGGACACAAGTATAGAAACATTTGCGGAGAAATTGAACCAATACCCCTACAAGATTTTCTGATGATTTGTAGAAGCTCGTCCAGGATGCCTGGAATGTCGTGGTTGAGAACAGTCGCTTTTTGAAAAGACTAATCGATTCCATGTCCACTCGACTGCAAGATGTGAGCGAAATGGGAGGAATATGGACTAAATATTGAATCGTGGCTTTTTATTTATTTATTTTTTTAACTTTAATTGTTTGAATGTTCTAAGGCAGACGACAGTAAGTTTGTTTTGTTTAAACCACGAAAGATGTTTTTGTTGAGAATAAAATCTTTCTTTCTTTCTTTCCATTTGCAGCCATAATGTCGTAATAAATAATGATGAAGTCATAACATAATACATTCATGAACCTGATGTCAATTACTAAAACAGTCATAAAAGAGACAGGAGTAATTATATTTTCTCTCTCTTAAAAAAAAAGAACATAAAAAACGAGGTTGTGTTCGACCTCACGACCTCAGGAATACTAGCACGGAACGCCACCATTACGCTACAGAGTAACACGCAGAATACTTTAATTATAACTGTAGATATCAGGCAACGTGGTCCAATAACCTGTAATAGGCCAATCGCCTGTCTTCGAATTGTAGCGAAGATACCCGAAGGGAACTTTGCTTCTAAACGACATTTCATACAAGTTGAGAGGATGCGAAGACATTTCTTTCCCCTACTACTTGCCCTGAGTCCGTCACTAACAGACCAGTAGCTCTTACCTCTTATACCTGCACTTCCTCAAGTTGTACACACAAGAATATAAAATATTAAATGAAATACATAAGTGGATATAAAATACAGTGACACAGTTGTTTGACAATTTTATGTTTGAGTATATTTTAGTTTAGTTCTTACAATATTTTCAACTAATAATTTACTAAATTAAGGGATGTTAGTTTCTATTATGAAGTCGGGGGGAGTGACACAGTGCAGATTGTCCCATTGTGAGTGTTGTAGAGTAGCAACTAGCGGTGAAGAAAACATTTATTTTCTGCTGTCAGTAGCTTTTTAACGTGTCAGTTGATATAAACAGCAATAAAATAAAATACAAACGCTTAGTATAGATTTTCGAAATATAGATTTCCGGTAAACATTTTCAATAATAAGAATTTTCACTATGTTCAAAGTCAATTAGTCGAACGTTAGTGAGATAAACAGTAGCATCTTCCCCTTCACGGATAGTAAAGAGTGTGAGTAGAGGGGAAAGCCTTTCAACCAAACGGCCACTTTCTATTTTGACAGCTGTACATAAATACACTGAATCTTGATCATATGTACTTACGTTTTTATAAATGAATGTCGAAAATGTACACGTGACAACGAAACTAAAGGTCTATAACGTCAAACATGCCTTATTTCGCCTCCGTCCGCCTCCACTCAGCGTTGCCAAACGTACGCATGCTCCGGCTTGTAACTGAAGATGGCTCTCGTACTACATGTAACTTCAGAATAATAAGAATTAAAGGTAAAATCTAAGATCTAGTCGCTATTATCTGGACCAATTGGAGAACGATGGCGCAATATACTGTATTAACGTCACACAACAATTTATACTTGAAAATATGAAATAAATCGACATCCTTACTACTTCCTCTTTTCATTCTCTCACCCTACACCACTATACGAACCTCCTCTTTCTCATATATCTTTTTTCTACTTCTATCTTTCACCTCTATCTACTTTATTCTACAAACCATTTCATATTAAATTGAAATACACAACTTACCTTCGAATACTTCTAATACGCCAGGATTCGATCCTATTCGATCCTAGGACTTTTCATGTAGTAAACCACCAGCCTAGCCATTATGCTACGAATTTATCGATAAACAACCCCTTAAAAATTATACTTAGACACAATTAACATAAAATACTTCCAAACGCATTAAATATACAACTCTATTATTATATAATGTAACAGAATTCATTAGTTTGCTACTAACTTTCTTACATTAAAATATAACAAATAGTTCACAAACTATTTAACTTGTATTATACAAAAAAGTAATATCATAAATATCCGAAAGATGGCATTACTCCACTTATCCACTATCAATATTGTCTTATACGTATATTAAATAGATTCAGTCTTGACTACTCCCTTTAGTATTGACTAATCTTACGAAGGCTAGTGCATCAAATATACAGTATATATGTACCTGACGCATCACAGAAGACCGTAAACTTCCGCGAATTATGCAAAAACATCGACACAGATAACGAAAGTAGTGTAAATTGGTGCATCGAACAAGGATTAATTCCAGATAAAACAGCAAAAACTTGTACTAATTGTGGTGCTGCAGAAAAAGTAGTAGGCCTATGGCAAGTAAGCTCGAAATCTAGCAGTTTTTCATACTGCCTTAAATATAAGCAGAGTAAAACAGAGTGTACAATAACAACAAACACGAGGTTCGAAAACTGTAAAATCAGCATCTTTCGAAGTTTACCATTAGTTTACTTTTGATTAATGGGTGTACAAAACAAGCTGATCAAATGTTCCTCGACTTCATAAACAACATTAAAAAAGCATACCCGGGCTATGGACAAACATCATTAACATCCAGAACTTACACCAACACAGAATAACAACACTGAGGTAAGTTAAATTGCCAAAATTTTATGAAAACAATTTTTCGTACTTGCAATATTGTGTGTACATATACGTGACGTCATATAAGCCTCTTACGTCATCCAACTTATTGATCAGGAAAACAACGACTCCCTCTTGGATTCTACCGAACTAAAATGTAGATATGAATGTTAAATTTGTTACTTATTTGTGTTTCGTGTAATATTTAAATAATGAAAGATCGAGGTAATGTATTAATTTCTTACAGAATGAAGTTTTTACATTGAATATTACATTTCCTTTGGCAGTGCGTAAAATGAATATAAGTGCCTAAAGTGATTACCTAATTTTCTGCGCACTAGTGTTTTAAAGACTCTCTTTAGGCACTGATAATAGTGGGTAAAATGAAACTTTACGCACTATCGTAAAAAAATATTTTGAAATTGGAGAAATCATTTTATTGACAGGGTGTATAACCTATATTCATCATTCCTTTAACCTATAATTCATTTAACTTATACCCTCCTAGCGGTGGTTTCAATATCTACAAGGAATTTGTTTACATTTATTCGCCGACAGGGAGCAGAGTGACAAGCGATAAGCTCAACGCCTCAAACTCCACCTAGTATGCAACTAAGGTATTACTAGAATGCGAGAGAAAAGAAATTTAGTCCATGTAGCCTATATACATATTTACTGAAAAATAGTAAACATAATGTTTGTTTAAAGCTATTCATACTCAACTAAAATATATTTTTATTATTCCTTATAGCAGTATGCCCTCGCAGAGACATACGTACAGTAGCTCCACATCTGGAAATACTATTCTATCATGTGTTTTCTTACTGTGAAGTACAAATGCTGTAACTGTTATTTCCATGACCTTTGAAAAAGATATTGAAGATTAGAAAGAAATTGAGTTGAAGAAGGGTATGAGAAGGATTAAGTAAGTGGGCAAGACAAACATAAGACAAATTGAAGGTGAGAAATAACATGAAGAAGGTAATAGTTAAAAAGGAAGATGATAAAATAAATATGAGGATTATGATGTAAATACAACTGTTTCTTTCCGACGCCCTGTTGCTTGATCATTCTTCTCTCCAAACACATCATCTCCAGTCGCTGTAACTCGATAGTAAACTAACAAAACCAAGCAAGAGCTTCTACAAAATAAGAGGCGTAAACCAAAAGCCAGGCAGCTACCGGGATGTCGTCAATTCTTGGGGTTTTTGTTTGACTTTAATTGTAACCTGTTTCTAAGTAAAATAACGTCCTGTTGCAGACACTTAGCGAGATGTTTGCCAAGAACCTGAGTATCATGTGACATCAAGTAATGAAATTACTTGCTAGCGATTTTAGTTGCGACATAAAGATCCTGTAGTAAACAACTTGTTTTTATGCGGTGTAGTAAGTAGAATGCGTCCAGAAACCAACCGAGAATTGTAAATTACTGTTAAAAAGCTGCGAAGTACTGCTAGTGAAAAATTCGCATTCTTAGAACTACTTGAAAACGTTTGCGCTAGTTTGAGTTTGTTGGCAATTGACCAATTAATTCTGAATTCTTTCGATTCAGTTACAAGAACTGCATTATTAAATAGAGTGAGGTTTTGTGACTCATCACGAAAGACTCTTGTAACCGGAAACTGAGTCCGTGCGTCATGTGAATCCCGTCGCACATTCTTAACATTCAAACAGTTAACGAAAAACTCGGTAAGTTATACCAGGAATTCCATCTGCTTTATGGTAACCTGAAACCAATACGATATTTTACATGAAGAAAGATTTATAACATTATACGACATATTGTGGACATCTCCCTACTGTTAATCATATAGAGCAGGGGTCGTCAGCACATAGCACGCTGGGGCTAGAGTCTCTTACCCGCGGAAAATGCAGTGCACTAGAGTGCACTCCGTAGCTGCTAGCGGGCATGCTCTCTATCTCTCCTTGTTACACGACGGTGCACACCGGACAGCACCGCGTACCCTTTTCACATTTCAGCGAGTGCTAACGACCACTGATATAGAGTGTAAAAGGTGCAGATACTAAAAATTCGCTTCTAGGTTAAAGTGTCCACTTCAAAATGACCAAAGAAAAAATGACCACAAACAAAAATGTCCAGAGCAAAATGGCCAAGAGAAAAAGTCCAGTAAAAAATGTCCACATACAAAACTTTCCACAACAAAATGTCCACAGAATAGAAAATACATTTGATATGCTATACGATGACGTCAATGAAGATGTGGTTGATCTGTCAGAATACATACAAAACACATATTAGACTATGTAAGGGGCCGACGCGCTCAAGGGCGAAGGAGGGCAGTCCTAGCAAGGTTTCTGGCACCAATTTGGAACATGTATATGCTGTATATGCCAACTCTACAGGAACACCAACGAACAAACAATGCAGTGGAAGAATTTCGTAGTAAATTTCAGAAGATGGTCGTTGCTGATCATGTGAGTATTTGGAGACTAATTCAAAACATCAATTCGAGTAGGTCATCGAAATGTTAGGCCTCCAGTTAATAAACCAAAGAAACCAACGGCGGATAGAGGAAATCGTCAGGAGATATCATGAATACAAAGACTGGAATGATATAAAACGCTACCTTCGTGCAATATCTTGTCACTTAAAAATGCATGTTCAGCCAGAAGAGGAAAGTCAAGATCAAGAGATGGGATAAAAAATCCATATGGTTTCGTGAATAGGACATTTTGCGTGAAAAAATTCATTGTAAATTAGAGATTTCTGTGTGTTTATACATTAAAAATTATGATTTCATGAATAGGACATTTTACATGAAAAAAATTCATTGCAAATTAGAGATTTCTGTGTGTTTATAGATTAAAAATTATGATTTCATGAATAGGACATTTTACATGAAAAAATGCATTGTAAATTAGAGATTTCTGTATGTTTATACATTAAAAATTATGATTTCATGAATAGGACATTTTACATGAAAAAATTCATTGTAAATTAGAGATTTCTGTGTGTTTATACATTAAAAATTATGATTTCGTGAATAGGACATTTTTACATGAAAAAATTCGTTGTAAATTAGAGATTTCTGTGTGTTTATACATTAAAAATTATGATTTCATGAATAGGACATTTTACATGAAAAAAATCATTGTAAATGGGAGATTTCTATGTGTTTATACATTAAAAATTATGATTTTATGATTAGGACATTTTAAACGAAAAAAAAATTGTAAATTGGAGATTTCTGTGTGTTTATACATTAAAAATTATGATCTCATGTGTAAGGCATTTTAAATTTGTTAACATTTACAAGTGGACATTTAATTTTATGGACATTTATATAAGTGGATAATGTATTTGTGGACATTTAATTTTTATGGACATTTATGTAAGTGGACATTTTTCTAGTGGACATTTCTGTTTGCGGACGTATTGAAATCGACATTTTAACCTCCAACCAAAAATCTTACTGGCAATGGGGATTGTGATCCTGAACAGAAAAATTTAATAATTAAAAAATATTATATGTTTTCATAACAAGCAATAAAATGCATAATTCTTCATTGTAACTTATTTAATTAATATTTTTTTTTAATTCACAGAAATAAAACACAAATAGCAGTCCAATTATTTTAACATAGAATTTAGCACATCTGACATCAATAGCTAAAAATTGAAACCAAATAACTAAATAATAACTTTAGTAACTAAATTATCTCTTAATTCATTAATAAATAAATTATTAAATAGGTTCTTAAGTCAGAAACGAATACATTAAATAATTAACAGGCTACTAATTAATTTATGACGCAAACAACCAAAATAACATCAGATTGTATGTTTATTTTTCTAACATTAAGTCAATTGTATGTTGTCACATTGTAATTTAAATTACTATCTCTTCCGAAAGCATTAGACTCAGAAATGATCGACATTGCGGGGAAACTACCGAGATTCGAAAAAAACTTTATTAAGATTTTTTGTTTCGAATTACGATATTTACCATCTATCAACATTTGGGCAGCTATACTGTTTACAGCCTGTATATTTAATATGATGCAGAACTTCTCACAATGACAAAATATCTACAATTCGTTTATCAATCGGTTCAGAATCGAGCGTTTAACATACTCACACAATAGTATATTGTTATATTAGTGCGGGAAAAGCTTCACTGCAAAACGAATAGTCTATCAAATTTGCAATGGCTCTTTCCACAAGTGTGTTACACGCCATTTTTGTATGAAAATATAATTAAGTGTAATTAATTAATTGCAATTGAAAATATTTTTAAGCACGTTTTCATCTACGTCATTAGGTTTGTTACCAAGATACTAGTAGGAATTCATTGTCAATAGAGAGAAGAATCCAAAAAGGATAGCTGCCCTTGAAAAAGGGGTACCGAGCGGTAACAGCACCTAAATTAATTGTAGATCAACAATTATTCAGTTTGGACGACATTTTGTATGCTTAACGTTTCAATTTTTCAATCGTTCTTAATTGAGTGGCTCAGTGCCAGAATTGCCTAAGCCACAATTACCCTCAAATAAGTTATTGAAGTCTAAACTCAGACCTCAGTTTTAAAAATTATATGCTCTCAATTGGAAATTGTTTCTCATTTATTATAATCTAATATTTGTCTAGTAGATGTACTTTGGCACATATATGAATGTTAATTTACAGTCATTTTATGGAGAAATCTTCTTCGGAATATGTATTAGGGTAAACTAGGGTCTGTTGGACAGTCGGGCATGTTGGACACTCTGTACTTTAACGTCTTACCTCGCCACTTGTGGGCACCACATTCTGCTAGAAGTCAATGACGGAAGTAGTCCCACTCGTGGCTACCTCCGTCATTGACTTCTAGCAGAATGTGGTGCCCACAAGTGGCGAGGTAATACGTTAAAGTACAGAGTGCCCAACATGCACGACTGTCCAACTGACCCTAGTTTACCCTATATGTCTTTCTCGTGTTAAATATTACTGTGCCTGGTTAATATGTTTCGGTCTGTTATTGACCTTCTTCAGAACTGGTTGTTGCTGGTCTTGGCGCCTTTTGTTTTATTTCCTGTGGGGGTGTGTTTGTGTAGTGTAATGTGGAGTCAAAGAGTGTGTGTGTTCTGAAATTGAGTTGTGTGTTGAGAATTTCGTTTGGATGTGTTTTTGTATGTTTGTATATTTCGTATTGTTCTAGTGTGTTTAGTTTCTGGCTTTTTGGTTGGATCTGTAGAATTTCCATGTCTGTGTTGATGTCTTTGTAGGTAGAAATCTTCTGCTAAAAATTTATGATTTAGGCAACTCTGGCACTGGGTCACTCAATTATGGATTTTGAAGAGAAGGAAGAAGAGTTTATGGGCACACCACCAGACGTGGCAGAAATAGTGAATATATCTTCAGCAGAACTGTTGCCTGAAAAATCTGCTGGAAGATATAAGATAGAACATGCCACTTTCTTAGCATGGTTGAAATTATTGTGTTTTTTCTCATTTTATTTAAATCGGTGGATAATAATCTATTATAATTCTCAATCTTTCATATAAATGTGAAGCGTTTCATATTTCATTTAGGAAAGAAGATTGCAGTGTGCGGAAAGTGATTGCGGAAAAAATTTTCCGCGCTGAATGTATGAAATCGTACTTCCAATGTCCGTTCTGTTGCCAGAAAACCTATCATTTCGCACTTTCGTAGAAAAAGATAATAGAAATCAATGTTTCAATTTCTTAATAGTCTGGTCCCCTTAAGACCTCGGGATATAAATTGTCACGGTTCAAGTGTAGCATACTACATTATACCTAGTACAGAAGTGGGCTGAGATAATACATATTTGGTGTGAGTATATATATATATATATATATATATATATATATATATGTATGTAGCCTATGTGAATAGATTTTGGCCGATGGAAGAACGTAAGAAGGTATGTTAGTTTCCATGGAGATATGGAAGGAAATATTTCAGAACTTGTCCTGCACATCTAATTACAGTGTTTTGCTTTTACGTTACCGTGGTAACATGCCAACATTGTCGTATTTCTATGAAATATAATAAGCACGTGATTCAGTCACATTGTTAAGAGTAATAGCTGTGCTGTTTTCATTGTCACTCTGAGACTTTTGTCTTTACGGCTACTTTTAAGTATGATGTCGAACATTGAACTGCTGGTGCTTGGCAACACCTTGGAGAGAATTTTTCTCCGTTCCATTACTCTTTCATCGTATGATGACGCAGAATATCTACATGGGAATATCATATGTACTTCGGTACATTAAAATAATATATATGATATGCGAAATCACTTCGTGATTTAAGACGGCGCTTATTCCGTCGGATCCCGGCCAACTAGTCACTCATAACGAGTGCACTTCAGCACATGTGTGGACTTCAGTCCTACGTTCATAGACATCTATGACGTAGTGCAGAGGGCGGCCACTAGAGGGAACCCAAGAGTTGGAACTTAATCTGAGACGATTCTGTCCGACGCCGGGGTGGGTATCCGGTGTGGCTTAGTGGATAAAGCATCAGCACTTAGAGCTGAAAACCCGGGTTCAAATCCGGCGCCGGAGAGAATTTTTCTCCGTTCCATTACTCTTTCATCGTATGATGACGCAGAATATCTGGATGGAAATATCATATGTACTTCGGTACATTAAAATAATAAACACCTTGGAGAGCTGTCATAGCCGTTCTCCTGGCGATGCTGCTATAAAAAACTTTCCATAATGTACAGTAAACAAAATATTTATAGGTTAGGAAAATCACTAAAATTATAGCCCTGTGTAGCTACATAAAATCAAACAATTAAGAACTGTGTTGAAGTTTGCAGAAGAAGTTTGAAGAACTGTTTGCAGAAGCAAAATTTTTAGTTTTATGTTAGTTCATATTTTGTGTATATACAGCTCTAATGTAGTCTATTTTGTTATGATGTATTAGACTATTCTTCTATTCATTTTAATTTACTTTTTGTTGAGTTATGGCTGTGTAATGTGATTATATTTGTTACAAGACCTTTACAATGGGTCGGACTTGTTGAGTACCGGTACGTGATTGTAAATGAAACTATGACAAAATAAGTAATACTACAACTTTTAAATTTCCAAAAGAATGAGTAGGTCATATAGAGAGAAAAATAGGCAAAATTAATTCCTAGAGATAATTTTATTTTAATTTATTGAGTATCCCCAACGAGTAAAACTCATAGACTATTTAGGGGCTATACAAGAACATATACATAAGTTATAAGGAGCGAGCTTTCAAAAATAAATTTTGTCCACAAAACAAAAAAATTGTAGTATATCTTTGTTTTCTCATTAGAAGGATTATCTGCACATTTCAGTATACCAAAAAAAATTGTCTGTCCCTTATATAACACAATGTAAAAATTCAGGTGTTTTAAAAAAAAACTATGTCTACAGACTGAATACAATCAAACACGACTGTGTTACTTCCAGCGAATCACAGCCGGGTCACCATAGAAACCAACATTCCAGAAGGTATGCATTGCATGAGCTGCAGAGCTGACTCGTTTTATAGTGAGATGGTATATTGGCAATATTCAAGTAATTTGTGATAAAACTTAATTGAAGATTTCTCCGGAAAAAAGGATATAACATCAAATTATTAAAATGTGAGACTTTGGTGGGGAAAGTAATATTGAATTATCGTGTTCATTTATATAAAAAAATTGCAAGTTTATCCTTTGAAGAGGTGGAAAAATTCAAATATATTGCAGCAACAGTAACAAATGTAAATGATACTCGGGAGGAAATTAAACTCAGAATAAATATGGGAAATGTGCGTCATTATTCGGTTGAGAAGCTTTTGTCATCCAGTCTGCTGTCAAAAAATCTGAAAGTTACAATTTATAATACAGTTATATTACTGGTTGTTCTGTATGGTTGTGAAACTTGGACTCTCACTTTGAAAGAGCAACATAGATTAAGGGTGTTTGAGAATAAGGTGCTTAGGAAAATATTTGGGGCTAAGAGGGATGAAGTTACAGGAGAATGGAGAAAGTTACACAACACAGAACTGCAGGCATTGTATTCTTCACATGACATAATTAAGAACATTAAATCCAGATGTTTGAGAAGGGCAGGGCATGCAGCACGTACGGGCGAATCTAGAAATGCATATAGAATGTTAGTTGGGAGGCGGAAGGAAAAAGACCTTTGGGGAGTCCGAGACATAGATAGGAAGATAATATTAAAATGGATTTGAGGGAGGTGGGATATGATGGTAGAGACTGGATTAATTTTGCTCAGGATAGGGACCAATGGTATAAAGGGGAGAAAGAAGAAAAAGTTTGAAACCATCAAATACATAAACCCACCGAGAATGAAAATAAATAATCTTCCGAAAACCGTTTTTAAACATTTCTTAAAACACCGAGAATTTGGTAAAACTTTGTATTGTAAAGGGTGTTGAATGTAAGTTGTTATTAAAAATGCTTAATCCCTTTCGCACTGTGAGTTACTGAGCCATGCTGAAAAAAATTTTTTTTGCTTAAAGTTGCATTTTACCCACTGTTATCAGTGCCTAATGTGAACCTTTAAAACACTAGTGCGCAAAAAATTAAGTGATCTCTTTAGGCACTGCTATTCATTTTACTCACTGCAAGAAAATGTAATATTCAATGTACAAACTGAATTCAATAAGAAATTAATGCATTACTTCGATTTTTCATTACTTAAATATTACACGTAACACAAATAAGTAACAAATTTAACATTCATATCTACATTTTAGTCCTTATTATTCTGAAGTTACATGTAGTACTCACTGTAACAAGATTTATCATCCAACTATTCCTAACCGCTTTGTTGATTATATGGCCAATTTAGACGGCCATGAAATCGTAAACTTTGAATAAAACAGGCTGCCATTCCATGGATACTTATTTCGTAATTGTTCTGAGTTTAGATGACCATGACATTGTGGTATATGTAATCTCTACAACTTGAAATATTTATTTAATGTAAATTTGTGCTATCGTAGAAAAAAAACATTGTATGATACACATTCGTAAAGTCATTTTTTGGCCCTCGTATGTTTTGAAACTCGACTTCTTCTGGTTTCAAAAACTTTATACTCGTGCCAAGAAGGGAGCCTTTACCAACTTGTCTCATAAATGACTAATATTTTTGTTTTGTAGAATAAATATGTATATCTTTATTAAACTGTGTATGATATTGCTATGTATAAAATTGTTAATAACGTTATACATGAAAATAGCAACACTTAATTTGATAATTAATTCAACTGGTAGAAAGAAAGACAATTGATATAGTTTACTTAGGTATTAAACTGTAGTCAAATAATGAAAACCTGATAAATTCTTATAGCTCTATTTTGAACAATTTGTGAAGGTCTGAAAGCAGTTTTCTTGTTACGTCTCAAATAAATGACATAATAAATACATTAAATGAGAATAGATAAAACCATAACATAGACCTACATTCAAAGACAAGATATAGGCAAAGACCTTTTAAGTCTTTTGAAGTAAAAAATAAAGTAGTAGTGTGCATTAAACATTTCCAACCTAGGTTTGTGATGAGAGAAAATGTTTTCCCTGTTGAAAATGGTGATCCTACAAGAGTTCCACCAAAAAATTCTAAACTTACAAGTGATGCTTATCCAACAATCTTCCCAAACCAATCTTCAGTGCTATAGGTACAGTAAGTGTTACTAAAGGAAGAAAAAATCCTAAAGGACGTGTAACAGCTCATAGCAACAGATGAAGCTAGTTTTAGTTATGAGCAAGAAAGGACGGCTACATTACTTTTATTAAATTAAAATATGATTCATTTAGCGACATTCCTACTGTTTCAATGTGTTTCAAGGTATCACGTTCCTTAGAAGTACAGGTATTTCAAAAGAATGTGTTTACCTTCAAAAGCATTTAATTGGACTTTACAGTCTCAAGAGCAAAAAAATCTAAACCATCAAACAGGTACTTCACATCAAATTGTTGCATTCTCTTTCTGTAGATGGGATACAATTAGTAAAATAAATGTTAAAAATTACATATTTAGTTAGCAGTCTTAATTCAGATTTGATTTCCAAGTTGTTTGTTTATTTAATTAAATCTTATGTACTTAATCGGCAGCCTGGTAGTCTGTACCGAAATAGTTCCAGTACCTTGCACTTTGTAAAGTAGATTTAATTTTATTTTATATGTTAAATAAGATTTTAAACTGTGATAGAATTGTTATTGCATACTATAAAATTTGACATATAGACTAATTAATGACTTGTATGACTTGTCCTAAGACGGCCGCCATCTTGTTTTTTGTATTGTGATCTGAATAATTTTAGTCGATCTTGATTTGCTTTTGTGAGTGAGAAAAAAAAAACAGTCAGATTGGTTTGAACCCGAGACTTCCCGAATGCGAGTCTCAAACAATACCACCTGACCCACCTCGGTCAGTTTTCCATACTTATTGTTACTGTTGCTATTTACGAAAATCAGTATTTATTAAATTGATTATACATATTAAAAGTATTACAAGTAGTAGAAATTTTATAACAATGTTTTTAACTGTTACTTATCTGGCACAAAACCGTTAGGGAAGCGTTCGTGTGAAAATAATGTACAGAGAATCCCCCTTGAATATATACTTGATGTTTACATTTACTTTTATGAAATCGGGACATTTTGTAGTTCTGATTGATGCGGGAAAAGATGGATAGCAAATCTCGGTGGCAATATATTCTAGTGATTTACTACCGTTCGTGTTAAATTTAGCTTTCAACATGGTCATTAACCTGTTTGTGCGACCATTATAGATTGTCATTTTAAAGCATTATCGACTTCCGGTTTGTAGGCAAAACAGGCAACACATTATACCGGTTTTATCAGACATTGCAGTGAAGTTCAAAGCCCTGTCTTTCATATATCGTTACCAGTATAAACTGTACATTTTAAGTTATCAGTTTGCCTGTCATAAGAAAGTCCTTACCCATAAGCATGCTATCCGTCTATGAATACAACTGTAGAATCAACTAAGATCTTAAGAATCATGAATGATTTATTATTATCACAATCACAATGTAAAATTCTTATTTAATTATATATATATATATATATATATATATATATATATATATATACACAATATCCAATTAAGAGAATGTTACTTCATTCAAAAGCACTATAGAGTTGTAATACATAGCTTTCAGTACCGGTATATAATTTATGTGGTTTGAACTTAGGAATCCAATATATTCGATGCAATACACATTAATTTATAATAACCGTGTTTTAATGCTGCATGAAATGTAGGCAGAAATGGAATAGGGAGAGGAGTACAACAGATTCCCTTTATCACCCATCCTGTTCAACATCTACCTGGAGGATTTAGTGAAGAACAGTTGTCAGAATATGAGAGGAGTGATAGTAGGAGAAAAATAATAAATTGCATAAGATTTGCTGATGATATGGCGTTGTTAGGAGAAGAGGAGGTGATTCTAAGGGATATGCTACTGAAAGTAAATGACAACTGTGAACGATATGGAATGAAGATAAATGCCAAAAGACGAAGACCATGATCATAGAAGAAAAGTAAAGAAGGTTAACATGCGAATTCTAAATCAGGCAGTAGAATGAGTGGACAGCTTAAAATATTTGGTGTGTACTATGAGCAGTAACATGACGTGCTGCCAGGAAGTCAAAAGAAGGATAGCAATGGCAAAGGAAGCATTTAATAGAAAAGCAGTATATTCTGCAGATCTCTGGAAAAAAAAGGAAGATACTAGTCAAGTGCTTCGCGCTGAGTGTGGATTTTATGGGGCAGCAGCATGGACATTACGACGAAGTGAAGGGAAGGGACTAAAAGCATTTTAAATATGATGAAAAAGTAGTGGAACGGAGAAAAATTATCTCCGGCACCGGGATTTGAACCCGGGTTTTCAGCTCTACGTGCTGATGTTTTATCCACTAAGCCACATCGGATTCCCATCCCGGTGTCGGATCGAATCGTCTCAGTTTAAGTTCCATCTCTTGGGTTCCCTCTAGTGGCCTGCCCTGTGCACTACGTCATAGATATCTATTAACGTAGGACAATGTCCACATATGTGCGGAGGTGTACTCGTTATGAGTGACTGATTGGCCGGGATCCGACAGAATAAGCACCGTCTTAAATCACAAAGTGATTTACGCATATCATATATATATATATATATCATATGTACTTCGGTACATTAAAATAATATATATTTTAAATATGGATATGGAGAAGAATAGAGCATGTGAAATGGACAGACAGAATAAGAAATGAAACTGTACAAGAAAGAGTGGGTAAAGAAAGAATAATGCTGAAACTGATCAGGAAGAGAAAAACAAATTGGCTGGGTCACTGGCTAAAACAACTTCCTACCGAAGGATGCACTTGAAGGAATGGTGGACGGAAAAAAAAGTTTGTGATAGAAGAAAACATCAGACGATAGACAACGTTAAGATATATGGAACATATTCGGAGATTAAGAGTAAGGCAGAAAATAGGGAAGATTGGAGAATGTTAGGTTTTCAGTGAAAGTCATATACTTACTTGGGCAGGAAACTATGAATGAATGAATATTCCTATAGAAGTTTCACCAATATAAACTAAAGGAGCTGAGCAGAAAAGGAAGACCAAATTATTTCTTGCCGTTAAGGATGAAGAGATGATGATGATGATGATGATGACGATGACGATGATGGGGTAGACGACGAGTGTGGCATGGTAGAGTTGATGTACATAGTCGATCGTTATGTGACGATGGACAGTCATTTATGGTCAACATTCACAGAACTGGCTATGAGTTATACTCGAAGTTCGACCTTTCCTGTTTACAGAGCTCCACGAGCTTGTAAGAAAGACAAGACAATAACATAAACATCAGATTAATAACGTTTTCCGTTAGTTGAGCGGCTAGAATGTCGGCTTTCCACTCTAGAGACCAAGGTTCTAAATTCCGGAGACTACAAGTGGAGTTTATGATGAACAAAGACGGTCGATGTACTCCAGTTCCTCTTAACACCATTCCACCAGTTCGCCATAACAATGATGCACAGAGTAACGAGTAACTAATGAATCGGCCATCTTCTCAAGGAACCATCTGAATGGGATTTCCAGAATAAAAGTTTCAACGAGGAAAACCCATAGAAATGTCTACGTTTGGCACCCGACATCTGAATATTCATGTGTAGTGATGATGACGACAATGACGAAGTCCGATTTCACTGCATTTTTGTTTATATAGCAGACAATCTATCCATTCAACTAGAGATATTGTGTGTTCAATGTTATTATTAGGGTTAGAATTCTTAGGTAAATGAATATTTTATTTGCTCTATTATTGAAACTCTTACTTTTATTGTGTTTTAAATTTCGAACAAGATCACCAAAGCATTATTTAAAATTTTATTTCACATAGTAGTACTGGTGTTCAGTTCAAAGTGTGTCAGGGCTCGCTGTATGCCGTCATGTGGCTAGTCGATGAGCCTAGAGAATTCAATCTTCCTACACTTCCGCAGAGGTGTATTACTTATGTGCCAGAGAAGTTGCCTAGCAAGTACGGCGTTCATTCTGAAGAGTACTTACCGATACGTACAGTACGGTAACGTCGGTAGTGGCAAGAATGTGAACTGTTTCGAAACATATACTGAGGTGAGTTTTTCCTTACTGTCGGGATATGGGGAGAGGGTTAAGACGATTACTTACGTATTTGTTGACATTAACTTCGATGGTCAACATGGACACGGAGCATTTGATTTGTATTGTGGAATATTGCCATTCGTAACCGAGGATAACAAATACCCTGCGTACGACTTGGCCGCGCAAAACACAGTTCGAAAGAGGTTATGGTAGCACACAGACCGTACAGACCGCCATCTGTTGCTACGACGTTCAAGTTATACCATACACGTTCTCAAGTTCAGATTGAACGCCTTGATTAATAAGCAACTTCTCTGACACAAAAGCTGAAACTCGCTTCAAGTCGCTGATTCATCAACAGTGACGTCATGACACACTTTCAAATGAACACCCAGTAGTAGTGGTAGTAGTAGTAGTAGTAGTAGTAGTAGTAGTAGTAGTAGTAGTAGCAATAGCAGTAGCAGTAGCAGTAGCACTAGCAGCAGCAGTACTAGTAGTAGTAGTAGTAGTAGTTTATTGACATTTCTGGCTTTGAGTCAGAGGCCGTTTTAGGGTCTTATACGTGCAGGATCCCTCTCCAGCCATTGTACATAAATAACAACAATAATATATATATATATATACATGTACATATATGAGACAATTTCTGGCATAAGTGCCAGTAGGTATGTGAGTGCAGTGATTGATTCCTTTTATTATGTAATTAACTAAGGTGACAGGAATTTTCTTAGATTTAAGGAAAGCTTTTGACACGGTTAACCATCGTTTTCTTCTGGACAATTTATTTGATATAGGAGTCAGAGGTATTGCGCATAAGTTATTTCAATCATACTTAAACAAAAGAAGTCAGGTAACCAAAATTGATGATAATATCAGTGAAAATGTAAATATTGATATAGATATCCCTCAGGGAACAATTTTAGGTCCTATTCTATTTTTAATATATATTAATGATTTATTAAACATTGATTTGAAAGTACACAATGGCTCCTGTTATTCTTACGCTGATGATACGGTGGTGATTTTCAGTGGTTTAACTTGGAAGGACTCTTATAAACATGTCAATATAGGTATACATTTTATCAAAAACTGGTTTGATGCAAATTTGCTATCTCTAAATATAACTAAAACTACTTTGGTGCCATTTTCTTTAACAGTCTCTGGATTGAAGAAATTGAAATCACTATCTCATTTAAAATTAATAATCCACAACTCATTTTGTAAACTCCCTACTACCTGCCCTTGCCTGAAAGAAACTGTAGATGTGAAATACCTGGGAATTATTGTTGATCAGCTCTTGAAATGGGATAGACAAATCACCTTTTTATGTAACAGGATCCGTAAAACAATTTACAAATTTGTAAAGCTTCGCCATTACTTGTCTACTCATGTATTACGTTTGGTTTATTTGGCTATAGTTGACTCTCTTATCCAATATGGTATAAATGGATGGGGAGGCATTACAAAAACTGCTCTTCTTCCTCTAATTATGTTGCAAAAACGTATAATCAAAATTTGTTTTGAAAAGGCGACTGGATTATCCAAGAAATTTGATCCATTCCGAATTCAATGTTTTTTGAATTGACCTAATTTATAAATACTCTTTAATGAAATTCTATCATAAAAATAGAATGAAATTTGTAGCTCAGCCACATGATCATAATACAAGACGAAATGAAGTTCTTAATTTAGTTGAACCTAAATGTTTCATATCTGCTGCTTTACTACACAGTATACAAATTATAGTCCACGTCTATATGATTCGATAATAAAATTTCATCCAGAATTGACTACTTTAAGAAATGAAATTTTCAGATCCAGAATTAAAAAAAATATATATATGACAGACTTCCCTGTATTATATGTACCATGTATTGTAAAACAAGTTTATTTCTATCCTAAGTATATTTTTTCTATCTTATCTTGGTTACTATATCAACATGACCTGTATTAATATACCGTACTACTAATAATAAGTAAATATTTATCCATCACCAATCTCAACATCATCTCTTTTTCACTCAGCTATTACTAACTTTATTATTATCATCTTTATGTGACCTTTTTTCTTAAGTATTTTGTCTACAAAGCATGTACATTTATGTATGTTTCTATCTACTCTTCTTAAGAATGTGATCTTAGTGCAAGAATTTTAAATTTTATTTTAGAAACAGTAGAGATTTCTATTTTTGTGAATTACCGGTATGTATAATCTGTGTAGACCTGATCAGAATCTTAAATTTTAATTCAGAAAAAATAGGTATGTTTGGTGAACAATGTGAAATTGTATGTCATTTTCAAGTCTTTGTATGAAAACGGAACTGTCTCCAAACACGAGCTTTGCTCTTTCGAGGTACTTTCATGTAGCGTTTTTTATGTATATGTTATTATTAAATAAATCTAAATCTAAATTTAACTTCCTTACAAAAAAAAAGTAATTAGCCTACTTACGTTGGTAATAGTTGGGCTTAATAGAAGTACTTACAAGTTAGGTTTACTTTTACTTGTTGTAGGCGTTATTATAGCATACTTTTTATTTATAGTCCTAGGTTTATTGCATCTAATTATAGTTAGAATTAAATTTACGTTTATTTTATTTTTTATTGCTGTAATTATTGTAAATTTTATTACTGTATATTACATATCACTGCCACCGGGTGTATACCCAATTGTAGTGTTAATACATACATACATTGAATTTTTTTATGTAAATATATTGTTATGTTTTATTTAACGACGCTCGCAACTGCAGAGGTTATATCAGCGTCGCCGGATGTGCCGGAATTTTGTCCCGCAGGAGTTCTTTTACATGCCAGTAAATCTACTGACATGAGCCTGTCGCATTTAAGCACACTTAAATGCCATCGACCTGGCCCGGGATCGAACCCGCAACCTTGGGCATAGAAGGCCAGCGCTATACCAACTTGCCAACCAGGTCGACATGTAAATATATATTTTCAAATATTCACATAAAAACACACAACAAATAAGTTTTCATCAAATAAATTTCGACAAAAGTTCCATTTCAGATTAATCATCACCCCAATGTTCAGTGCAGTTGCTTACACGTGACAGCTGGCAACTGTTTCTCGAAATTACCTACCTGTGGAACTGCAATTCTGCTCTCTCACCACAAGCGATAAAAGCTGTCATCACTAAAAGAATTGTACTGTTACTAACACATAAACATTGATGTGTCATTTAGGAGTGCCTTGCAAGTTATCATAACGCTGATTCAGGAAGCAATTTCATAAATATCAGCTGCTCCTGTTTTCGTTTCGAATCATAAACATGTCTCCAGGAGGTACACGTTACTTCTCAATGGCCAGGGCTTCTTATCAATTTTACCCTAAATATTTCAGAAGTATTCTGTTCTTTCAAAACGGAAGGAATCCTTCTATAAGAAATATTTCAGCATGTTCGTGATGTCGAGAAAAAAATAACAGTCTTAGTGGATCTACAGGACGTATGTTACAAGAAAAATACAGAAATGTGTTTGAAAAATGGTGGGTTTCACACGATGTGTAAGATTTCCTGTGTGTTGGACGGTCAGCAAGAAAAGGGCATTGATGTGAGTGTAAGTGACATGCACTATTATGAATTTGCGAGGCTGACTTCTTGGACGTGGAGCACTCTTTTTCCAGGTCAAGTCAGTGTTCCGTGATAATCGTCAGTAATTTGCGATGGACAACTTGAGGACGAATCTCATTGTGGACTGTAATTCTTCAGCGATTGGCGAGATTGGTGAGTATTGCATATTGTTTATATTTATATAGGCCTACAATAATTGAAACATAATTAAATGTTTTTCTTTTTGTTACATATTTTCCCGATTTCTAGCACATAAAAAATAAATATTTTCCCGATTTTTAGCACCTAAAAATCCGACCCGTAGTTATTATGGTATATAGGGAGCGGCCGAGGATTGAGGGGAGAATAGGACCACTAAATGGAAAATTGTCTGCAACTCGAACAAGTCAAATTACTCAGTTTCAACTACACTCTAGTTAGGTAGCCCGTTTATTCCTCTGTCTCCCATATTAAACTTAAATTCGTTGCTTTCAAATATTAAATGCTGTTTTGAATCAAGTCGACATAAGTACTGCATGGTCCTATTCGACTGACGTCGTGCGGGTGAATAGGTTCACATAGATGGGTGAAAGGGAACATTTCGAGGAATGTGGAATTGTAACAAAACACGCTGTATTTATACCTATCAAACATATTTAGCACTTTTTATAACCTTTTTATTAATTTTACAATAATTAACATTATTACAAACACTATGTGTGACATGTAGAAGAAACAAAACAACTGACGAGTAAAAATAATAGATTTTATATTCTACAAAATTTAAGCTAACATTACAAAACCCCCAAATAAATTAGATTTTGGATAATGTCCATTACCTGATTTATATGATAAATATACGACGTTCCGAGACTTGGATCTGCTCTCGTCTTTAGCTCTTTTCGTGATACAATTCTATTCTTTTTTTAATTTACAAGGGGTTAGCGGAGACAAAGATTTAAGCCTGAAACTCTTTAACACTAATCCAGTACGTTAACCGCTAGACCATCGAATTGTTAGCGGACTGTACTAATGTTTAACCACCTCAAAATAAAAATAACAAAACTATCAGTATCATGAAAAATGCCTGAATAGGAGAGTAGATCCAAATCCCGAAACGTCGTGTATTTCTTGTATATCAAACAATGGACAATGTCCGAAAAAGACAAGTTATTAATCACATACAATTGTCACAGAAGTATAGACTTTTGGAGATTCATTAGTAATTTATACTTAATTATTTTATTTTCTTAGAGCGGCCGATTCACCCGAAATGGTTTAGTGACTTATTTCAACAGTTGGCAGCACTGACTCATGAGGCAGACGCAACGAGTTAGAAAGAGAAGACTATAGAGTGGCCATGTTGTCCTGTACAGCGCTCTTTGCGGTGCCACCGCGAAACACGGCAGATCTGAGCTAAGCGCCCACCTTTGTAAAAATTCGTCTGCTTACAATGTTGTATAACGGAGGTAAGAAGTACAAAAAAAACGAAGAAAAAAACATGCCTGTTGTGTGTGCTGCATATAACTGCAATGTCAGAAGGAAAAAGACAACTGATATATCATATTTCATGTAAATTTTATGAAGTTAAGTCCATAGTTTTGTTAATTAGCAGCATTTTTTTTTTCATGCATAAATGTGTAACAACGCCCGGCATAAACAAAATAAATGGTTCACTGGTAATGTACTTAAACTAAATACGGATAAAACCAATACAATTCCGTTTCAGACTCAGTGAAAAACAAATAGCAATACAATATTAAAACTGTATTTCGACACCGGCATCCTTTATTTCTGCTCCTTCTGTCCTTACTGCTTATACAAGAAGACGATGAGCTGTAGCTTATAAGAAGTAGGCCTATTTCGAAGAAAAACGATTAATCAAATAAATGGTTCACTAGTAATAAAGTTAAACTAAATAAGGACAAAACCGCTACAATTCCGTTTCAAACCTAGTAATAGCAATCAAATATTAAAATTGTATTTCGACACTCGCATCCAAAATAACGCAAAACTCTGGGGTAGGTCGTATTGTTGTATTTTGACTGGAAGGACATGAAAGAACATAATTGAGTACCCACGTGCAATAATGGGGTAAGTATGAATATATTTCGTAACTACTTACCCCATTATTTACGTGGGTGCTCAATTATACACTAATAATTATCTGTGGTTCCACAGCCCTTGAAAGGCTCAGACAGACCAGCCGGCTGTTGATCTCACGTTCACATTTCGATAATAATTATACTTTACTGTAACAAAAAAACTGAAAGCGTGTTTTGTCATGTTTCACCTACGTTACAAGCTTGGAGGTAAAGGTTGTTTACTACAGATAGGGCCTACTTTCATTCTATATATTATGGCATATTAAATAGTTTTGCAACGTGTAGAGACTGGGAAAACAATTTAATAAAGCCAACCGAATCATACTCGTTCATTTTATAGGCAATCTTGCAGGTCGCATTTAAAAGAACCTAGGAGTATTAACATTTTCTTCAGTATATTTGCTAGGACTTCTTGTCATACTACATGACAATTTTGCTTAGGTTATTCTTTTAAGCATTCCTTCTAGGAATAGCTCAAGTGTTTTAAATTTAGCGTACATAAGTTTAGATTAAGTTCCTAGCATGTATTTGACGAAATACTAGGTTTTTCCACTTCAGTTTAACTGATTTATGCAAACGAAATTAAGACAGCTGACGATTCTAATGTCAGTTATCACCACGCCCACTTTGTTTTGGGCGCATAGTTTCATTACCGACGGTCGTTCAATTTTCTTCAAACATGGCGGCGCAATGACCACTCTATATCTTTCTCTTTCTAACTCGTTGGGCAAACGTCCACTCACCACCCAAACAAGAATCTCTGTATCAGTTTTACTTCTTATCTCATACAGAACAAGATTCTAAACAGCTTTCACACTAATCACACTATAGAATAATAAGAATGTTGTGGAGTATTTTTAAAGCAGCTGTATTTATCTCATCTAACTTCTTCCTCCTGCAAACAATGATATTTTTTTCGGATAGAAAGAAAGACTACTTCCGCGTGATTGCAGTTCTATCAGCTTCTAAGGGATTATAAAGCAATCCATGAGTTGGAGCATCTCACAAACCAGTGTCGCTGACTCTGATATTAAATATTTTCTCAAATTGGCCCGATTCACCAGCTGGGCCTATTCTGCTCCTCTTATCCTGTGTTCTACTCGGGTGTAATGGTGTAGTTCTTGGTTTTATTTCTTGCATTATACATATCATAAATAAACATATATTGTTATAGATCAGAATGTCTTTTTATTAGAGCAATTAATTTTGTTTAGTTATACTGGGTGTTCAGTTCAAAATGTGTCATGGCTCGCTGTATGCCGTCATGTGGCTAGCTGATGAGCCTAGAGAATTCAATCTTACTACACTTCCGCAGAGGCGTATAACCTAAGAGGCAGAGAAGTTGCCTAGCAAGTACGGCGTTCATTCTGAAGAGTACATACCGATACGTACGGTAGTGGCAGGAATGTGAACTGTTTGGAAATACGTACTGTCGGGATATAATAATAATAATAATAATGATTTATTTTAGCTGGCAGAGTTAAGGCCGTAAGGCCTTCTCTTCCACACAACCAGCAAAAAGTGTATATACATATGCATGAACTTACAAAGAATTCAACAATTTGATTTAGATGAGAGTTACATGTATACAAGAGTTATTTACGAATTAAACAACAAAATACTATGAACTATTAATTAAACACTGAAATAAACTGGGTAGCAGAATTAAACTAAAATACATAGAATGTTAATATATTTCAAATTATATTAGATAATAGAAAGAGATTATTATGAGACAATTCTGAAAATGCAGCACAATCAGGATGATGTCTAAAGAAAAAAAGCAACAGTGTAGTCAGTAATATTTTAAATCAGTATGATTGGAGTGAAATGCTAATAAGGTTATCTTTTAAGCTGTTCTTAAAGGTGTTTGTTGTCTTGCAGCCCCTAATACTTTGTGACAAGGAATTCCATTGACGCGAGGTGGATATTGTAAAAGATGAGGAATAACAAGATGTTCTATGAAGAGGTATATTTAGCGTGCCACAGATAAGTGATCTGGTATTTACGTC
This sequence comes from Periplaneta americana, assembly GCF_040183065.1. Classification (NCBI taxonomy): domain Eukaryota; kingdom Metazoa; phylum Arthropoda; class Insecta; order Blattodea; family Blattidae; genus Periplaneta; species Periplaneta americana. The sequence continues at coordinate 89,429,675 of NC_091123.1, forward strand.
GTGGTTAGAGTATAGATAAGAGAAACGAGACGAAAGGTAATTTGGTGTTGAGGTGTGCAGAATTCGAAAGAGTAAAGACAAAGAGTGTAAAGTTCTGCGTTCTTTAAGTCGGAGCCACGAGAGACTTGCGAAGGACGGTGATATGTGATCATATCGTCGGATGTTGCACACGTATCTGATGCACATATTCTGAGCTCGCTGTAACTTGACTGACAGTTCAGAACTTAGATCACTTAACAAAACGTCACAATAATCGAAGTGCGGCATTACTAGGGTTTGACTTGGGTAAGTTTTAGTTGCTGGGGCAAGAAGTTTCTCAAGCGACTCAAAGAGTGAAAGGAGGAACAGATTTTCTTTATCGTTTCTTTAACTTGAAAATTCCAACTTAGATTATTATCAAAAAAGAAGCCAAGATTTTTTACGACAGATGAATAAGGGATTAGCGTGTTGTTAAGGGTAACAACTGAAAGATTACTGTTATTAAGGGAGTTAACTACACGCTTATGTCCAATAATTATGGCTTGAGTCTTACTTGGGTTAAGTGCGAGTCCGAAATTGGCCGCCCAAGTGGAGACAGTGGCTAGGTCACAATTTAACTTGTCAATCGATTCATTGATCGTATTGGGTCTGGAATGTATGTAAAGTTGTAGGTCGTCGGCATAGAGGTGATATCGGCAATACTGTAAGTTCTTTGATACGTCATTAATGTAGATAGAGAAAAGTAGTGGTCCTAATACGGAGCCCTGCGGCACTCCCGCCTTTGTGTATCGCCATTGGGAGAATTGATTATCAAGTGAAACACACTGTTGGCGGTCCCGTAGGTAGGAGTCCATCCAGCTCAAGGTATTGTCTGATAGGTGCAAAGTTTTCATCTTTGCAAGAAGCAAGTCGATATCAACAGAACCAAAGGCATTGCTGAAATCGAGAAGAGTTAGTGCCGTTACTTCACCCCTATCCATAGCTTCACGGATGTCCTCGGTCACTTTAAGTAGGGCTGTAGTAGTGCTGTGTCCATGCCTAAAACCCGATTGATAGTCATCGAGGAGTTTGTGTTCGTCGAGATAGTTCGTAAGTTGTCCGTGTACAATATGTTCTAATGCTTTTGAAAGAGTGGGAAGAATTGATATCGGTCTGTATTGGTTTACTGTAGAAGGTGTGTTAGATTTAGGTAAAGGTTTCACTAATGCCATTTTCCAGAGTGAGGGGTAGGACCCAGTCATAATAGATGCATTGAATATATGGGTGACGGTCGGCAGAATCACATCTATTATTTTATACAGGAGAGTGATATTTATATTGTCTACACCTTGGGCTTTAGATTTCATACATCGCAGCGTCTTCATTACGTCAGTCGGGTTAATGTATTTAAAGAAGAATTTATCCCATACAGGTTGGGGGCAAGATCTGAGAAATTCAAGAGTCTCTTTTTTATGTAATGGTTCAGGTGGAGCAGTGACGAAATGTTCATTTAGGCTATTGAGTGACAAGTTGATGTTATCTACCCGAGGCTTTGCTTTTGTTAGACCCAGGTTATTAAGGTTACGCCACAATTCTTTCGCACTGACCGAAGGTATAATAAGGGAATGTGCATGGCGTAATTTAGCATTTCTTACTGCTTGATTACATTTATTTCTTAAAACTTTGAAAGTATTAAAATCTAATTCGTCCTTGCTCCGTCTGTATTTACGATAAGCAGTGTCTCTGTCTGTCATGAGTAATTTTATGGCATCGCACATCCAAGGCGCAGGGCGTCTACCAACTCGTCTGGTTTTCAAGGGTGCGTGTTTATCGTATAACTGGATTACTAGGTCGTTAAATTTTTCGATTTTGTCGTCAATGTCTGGTAAATTCCACACTTCAGTCCAAGGCAGGCTAAGTGCATCGTTGATTAATTTATCATGCTCAATATGCTTCAAGTCACGGTATGATGTGATGTGAGGTTTATATTTTGGACAATACAAGGAATATTCTAGAAAGATTATGTCGTGTGCTGAGATACCCGGCGCTGGTAGTTGTCCATTCGTTAATGCTAACTGAGGATTAGTCGTGGCAATAATGTCAAGAAGTGTCTCCGATTCCTGGGTGTGGTGGGTAGCTGCGGAAGGAAGGATGGATATATTGTAAGACTCAAACATGTTCTTAAGTTGAACTGTAGCGTAATTACTTGAATTTAATAAGTTTGTATTGAAATCGCCTAAAATAACAGTATGGTCATAGTGAGGCACAAGATTAAGCAAAGGTGTTTCAAGATCACTTAAGAATCCTGATTTAGGGGGTTTGTATACAACTCCAAGGAGGCACTTTTTGTTGCTTGCACCGACTTCGATGAATAGATATTCAGGATGTTCTAAGACTTCATTCGAAGACTGGTAGACAATTTTAAACGGTAAGTCCGATCGCACATATATCGCAACACCACCTCCGCGTTTACCAATTCGGTCATTTCTACAGAGGGTGTAATTATCTAAACTTACTAGAGAAGATGATAGGGAAGGCTTCAACCACGTTTCAGAGATAAGAATAGCGTGAAGAGACAAAGGAGAGAAAATAGACTGAACTTCATTGAAATGACAGAGAAGGCTTTGAGAATTTATGTGGGCTACTTTTAAAGTGTTAGGATGCGAGCTGAAAGACGATTTTAAAAGGGCACTGGTCGAAGTAGCAGGTAGTGGGTTAGGGGTGGCTGGGGTGGGTGGGGGTGAGGCTGTGGAAGGGAATTCAGAAAAGTGAAAGTTGTTTGTGTGAGGGGCTGCAGACAGCGAGTCATTCACCTCGATGCAGTCAATACTGACAACTTACAGAAACTAAATTAATATAAACTAATAGTAATGCAATAATGAAAGAGATTAATAATAATATTTATATGATAACAGTAATAGTGAATATTGCAATCCTACCACTAAAAATTGAATTACGGACTAAGAAAATGTGGTAGTGTATGATGTTATGACCTAGTGCTTGCATATTAACTACGGCAGATCAGAAGCTTTTACAATTTTGTGTTTTACATTCCCAATTTTAACAAAAATAATACCGTCTGTGGTCCAGACATTAGTCAGTCCATATCGCGTGATGCAGTCTTTCAATAGTGCATGCCGGGATTGCGTTAAGTCCTCTCTCAACGTTACACCTGAGTTTTTTAACATTTTTTTATTAGTGAACACTTCTCTTCTTTTTCGGTAACTTACGAATTTTACGATCACCGGCCGAGGTCGGTCTCCTTGCCTCCCAACCCGGTGACTCCTATCGATGTCGCTCACCACCAGGTTGACCCCGACTTTTGCCGCGACTTCGATGGCGATCTGGTCTGTGTCCTCGTTGTTGTTTTCCGGGATCCCAAATATACGGAGACTCTGCCGGCGCTAATATTGTTCAAGAGCATCCTGTTTGTCTTCTAACTTTCTTTCTAGGCTGGCGATTCTTTCATCCTTCTCACGAAGGGATGCCTCCAGCTTTTCGATCACCTCCGTGTTGCGCGCGAGAGCAGACTTCAGCTCCGACACTACAGAGTCCTTGATGAGGTTGGCAAGACCCGCCAATATGGTGGGATCGCGCCAAGACTCCTCAAACACACGCTTCACACAATCTTCAATGCTTTCCTCCTGTTGCCTGCTTTTTCCACGAACCATGATAGCAGAAATTATCAAACAACACTGGTAGATCAATAAATACAAAAAAATAATAGACGAAATGCGGGTACACCTCCAGAAAAAATATGCGAATGCACGAGCTCAAACTAGCGTTGCTACTCACTGTCCGATTAAGACGATTACTTACGTATTTGTTGACGTTAACTTCGACGGTCAACATGGACACGGATCATTTGATTTGTGTTGTGGAATGTTACCGTACGCAACCGATGATAACAAATACCCTGCGTACGACTTGCCGGCGCAAAACACAGTTCGAAAGAGGTTATGGTAGCACACAGACCGTACAGACCGCCATCTGTTGCTACGACGTTCAAGTTATACCGTACACGTTCTCAAGTTCAGATTGAAGAACGCCTTAAATAATAGGCAACTTCTCTAACATATAAGCTGAAACTCGCTTCAAATCGGTGACCCAACAACAGTGACGTCATGACACACTTTGAAATGAACACCCAGTAGTTTGAAACAAAAACTTCTTCAATCAAGTATTCAAGAAAATTAGAGATGTTTTTGTGAACTAATTTTGCAAAATTAATTCAACCTTAGTCATTAGTGAAATAGATAATACATTTTCTATAAATCTATAGTATTGTCGGTAGTACCACAGTCTAGTATATACAGTCACGAAGCTCAATACTTAGGGAATATGCATCCGTAGATAGTTGTTAACCACTAACAACGTATTCCGAATCTCACCGGTCCGGTGGCATCAATGACGTCACGTTGCAGCGAAATAAGGAACAAAACTGCTGGAAGGATCGATGGCTGTCATGGCGACTGTACAAGTTATTGTCTGTGCTACGCTAGCAAAATTTTGTGAAATTTTCGTACTCCCATCTCGTTCAAAGAAAAGATAGCATAAACAATTTATTTCTTGAACCGGTAGTAATAACGGGTCCGTTGACATGTTCGCTCATAAGCCATTAACATATTGTTTTTACGTTGTGCTCATTACAAACAATACAGCAGAACTAAAGCAGAACACACCGCCATGACACAACAGTGCATGATGTTATTCGTCTGCTAATTCCCGTCCTATACAAGAACCAATCAGATTCACTGATGGCGGCTGATGGAGACTGCCACCATCTCTGCAAGTTGATGGCACCGGTGCGACACCGGTGGAGCATCAATGACGTCATCGGTGGAATTCGGAACACCGTGATGCCATCGGATTGCTCACCGGTGAGATTCGGAATACGCTCTAAGATCGCTACTATCGCCTCATCACAGACAAAGAGAAACAGCATCGGCACAGTCTATTTTTCCTAGTACCCTCAACAACTCAAGCTTCGTGATTGTATATACTGGACTGTGGTAGTACTCTGTCTCCAATTGAATACTTCTTCAAGCAGAGTTTAGGACTTAGATCTGCCTACATAAATTCCTTTGTAATATTAACGTAATCGAAAATAAATAAAATGGGAATATGCCTTTTGAAGGAAAAATGTTCTCCATATAAAGCCACAAATGCGCTGCTGAAAATAATTTTCCCCACGAATTATTTAAGTGCAAAGCAAGATCACAAAACCATTCGAATTCTGTTTAGTAATGATACTTTTGATTCGATTAAAAAATAAAATAGTTTTATTAATAATGAGATTTAATGTCATGATGTTTCTCTTCAATTCCTTCATTTCACTTGCATTGGCAGCGTTTATCAGAGGAAATAGGATTTAACATCGATTTACTTCTTTCTCTTCATTAAAGTTCTCTGTGCAATGTTCACTTGAAAATAAAGGGATTTAAAGTCAATATAATTCATTTAATTCATTCAGTTTTCATTAAAGAGGAATGGAATTTAATATCATTATGCTTCCATTTAGGCTATTTAGTTCATTTCCTTTACTTCAGTATAAACTTTAAATTAGATTTAATTCATTAGGCCTCTCTTCAATTCCTCCATTTCGTTTGCACTGGCAAAGTTTATTAAAAGAGACGGGACTTAACGTCATTTACTTCTCTCAAATTTCTTAATTTACTTTGCTTTGGCATCGTTCATTAAAAGGGGATGGGACTTAACATCATTATGATTTTCATAATTTCCTTCATTTTGTTTACTTTGGCAACGTTTATTAAAGTGGAATGGAATTTAACGCCATTATATATTTTTTTCCAGTTCCTTCATTTCTTTTGCTTTGGCAACGCTTATTAGAAAAAAAGGGATTTGACGTCATTTTACGTATACTTCACTTACACCATTTGAAAACTTTTATTAAATGTAATGGGATTTAATGTCATTATAATTTGCTTTATTTAATTAATTTATTTTGCTTTAGCAACGTTTATTAAAAAGGAACGGGATGCAAAATCATTATGATTTTTTTCAGTACCTTCATTTCGTTTGTTTCGGCAACGTTTATTAAAAAGGAATGACATTTAACGTCATTATGATTTTCGTAATTTACTTCATTTCGTTTGCTTTGACAACGTTCATTAGAATGGAATGGGATTTGTCATTTTAATGTTTTTTCAGTTCCTTAATTTCGTCATTATGATTTTCTTCAGTCACTTCATTTCGTTTGCTTTGGCAAACTTTTATTGAAAAGGAATGGGACTTAACGTCATTATTATTTGCTATATTTAATTAATTTCTTTTGCTTTGACAACTTTTATTAAAAAGTAAGTAATTTAACATCGTTATGATTTTTTCAGTTCCTTCATGTCGTTTGTGTCAGCGACGTTTATTAAAAAGAATTGACATTTAATGTCATTATGATTTTCATCAATTCCTTTACTTCGTTTGTTTTGGGACCGTTTGTTAAAGTGGAATGTGATTTAACGTCATAATTTTCTACAATTCCTTCACTTCGTTTGCCTTGGCAACGTTTATTAAAAAGGAATGGGACTTAATTTCATTATACCTCTGTTCATTTCCATCATTTCGGATTTTTGGCAATGTTTATAACAAGAAATGGGACTTAACTTCGTTATAATATTTCTCTTCAGTTCCTTCATTTTGATTACCTGGCAACATTTATTAAAAAGGAATGGGACTTAACTGTATAATACTTCTCTTCTCTTTCTTCATTTCGTTGCTTTGGCAACGTTTATAAAAAAAATAGGACCTAACTTCGTTATAACATCTATCTTCAGTTCCTTAATTTTGGTTGCTTTGGCAACGTTTATTAAAAATGAATGGAACTTAACTGTAATATACTTCTCTTCACTTTCTTCATTTCGGTTGCTTTCGTAACATTTATAAAAAGAAATGGGACTTAACTTCGTTATAATATCTATCTTCAGTTCCTTAATTTTGGTTGCTTTGGCAACGTTTATTAAAAAGGAATGGAACTTAACTGTAATATACTTCTCTTCACTGTCTTCATTTCGGTTGCTTTCGCAATATTTATAAAAAGAAATGGGATTTAATTTCGTTATAACATCTATCTTCAGTTCCTTCAGTTTGGTTGCTTTGGCAACGTTTATTAAAAATGAATGGGACTTAACTGTATAATACTTCTCTTCACTTTCTTCATTTCGAATATTGGAGAAAATATATGAATTATTTACTTCCTAATCTATTCAATTTTAACTTTAACAATCATCACAATTTGGTAACGTTTATAAAAATAAATTGGACTTAACTTCGTTATAACATCTATCTTCTGTTCCTTAATTTTGGTTGCTTTGGCAACGTTTATTAAGAAGGAATGGAACTTAACTGTAATATACTTCTCTTCACTTTCTTCATTTCGGTTGCTTTCGCAACATTTATAAAAATGAATTGGACTATACTTCGTTACACTTCTTTTCAGTTGCTTTGACAACGTTTATTAAAATGAAATTGGACTTGATGTCATTTTCCTTTCTGCATTGCCTTCATTTCGGTTGCTTTGCAATTTTTATTTCAACATGTAAAAAATCATAACTCTTCAAGCAATTTGCTGTAGATTACCTTCCGTTATTTATTTGTCGAAATAATATTTTTGTTTCTATAAGTACGAATTGGTCGTCATGAGTTTTAATTTGAATGCAGTGGTTTTAAGCGTGGCTCACAGCATTGTGTCCATTCCGAATTTGAAAATTTGAAGAGACCGGTTCCGCGGCTGATGAGATACATTATGATAGAGTAAAATACGTAGAACACTGTTTAGACGTTAATGCTGCAATGGTTTCACAAGAAGTCCAGGAAATTAATAAACATATTGAACATGGAACATCCAGTAGAAATTACATCATAAACCGGATTATTCCCATAGGCTATGGTCTCAAAAATCATTAGATATAAACCTCTCCAGTTTCTGACTATGGGATTATCTAATGAAAGAAATTTTCTTTTTTGTCTTCCTAACACTGAAAAAATAATCAATTATTCAGGCAATTTGAAATGTTTCCTAGTGATTACTTCTGAATGCTGGAGAGAGACTGTTAATAGTTGAAGAACAAATTGGAGGTTTAGCCTATATCTGAAATGTATATGAATGACTTTTTACAGAAATGAATTACATTTAGGTGACAATTCAATTGTTCCTTTACATTGATTCTTTTTATAAGAAAATTTCAGCGATTTTAAAAGTAACCACACTCAAGAATAACCACAAATTCACACATATACACACATATGTAGTCTTAATATATATAGTATTTTATAAGTGCTAATAGATTGTTTCGTTAATTGTGTTTACGCAAGATACATGCATATGAGACTTGAATTTTTTGCGTGTGATGGAGCCTATTTCTATTTCTGATGGATTTCAAAGTCAAAGCAACTCCAGTCTATCAAACGGGCATAATTATATTTCGGTTATACATTAGATTTCCACAGCTACTTGAAACTAGGGTTACCATGAGAAGAAATTCTATAGGAGGACATGGAATCTAAAATAAGAGAACGTTGCTGAAAAAAGGAGGACTTTTTAAAAATTGGTATGAACAAAATTAAAGATAAAAACAATGGCTTACCTTAGTTAGTTCTCTCACTAGTTGTTGGATCAGTATTACCTACTTATCGGTGGAGCCCAATTTGTGCACAAGAACCTGAGGAGACAAACTTATATCTTGTAACAAATAACTATGGAACTGTTCACAGAACATGTCCTTGAAATTATATTTCGCCATGATGATACCTCTTAATGTCTCCGTTAGCATGCGATTTCGTTCTTTTGTCCATTGAGCAGATATTAGGGAAAATACTCTCTCAACACATCCTTTGTGACTTGGAAGAAATAAATAGAATTTACATATTTTAAGAATTCTGAGACAATTTCAGTGCTCGCAGAACTATTGAAATTGAAGAATTTGCACCATTGTTTATGTAAACTTAAATCTTTGTTCAAATTAACTTGATTGGCATATCTTTGTACATTGCAGAATAAAATTGATAAAATAGATTAGAATCATGAATTGTGATGTTTTTAGAGTATAAGAATTCAATGCATGTCAATAGGTCATCATATTTTATGTTTTTTATGAGCTCCATCTTCAACCATTGAAAGCAGTTAAATTCTTTAATAGGTTTTCACCATTTGTTTAGATATTCTATGCATAATGTCGCACATTGTTCAATATTCATATTAATTCCAGTTGAAATGCGAAATGCCGGACATTTCAATTTTTTTTAATCCCTGCCGGACAGGATAAAATGATTAAAAAAAGAGGACATGTCCTCCTTTTGCCGGACGGATGGTAACCCTACTTGAAACTGAACAGCCAATTTCTTTAGTCGGTTATTTAACAACTGAATTATTTATTTAGCTTCCATATTATTGGTGATGGCGAGATGAGTCCGAGGATTCGCCATGGAATTATCTGACATTCGCCTTGGAGTTGGGGAAAGTTTCGGAAAAATCCACTCAAGTAATCAGCCCCTTAGCGGGAATCGAACCCACCCCCGAGCGCAGCTATATATCAACAGGCAAACGCGCCTACCACATGAGCTACGCCTACAGCTTCAACAACCTATATTAAAAAAAATTATGTAAATATTCAAACTTCGATGTCAGTGTGGTGAATGACTTGTTGATCGACTGTCAGTTGTGAACAAATAAAATTACAGTTGCGGAACAACATGTAGTAATGATAACTTAAGCAGGAAGTAAAGTTGTGTCCTTTGTTTCCCCCATGAATTATCTCCCCTCGAGGGCCGCAGCTGTTGAGCACAGTCACTCTGATAACATAAACGTGTTGTACTCGTTAATATGGGGATGTCAACCGCACCGATGTACACAATATGTAGAAATGATAGCAATAACCCCTAATCTTTTGTTGCTCTATATCTCTTCTAACTTTACCTGTTACAGTTTACATATTTTTAACTTGGGACTGTAGTCCTAGAGAAGTCTTGGTTTAGCAAGATAATCTTTCACAGCAACAGCGACACTTTCCTTGAAACTTTGGACGTAGATAACACAGGTCTGCAAAATTAAGGATCAAAAACACTTTTATAAAAAATTATGCTACATTCATGGTTTTTTGGGGTGCTGAGTCCAAAACTTAGCTCAGATTTTCTCTATCACGTACCATTTTTCCGCAACATGCTTTGACACTTTTAGCAATGTGAATGTAGCGTTATTGAATTTAATATGGAAGAGTGATTAGGTGAAACGTTTCCTGTGGCAAATATTAAAAGTATATTTTACCAAAACTATTAGATTGCCATAGGCGGCCGGGTAGCTCAGTTGGTAGAGCAGCTGGCTGCGGACTGAAAGGTCCGGGGTTCGATCCCAGGTGGTGACAGGATTTTTTCTCGTTGCCAAACTTTCAGAACGGCCCCAAGGTTCACTCAGCCTTCTATAAAATTGAGTACCGGGTCTTTCCCGGGGGTAAAAGGCGGTCAGAGCGTGGTGCCGACCACACCACCTCATTCTAGTGCCGAGGTCATGGAAAGCATGGGGCTCTACCTCCATGCCCCCCAAGTGCCTTCATGGCATGTTACGGGGATACCTTTACCTTTTATTAGATTGTCATAATTAACAACCCACATTTAGTCAAATGTTTTATACAGCCTTTTCCTCTTTATGGTGAAGTTGTGTTTGTTGCCTTTCTTCTTGTGTGAAATTCAAAAGATGTCCCTTTTGGCCAGTGTTTTTGTTACCAATGACTGCGTCTTGCTCTGCAGTCTCATTCACACAGGAAATATGGAAACTTAATATATCCAGCATGCTGACCAAGAAGAATGCACAGATAGACTAATCCAGTTATGGTCTTTATATTTTATCTTTGTAAGAAACAGTTCAAGATTCTCACAAGTTTCTTTAAGGTGTATCAAATGAACAACAGGTAACGAAGCATACTTGTTACCATTGTACGAAAGCACTGATCACCACCTTCAGACTTCTTTGGAGATATCGACAAAAGTCTTCATTCATCCAGTTCGTACCGGACATTAAACTTTTTATCAAATCACGAACATCACTGCAGTATACTAAAGCACCCTCTTATGAATAGTAGGGCGTAAATTCCTCTTTTCTACTCCTCTACCAATGAAGAAATATTCCTGGTACTAACAAATTTATTTCTTTTAATCTGGAACGTAAGAGCTCAGTTTTTTTCTTGAGCAATCCTAAATCTTTTATTAAATCATTGAGTTAAAACTTGAAAATCTTCAAAACTTTCACTCTCTACATCACACAACCTTCTAGATCATGTTTCTGATCCTCATCAACAGGTTAATACAAAATATGCATTAAAATCACTAGTAAATTAATAATATAAAACATAAAATATAGTTTCGTATAAAAAAGGTGTGTGATGTGCCATTTTTTATGTCATTTCTGGCTTCGACGTACAAAAATACATAAAGGAGAGCTAAATTTTTTAGAAAATTTTTTCATCGCAGGCCAGTGTGAAATTATTGTGAAGGAAAAGTGACCTTTCAAATGCAGCTGCAAACACGAATTGCAAGGCACAAAAATTGTGTTTGAAAAAAAAACTTAAACTGTTCCGTTTTGCTAGTATTTGAAGTTTATAAACGTATACAAGGAAGAAATCGTGTGGCAGAACAAGGGGAAAACTTTGGAGATTAATTTCCTGACCACTCTGTTCCGAGTAGAAAAACAATACTACATTTAGTGAATAGGTTTAATGAAACATAATATATGTGAATTATGTGATGTTAATTATGTATCATATAAGATGGGCAACACTTCCAGCAGCTACTGTGATGAGCGTGAGTATCGAATATTAATAATATGACATCCTACTATATATCTGAAATCTGATTAGTGAAATATGTGGCTAATCGGCGATGTATACAGTGAAGGAGGGAAGGAACTGGCCACCCTACTCCATTCTCTTCTGGCCTAATTGCCCTGTTGGTTTCATATTGCTTTCACTTGTGGGGTTCAGACCCGTCTTCGGACATTTGACTAAACAATAACAGGTTTGTTCTTGACAATAATCCCACTCTGTTGCTGAATACTGCCAATATAATCCGAGAATTCATTAAACCAATGAAAAAGTATAGCCAAAATCTCCTTTACTCAATATTAATACAGAGATTCTCAGATTTACCTCAATTTATAATTCACTTGAATCCAGAATCCTATGCGACGTGTAATGTCCAGATGAATGCTAATATGAGAGTAATAATAATAATAATAATAATAATAATAATAATAATAATAATAATAATAATAATAAGGGTCCATCGCTATGGATTAACGGTTAACATATCTGACCGTGGAACAAGCGGCCCGGGTTCAAATCTAGGTTAGGACAAGTTACTTGGTTGAAGTTTTTTCGGTGTTTTCCCTTAATACATTAAGAGCAAATCCTTGGTAACTTTTCGCGTCGGACCATGAACTCATTTAGCTGGCATTATCACCTTCATCTCACCAAGACGCTAGATAACCATTGCAGTTGATAAAGTGTCGTAAAATAAACTAACTAAAATATAAAAATAACAATAAGGAAACTAAAATCGTCATCTTGGGTCCGTTTAGACTTAAAGAAAATTGGATAAAAGTCTGTTAAAATTCCCCCATTCTTTTGATTTAGGAGTCAGTGCAGTTTCGGTAATCATTTCTCTTTCGTTTTGTTGGAATCAATATTGTTTCTTCTTAATGGATTTTGGTTGTAATATAATTCATTATGTATTGATCGTTAAGTAATGTATGTGGTTATTAATTTTGTATCATGTTAACGACTGTAAGATTTGTTTTTCTAGTTTATTTTACAGTTATTGCAAATGTACAACACTAAATTTTCACATCCGTACATTTACATTGGTAGGTACTGAAGATGTTTATAGAAACTTCCGTTTGTTTTTAAAATATTATATTACAGTGTTTGGAGCATTGTTTAACAAATTCTTTGGAATTTACTTAGTACCATAGGCGGAGAGAGAACCGTTGCCTTGTGGGGGGGGGGCAAAGCAAAACCATAGAATCCCCATATAACGGGGTTATGGGGGACTTCATTTACCTCCTCCTCCCTTATAGCTTGACCGTGGTGCAGTATATCGGAATACATACATGCATAAGTGTTCTGCCCATTGACAGGTCTTTCACTGCAAACTCAGCATTCTATAATCTTTCCCATTTTCTGCCTTTCTCTTAGTCTCCGCATATGATCCACATATTTTAATTTGTCTATCATCTCATATCTTCTTCTGCCTCTAACTCTTCTCCCGTTCACCATTGCTTCCAGTATATCCTTCAGTAGGCAGTTCTTTCTCAGCCAGTGACCAACCAATTCCTTCTTCTCTTTCTGATCAGTTATCGGAATATGATCATTAATGAAAGTATTTTCGGGAGGCATGTTTCTTACAGTGTTACATCCATATCTGCGATGTTTCGGACCGAGTTGTATAGGGCTTGAACTGTAGGTCTACTACAAATTATAGGCCTAAAAGGGCATTACTTAAAACAATCTCCCTCTCTTTTTCTCTCATACAGAAACACATGCATACATCAATAAAAATATGCAACTGTGCTAACAGAAACTTTTTTATATAAAGCTTACCTTCCTGAAGATATCATGTGAAATTTAAACTATATTTATTTTATTTTATCTCATCTTTAAGTTGAAATATTATACCGGGATCACTTTTCTTTTTTTCTGCATTGTTGTGCAGTATGTTATTCATACGGCCTGAACACCTGCAGACTGCAGTTACAAAAGAAACATTACAGTGCTTCCATCCTCAAGTGAGGTAAACCCTGTATGAATTCTTATTTCTTACTTACAAATGGTTCATTGTTCCCCTCACATAAGCCCGCCATCTGTATATAAATTCTTATACATTCAGAAATTTAAAAATAAATATTATAGTGCAGACACATGATCTGAATTGAAGCACAGAAACTTAATCAAAAACAAAAACAAATGAGATCTTTTGAATTCAATATTTTCTAACGTTAATATAAAAAAAGAAAGAGTTCAGAGAAGTTTCGGGGGGGCAGTGCCCCCCATTGCCCCCCCCCCTATGACTCTGCCTATGCTTAGTACATTCATAAAAACTTCATTACGGCAAATGGAGACATTACGGTCTAAAAATTTAATTATTCAGCAGAGTAAGAGACGTAATTGAATTGTAATTCCTTGTTGCTATTCAGCAAAAGACAAAGCATACATTAGATCTCATCACCATGTTTCGATGTGCTGAGTCAAGTCGTGCTCTGAGACTTTCTTAAATTCAAGTTGAGAGTCGTTTTATATTTGAGAGTGCGAGGCACAATGGAATCTTCTTGTGCTATTCATCGTCCACACTTGAGAACCTATCCTTATACAATTTATAAGTACTACACTGTCTCTTTTTGTATTTATTGTTATAAACATTATTCTTCTATGTTCAACGCCTTCTTCGAACATTCCAAGCCGATCTTTCAACAATAGACTCTTTCAGTGCTTTAAAATACCGACATGATACGAGCCTTTCACTATTATAACTGTAATTATGGATTCAGAATGGAATAACTGTACATCCTTTGTTGTGAGTTCAAAAGTCTTTCTTATTGAAAACCTTTTTTCACTTTTCGGACTGAATGATATAAACTTTAAACCTGGTTGAGAAAGACAACTTTAAGCTATATTTGAAAAGAAAACTATTTTACGAGATGATCAATGGAGCTTAAGTTCCACTACGACATCCTAATCCAAAACGACTGCATGAAGGTAATCGGTAATCTAGCCTTGGAAATAATTTTGAAAGTGCTTTACTACTTTATAAGTTATGTTGACTTTGGTATTTGGAGGGCCAAATGCAAGAAATGCCTAAGTCCACTTTTTCAGTTTTGTGGCAAATGAGCTTTGAATATTTTGAATGTTTGCACAGTTAACATTTTTCTTTCAAGTAAATTGAGTTTGGTTTCATGAATTACTATCCGACCAATGGTTTTGCTTGAGAAAAGTTTTTTTCAAAATAATATAATTTCCACTAAGATATTAAGGCTTAAAGAAATGGACTTAGGCATTTTTATCCACAAATAATGTTACATGAATTTTTTTAGACCTTTTACATAATGTGTTTTTGTCTTATTTCACTTTTACTTAGTTTATTATTGTAAATTACATATTTTTGCAACATAACTAGATTTTAACTGTAACTCTAAGAGGCTATTTTGTTCAGTTTAATGTTTTGAATTTGTAATACTCAGTATTTTTATTTTATCTTAAATACGGTAAATTTATTATGCTATAACTCATATATTGGCATAAATTACGTATTTTAAGTTGCATCAACCTGCTCTTTTTCTAACTACAAAGATAATTTGATATTTTTTTTTAATATTTGATGTTTCGTTATCATGAACTCACCTCAATCATTTTACCCTGTTATATATAAAGTTTGTTTCAGTGCTGTAAACTTTTAACACACACTAGATTAAATATATCCACATTTTTAATGCACTCTCACCATCATAATTTTTCCCTTTTACATATTACATATTTCAATATTTTGAACCAAAAAGACTACAGTACATGCAATAGAACTAGGCTACATCCTCTTTTCTCATTCCATATCATCTTGAATTTCCTCGGCTGTTTTTCCTGTGTTTGCATTATAATTTTGCAGAAATTTTGTTGTTCATATTTTGGCACATTTTGTAGAGGTGCAATATATCATCTACTTTTCTCGAATTTATTCAAATGTATTGCCCATATGTAAGGAGAAGGTGTCTTCCTACTCTGTACAAAGCAACTTTGTACAAGGGCCCACTCATGGCTTCCCCTGCTTCGGGTCCGTTTCCTTTGGAAAAGTGCACTTTTCTCCATTTGGATATTCCTGGAAAAGAAGTTTTCATTCCGTCTCGAAATAGCTTTTATAATCAAGTACCTTTACAACTCGTTCATCAGCGGCGTTTCCATCTGCCCAGAGACTGTGTTCCACGAAAACAACTTCAAATGGATTTTTTTGTTCTGCATTTGTTCACCTTATTTATATAGGCCTAGTAGTCAGGACTGTGCACTTTGTCACTTTTTCTCCTACAGCGCTCAAATGAATGCAAAATCACGATTGATGGGCATCATTGTGTATCCAGAAATTGGATAAGATACTGAAGTATCCTCGAAGATCCTCTTAACAGTGAGATTATCAAGATACGAAAAGATTGCGATTTTTAATTTGGCTATAGCAGTTGCCCACGAATAGTTTCAGCATTTTAAAATATTTTTTGTTGTGGTTGAGATAGTCATCAAGGCATGAAATAACTTCATTTGGACCTTTGCGAGCAAAGTGTTCCGAATGTAAATACATATACGAAGTGCCATTTTATCTATTGTGAATACCCAAATTATGTATCCATAATATTGTCGCCTGTAATATTCATCTTGGATATTAGTTACAGGAAGTGGAAGATACTTTTTGGTAATCCATGTATAGAGGTAAGCTCTTTGGATTATTTTACTGTCTTTAGTATTTTTAAGAAACCCTCAGCTTGTCTGTGATGCAGATCTTGCTTTTGTTTGTTTATATTCAAGACATACTGAATTTTCTCAATTGCAGCAGCTCATGTATCAACTCCAAATTTCGTACAATCATTGAATATATCTTTTCTAGGAAGACCAAATGAAATATTATTAAAACCCTCGTTAAAAAATTTCCTGAAATATCATAAGATATAGGATATTCCGCTCCTAAAGTTTGGGAATATTTCCTATGAAGTTCAACTAAGTTAAGGACTGAACTTAGATATTTAAGATATTTGTTCTCAGATCGGCTATAATGAGATTCCCTAGCTGGAAGATTGTAGTGTTCTGAGGTGTTCGATTCACATGATTATCGTGCTTCCATCTACAATATAGGGTTTCTTTTTCCGGGTGCTGAACTTTAGCCCTTAATCTTTGTCATTCTGTACCGTGTATAGCTAGGAATGCCTTCTGACACATAATTAACTCTGTATAATCTCGAACTATTATGGTATACTTGGAAACACGTCTGTCATTTCTGTCATCTAGATCTGCATTCCTTCTCCTGCGCTTAACGTTTACATTACGAGTATGCTCCTGCAAATGTATATTTTGTTTATCGTGGGAATATACATTGTTGAATTGTCAAATATACTTTTCTGCTTTTCAGGACTGAGCTCTGCTTGACACTTCATCTACATTTTGGTATTTCACGTTGATATCTAAATTTTTCACTTGCAAGATATTTCTTCTTTTTATTCCGTATCCATTCTCCCTGATTATGATTCCTCTTCTTGCCACTTGACTTCAGCATTTCTTCCGGCAGTTGATATTCGCTCTCTGAAGATGATATCTCATCATTTGTTAGATTGATCTCAAATATTTAGATATCATACACTATTATGTACATTTACTTTAACAAGGTACTTTGAATTTTTTAAATACACTGAGAACAATCATCTTTACCAAACTATTACAATAATGTTGTATAGTCATTAACGATAAATTTTGAAAGTCATATTACATGTTCCACAAATACTGAATTAATTAAAGAAATGAAAAAATCAAATATTTAAACTGAACACTTAAAGCAGCTACAGTGGAACTAAGCTATTGAAAAATAATAATGAAACTTTGGACTCAGGCATTTCTTGTTCCTGAAAAGGACTTAGGCATTTTTGAACAGAAATACGTGCCTTTCACAAACATAAGCACTGTGTGTATATGGAAAATGGTACTACTTGGAACAAAACTGAGAGCATATTCAAAAAGATCGTGTAAATTTCACTTAAGGGGTGTTAAAACCCCAAAAATGAAAAAAATGGACTTAGGCATTTTTTGCACTGGACCCTTCATTTGGTTTCTTACTTCCATAATATAAGTTTTAATCATGTCAAGGATATTGAGTATAAAATTAGTAAATTTCAAGCAAAATGTGGGACTGTTCAAAGAACTGCTAGAAATGAAATTAGAAATGAGATCAAAATAAAATTCTGTAAGGTAATGGCTCTATTCACTAATGCAGTGTTTCCCAACCTTTTTTGACTAACGACACACTTTCCTGAAAGCCCACGCTATAGCGACACACTTATTTATTTTTTTAATAATAACTTACTTAATTAATTACTTATGGCTTTTAAGGAATCCGCAGGTTCATTGCCGCCCTCACATAAGCCCGCCATTGGTCCCTATCCTGAGCAAGATTAATCCAGTCCCTACCATCATATCCCACCTCCCTCAAATTCATTTTAATATTATCCCCCCATCTACATCTCGGCCTCCCCAAAGGTTTTATTCCCTCCGGCCTCCCAACTAACACTCTATATGCATTTTTGGATTCACCCATATGTGCTACATGCCCTGCCCATCTCAAACGTCTGGATTCCTAATTATGTCAGGTGAAGAATACAATGCGTGCAGTTCTACGTTGTGTAACTTTCTCCATTCTACTGTAACTTCATCCCTCTTAGCCCCAAATATTTTCCTAAGCAACTTATTCTCAAACACCCTTAATATCTGTTCCTATCTCAAAGTGAGAGTTCAAGTTTCACAGCCATACAGAACAACCGGTAATATAACTGTTTTATAAATTCTAACTTTAAGATTTTTTGATAGCAGACTACATGACAAAAGCTTCTCAACCGAATAATAACAGGCACTTCCCATATTTATTATGCGTTTAATTTCCTCCCCAGTGTCAGTTATATTTGTTACTGTTGCTCCAAGATATTTGAATTTTTCCACCTTTTCGAAGGATAAATCTCCAATTTTTATAGTTCCATTTCGTACAATATTCTGGTCACGAGACATAGTCATATACTTAGTCTTTTCGGGATTTACTTCCAAACCTATCGCTTTACTTGCTTCAAGTAGAATTTACGTATTTACCGTAATCGTTTGTGGATATTCTCCTAACATATTCACGTCATCCGCATAGATAAGAAGCTGATGTAACCCGTTCAATTCCAAACCCTCTGTGTTATCCTGAACTTTCCTAATAGCACATTCTAGAGCGAAGTTAAAAAGTAAAGGTTATAGTGCATCTCCTTGCTTTAGCCCACAGTGAATTGGAAAAGCATCAGACAGAAACTGGCCTATACGGATTCTGCTGTAAGCTTCACTAAGACACATTTTAATTAATCGAACTAGTTTCTTGGGAATATCAAATTCAATAAGGATATTATATAAAACTTTTCTCTTAACCGAGTCATATGCCTTTTTGAAATTTATGAATAACTGATGTACTTTACCCTTATACTCCCATTCTTTCTCCAATATCTGTGGAATGCAAAAAATCTGATCAATAGTTGATCTATTACGCCTAACACACACAGATGATCCCCAATATGTTTTTATTAATAGTAGTAACAATATTAACTACAAGTGCTTTTCTTCTGGAGAAAAAGGTGGTAGAACTCTGTGTAGAATATTTTCTAGCGGACGAGGAGATGATTTCTGTTCACTGCACGGGAATTTTGTCGTTTTTAACCTCCTTTTCGTATAAACTTTCAAGGTGAAAGTGTAATTAAAAGAAAAATTATATTAAAAATATAGTTACTCACACCCTATTTCGGTTTCATGATGAAAATGGAACAAAAAGGTGCTGTTCCAGCGCGTTCCGCCAGGAAAAAAGCACTGATAACAACTTCTACATAGTGTCGGACATCCACTGTTGCAGATAGGTCGATGTGAACGCGCAATTGAAAATTCTGAGAAACAAGCAACAAGTTGAGTGACAGAAAAAAAAACAAAGATATGTGTCTATGGTGGATGTCCGATATAAGATTTTTGTTTACCTATTTAACCTATTAACCCATTTAAATTAATGTGAAGTCTGCGTTAGGCAGGTTGCATAGAGTTTCTCTATACGTGGACTTATGATTGACAGGCCAACACGTAAATCATCTTCAAGATGCAGCAGTCTGTTCCTTTTTAGATATACTATTTTCATGGTAGGAAATGCTGTTTCACACAAGTATAACTTTGAAAACGGCAGTTCTAAATGTCTTTTTATTTTATTCGGCACCATCGACTGATTTTACAAATATTTCCACATATAAGACACTCGGAATTTTGTTTATATTCATCTCCACACCACGTAAAACTATATTACAAGTATTCATCACTACATTTTCGAAACGCGGTAAGTTTTTGTGAACCATGAAGGGAATTTTTGCTCACATTATTTGAGTTAGCACTCTTGTCATCTAACCCAGAACTTGATTGAGATTCGCCTTTTCTAATTAAAAATTTGTCCATGATAAATTTGATAAAATAGTCATACTATCACTCGCTCACACGTATATACTGAAACTGACCAGTATGTTCTAACGATCCTAAACTCTGTGGAAAGAGTAAACGAATTACTAAGCATTGTTGCGTGTCTTCAATTTCATTCGAATTATCACCAGGCAGAAAAATTAAAGTGGGCATTGTTGCACGTGTTCACGTTTCAATGGTAAAGTCTGTCTCAAAATACGAGTAAAATGTACCATATGAAAGACTTCGTTGTAAATAAAAAATGCGTTGTAAAGAGACATTCTGGATGGCATAACATTTATTTTTCTGTTCCAAAATTTCGCGAAACACTCCATGGGGCTACGCAACACGCCTGTTGGGAACCCCTGCACTAATGAATAGACATCGGATCTGTAGGTTTTTACCTATAGTTTTCCTTAATAGCCTATCAGGCCTATTATATATTATACTATTATATATTGTATTATATGTCTGCTATTATAATAATGAACGTTTATAGTGCCTATTCGCACCTATTTTCAAGTTACGAACTATTTCTGCCTTAAATCATTTTTAAATCTATCCCCCCCCCCCAAACAAGCAGTAAGAATTGAAAATATTAATTCTGGGATCCTGGGAGACGGAATTGGTGAGGGACTGATACTGCCACAGCCTAACAATAAATTAATTGCAGTAATCAGGTAAACGGGCGCGGCAGTCTTTGTAGGCAGAAAAGTGTCGGTCCTTTTATTTATGGCGATAACGGCAGCCAGATCAAACGCCCTTGTCAACAATAGCTATTCACGCAAAAACCATTGTAAAAAGTTTAAGACTTCTTTCTTGACACACATTTCCGAATCAGTTGTAGCTATACAATAATAAAGAGATAAATGTAATTTTTATTACAAAAATAACTTTTTCTCATCCATGTACGAATATGGATCTGATTTTTCGTTTCACAAAATACTTGGCCAGTGTTTGTGTTAGTCTACACGTTTATATTTAATACGCGGCCTTACAAATGTAGATCAGAATATAAGGACAGTTTTCGGTAACATGACACCCCTACACCACATGGTACTAACTTACGAGTAAATGCACATTACAAGTTTCATCTGTCAGTGAAATAACATTCTAAAATTATAACCTGTTTTATTTTTGCAATGTTAAATTTATTGCAGTTTCAGCAGTAGTCTCGAAGCCTATATTTCTCAAGCATTACCACTATTGCCATTTATCTATTTCTAAATAGGTATTTTTTTTTACTTATATCCCTTACGATGTATTTTCATAAATATTATTGTATCTATTTTAAAACAATAAGAACCTATTTTACATATGTTTCCGACCTAAAACATAATTTTTTAGAGCCTAAAGATCCGATTTGTACAATGAAGCCTGAGTATCAATTGAAAAACAAATGAGAAAAATTCAATTAGGAGAAATAAAATTCCTTAGGAAAGTTAAAGGCTGTGAAAGATTAAAATATAGAACTCTGATATTAAGGAAGAATTAAACATCGAATCAGTATGTAATGAAATAATACGTAATAGACAAAATTGAACTGAACATTTGTTAATAATGGAAAATAATTGAATTCCTATAATTATCTTAAGCTACATGAAGAGGGAAGAAGAGATCGCCCTCAGCGACGCAGTAAACGCAGGAGACAGCTGTGAAGCCGGAAGGCAGTCCCTGAAGTGGAGATGATGATGATGATGATGATAATGATGATGATGATGATGATGATGACGATCACGACGACGACGACGACTTCTACAATACCGTGGCCCTTGTAAAATACCAATCCAAGTGCAATAAACGTTGAACAAAGACAAATGATGGATAAATTCTCTCAGGGTACAGCTGTTTTCTTCGACATTATTTATCAATATTCCTTGACCAATTGATTATTACCTTTCCACGAGGAAGTATTCGACCTTAACAACAAAGCCATGACAAATACGTATTTCGGCACACAGTAGGGGATTTATATCTGAATTGTCTTGAGCTGAAAACATTTGAAAAGAATGACAAATGTTCATAATGCGAAAATGTAATTTATTCACGACAAAAAATTGGTATGTACTTCTTATTTTGAAGAGTTTGGATCAGAAATGTTCCATTGTTGATGAAATAAACAGTGTCATCATGGAAACATTAACATTTTCCGTATACAGTTGTGTATTACAAAACAATTTAGGCTGTTTAGTTTCTCCTATTACCAGTTGCTTTTCTGTCAAAGTCACATAACCATTTTCTTATACAGTAAGACCTCATTAATCGGGACTAATTGGGGGATAAGGTGACCGGTTTAACGAAAGTCCGGTTTAACTGAACGGTTCAGAACCATAGTGGGCCAAGCGCCATTTACTAAAACCGTAGAAAACAAGAGTTAAAATGAAGTTATTACCACAATTCAATGGAAACATAAAGCAAGTAATGTAAAGTATACACATTGAAACTAAATGATATGTCAATCTTCATTAAACTATGGTATTCACTTAACTTTAACCCTTGCTTTCTCCGTTTTTAATAAATGGCGCTTGGCCCACTATGGCTCTGAACCCTTCAATTGAAATAACCTAAAAGAACAGTAGAAATTGCATTAAAACGCCGTTTATAGGAACAAATCAGTTTGTTGTGGTGTATTAATAGGGCATAGGTTTAAATAAACTATACAATACAAACATGAACCAATACATACAATGCAGTACATACGTGATATCCATAATTAGGATGATGTACCCAACGGACCTGGCTCTGCATCACTCGAAGTTTTTGCTGGGGAAGTTGGTTTGAAGTACACGTAGGCCTAAGTCTTAAAACAAGGTTCTTTAATTTTTCCAAACTCGTTTTTTTTTTGCCCGTCCGGATTAAGCGAAGTCCGACTTGTCGGGATCCGGATTAACGAGGTTTTACTATACTATACTTTGCAGACGATCTCTGTTACCTCGCTCGACAGACACATAGGGAAATACCTGATGTATTTACGAACGCACACACAGACTTGTAAATTCACAATGGAAAAGCTACCAACATAATGCTTACGAAAATAATAATAATAATAATAATAATAATAATAATAATAATAATAATAATAATAATAATAATAATAATAATAATAATAGTAATGGCTTTATTTAACCTGGCAGAGTTAAGGCCGTAAGGCCTTCTCTTACACTGAACCAGGATTAAAACTTGCTTACATAGTTGAACATAAAACTGGATCAGAATTAAGTAATTACATACTGATACAATTTAAGTACATAATGAGATCAAAAGAGGTAGTTACATAAAAATTTACCTCATAAAATAAAAATAAACATAGTGGAATACATATTAATGTTGCTAGAATCAAATACGAATCACATAAAAACAGAAGCCGATAATTCAATAAAAATGTACACAATAGAAATAAAAATAAACACATTAGATTAGATTAGATTAGATTAGATTAGATTAGATTAGATTAGATTAGATTAGATTAGATAGGTTTTTAAGGTACACCGAGGTGAAATTTTATTTTTAGTAAAAACTTACGTTATTCAGTTTTTATAATTAAAAATTGCTTGAGCTCTAAAATAGTCCTACACCAATTTTCATGCTTATGCAGTGATGCTGGAGCAACGACTCAAATGGAAATGTGGCGGACACATGAGTAAGATGGATTGTAGCAGATGGACCTATGCCTCGTTCATATGGAATCCGCGCATAGGAAAAAGGGCAGAAAACGTCCAAGGATGCTTTCCGGAGAGAGACGGGAGCGCAGTGGACGAGGACAGCGAGGGACAGGCAGGCATGGAAAACGCTGGAAAGAACCATCATGGACACTATGCAAATACAATTGAGGAAATCCTGGAGAAAACATGTTCTCCGAATAAACAAAGAAGATGCTAAATATGTTTCTTCTTCCCAGAGAAGTGTGGAGCGATCACCACGTCGATGGACTGAAACCGTAACAGACCAATGAGGTCTAATACGGGACTGGATGAGTAAGAAGATCTTGAGCACATTAATTATGCGCAAGCGAATAGCAAATTCTATATAGCCTATCTCACCATTCCTGTCACTTTTAAGGATACACCGAGGTGAAATTTCAATTTCATGAACTATTCACACGAAAAACTTGAAAATTTGTATATATCATGCTGCATATAAATAGTTTAATTTAGGCCTGCTTAAGAAATGTATGAATTATTAACGTTTTTGTAAATTTAAATGGTATTTTGAAAAATCGCTACTCTTCTCACAAGTTTCTAAATTTTAGTCTCTACACACCTGATAGACTCACAGAAACAAAACTTGCTGCGAAGAGTTCCAATCCATTTACTCAAAAAACATTTCATGCAGTCGAGTATAAAAATTGCGAAAAAGAATTGCAAATATATACGAGGCGCATCCAGAAAGTAAGTTTCCCGGTTTTTTCCCCTTGAAAGTAAACGTAATTAGCCGTGTCAATTGCGCATGCGTAACAGATCTATGACGTATCAATTATATGCCGCCTGGTGCCAGTAGCGTGGCAGCAGTGGTCCGAAATGGAAGCTCTTATTCCTTCTCCCGCCGCCTGCGAGGTTCGGTCGGTGATAAAGTTCTTTAATGCACAAAGCATTGCGCCAATTGAAATTCATCGGCAGCTCTGTCAGGTCTATGGGCCGAACATCATGAGTAAGTAGATGGTGCGTCGCTGGTGTAGGCAGTTTTCCGAAGGTCGTCAAAGTGTCCATGATGAAGAGCGCAGTGGGCGGCCGTCCCTCATCAATGATGATCGTGTTGAGCTGGTGCGGCAGTGCATCATGGAGAACCGTCGCTTCACGATTACGGAGCTGAGCAGCCGTTTTCCGCAGATATCGCGATCCTTGTTGCATGAGATTGTCACTAAGCACCTGCTGTTCAAAAAAGTGTGTGCCAGGTGGGTGCCGAAAAACCTGATACCCGAACGCAAAATGCAACGTTTGGAAGCAGCACTGACATTTCTGCAACGGTATCGCGATGACGACGACGAGTTCCTCGACAGGATCGTCACGGGCGATGAGACTTGGATTTCGCACTTCGCCCCGGTAACCAAGCAGCAGTCAATGCATTGGCGGCATAGTGGATCTCCGGTCAGATCGAAATTCAAACAGACGCTGTCGGTACGGAAAGTGATGTGCACTGTGTTCTGGGACAGGAAGGGCATTCTGCTCATTGACTTCCTTCCAAGAGGTGAAACAGTGAACGCTGACCGTTACTGTGAAACACTGCGAAAATTGCGACGTGCCATTCAAAACAAGAGGCGTGGAATGCTTACTGCAGGTGTGTGCTCCTCCATGACAATACTCGTCCACATACGGCTCTGCGCACAGCAGCTGTTTTGACGGAATTTGGCTGGGAATTGTTTCATTATCCACCCTACAGTCCTGATCTTGCTCCCAGCGATTTTCACGTTTTCTTGCACCTCAAGAAATTCCTGTCCTCCGGTGAGCGTTTTGGGAACGACGAAGATCTGAAGACGTCTGTCACACGCTGGCTCCATTCACAGGCGGCAGAGTTCTACGACAGAGGGATACAAAAGTTGGTCCCACGATACGACAAGTGTCTCAATTCTGATGGTGGCTATGTTGAAAAATAGCTGAAACATTGCTGTACCTGTTGCCAATAAATGTTTTCCTGAAAGTGTGTCTTCTTTTTTTTTTAATAGGGAAACTTACTTTCTGGATGCGCCTCGTATATATACACAAAGTGATTCACGAAAATTGTGCCATAGTTTAGGTCTGATTCATGACATCATTGTGAAAATAAAAATTTCTGTATAAGTTACATGTGTCCACTTTTGAATAGTTTTGGATAAAATCATGGGTCTTCCTTCCGTAACACGCATTCCTATGAACTTTACTCTCTTTCTCTTTCTCTGTGGACGCCTGAAGCTATGTGTGTTATAGTAAAGCTGATTGCAGCGACACAGTTTCGTGACATCAGGGACTGAATTAGAGATAACGCAACACTGATACAACGTATCCACCTATATAGCATCCGAACAACGAAAGTTAGGGAATGCGGCGCGCACAGTTAACACGGGCGATTTCATGTGTTGTTGCAGAAGGTGGAGTCTTTAAAAACCGGGTTTAATACAGATTTTTCAGATGAGTAATAATGTGAATGTTCTTTAATGAAGTTATAATACACTCAGTACCGTAATATTCTCGTGAATCATTTAAATGCTTAAACCTTCAAATTTTCCACATTTATGTTTAAAATTCAGGAGGGTGTAACTCATTCAATTTAAAAAATATTTGACCATACCTATGGGTTTATATGAACTTCATTCATCACAATAATGTCAAGAATCAGATCTTAGAATATGGCACAATCTTCGTGAATCACTCTGTACATGCATGTTCATTCATTAATAGTGTTCTGCCTAAGGACAGGCCTTTCACTGCAAACCCAGCTTTCTCCAGTCTTTCCTATTTTCCGCCTTCCTCTTTGTTTCCGCATATGATCCATACATCTTAATATCGTCTATCATCTAATATCTTCTTCTGCCCCGAACTCTTCTCCCTTTTACATACCTTCCAGTGCATCCTTCAGTAGGCAGTTTCTTCTCAGCCAGTTACCCAAACAATTACTTTTCCTCTTTCTGATCAGTTTCAGCACCATTCTTTCTTCACCCACTCTTTCCAACACAGCTTCATTTCTTATTCTGTCTGTCCACTTCACACGTTCCATTTTATATCCATATTTCAAATTCTTCTAGTCGTTTCTCTTCACTTCGTCGTAATATCTATGTTTCTGCCGCATGCAATGTCACACTCCACACAAAGCACTTCACTAGTCTCTTCCTTAGTTCTTTTTCCAGAGGTCCGCAGAAGATGCTTATTTTTCTATTAAAAGCTTCCTTTGCCATTGCTATCCTCCTTTTGACTTCCTGGCAGTAGCTCATGTTACTGCTTATACTCGTAGTACACACCAAGTAGCCTATTTGAAACTGTCCACTTGCTTTACTGCCTCATTTAGAATTGGCAAGTTTACCTTCTTTATTCTTCTTCCTATGACTATGGTATTTGTCTTGTTTGCATTTATTTTGATCACATAATGCTCACAGATGCCATTTAGCTTCAGTAGCATATTCTTTAGTATTGTCTCCTCTTCTGCTAACACCACCAATCACTATCAAATATTACACATTTTATTCTTCTTCCTGCTACTATCACTCCTCCCATGTTCTGAAAACAGTTCTTCACTAAATTCTCCAAGTATATGTTGAACAGTGTAGGTGATAAAGGGCATCCTTGACGTACTCCTCTCCCTATTTCACTTTCTTCTGACATTTATTCTCCTATCCTCACTATATGTAGGTTATATACATACAGTATATACGAGATCTAAAGGAGGTCTTGATAGCAAATGCTTTTAAGCACACATTTAAGAAAATCCTGATTAGAAGACCGTATATTTAGCATGAAGTTCTTATCAGGTAACATTAATTCCCTAAGTTCTTCGTTAACCATGGATTTTCAAAGTAAACTAAGTCACTGTGTCCATACGACGTGAAGTGTCCCGATGTCTTCTCGGCAGGGAAATGTAGTGCCTGACAGTGTTCACAAACATTATCTATTAACCCTAAGATACGATCAAAATTGTCATTTTCATCTATTATCACACTTCTGTACGGGTAACTACCCGTTCTATACTGGCACCCTTTACGCTAAATAAAACGTACGATCACGAACATATTGATTCCTCGGAATTATTGTGTTACAGTATACTCGGCCGTGTTTGCAAGGCCTTGCTGCAAGAAGCATACCTAGCCGTTATCAGCAAAGCACAATGTAACAAACTTATTATTGTTTTCACTTTATCGATGCCTTACCAGACTTTTTAAACAAAATTCTCTCAAATACACAATCTTGTTACTGAAGAAAGTTTATACTCCGGAAGTGTTGATTTCTATTGTCAAAATCATGATCGTCCAAAATTCTACCGAAAGTGTAGCTCAATGATCAAGTTGTTTGAATTTTAAATAATTTCCCATAATCTTAAGAATATAAGCTTTAAAATGAGTGGTACAACTGAGGCGAATCTCGGCCTTTCTGTCTATCTATCTAATCTTGCTAGTTGGAATACAAGACAATTAAATAATAAATTAACCCTGCCATGAATCGTTATGATTAGGATGGTAATCTGCGTGTCGAGGTAGTCAAGTGACAACACACACTCACTATGTAAAACATAACTACTGTATTTATTTGAATAAGCAACCCTAAATAAATTCGTAGCACAGAAAATATCTTCTTCACAGAGTAACGTAAACCAAATCCAGCTAATTACCTTACATAGGTAGGTACTTCCCCACGCTGGCATCCATCTTGTCATACAACCTTGACATAACCATCACTCAGCACACACATAGCCGTTACATACAAATTGGCCACCCCTCAAACGTCACACAACAATGGGTGCCTTCATCGTGAATTCCATACTCTTTAAATTCGTTCTACTGCAATAACTAAATAAAACATAAGCCAAAACCAACTCACTGAACTGATTGTATATTGTGATAGGCTTGTAGTTATATCACAGCTAGAAAAACGATCCTCTGAAATAAAAATACCGACCAGTATTTAACCAGAGTTGACTGCACGCTAGCCAGTCAGGAAAATGAATGCAGATCAAGTTAATAAGTACATCCCAAAACTGGCCGCTAAATTCCACACGAATATCTTCTGCAATACACTCGCAGGTTCCCACAACACCGTGGACTATGCAGCTTCTAGTAGACTTATCGACCCCAGTTCGATCCCCGGCCTACATAGGAGCTCGTGCTTATCACAGCACACGTCCTACCTCCAAGCCATCCCTCTAGCGTACTCAAGTACTCTCTGCAAACTCTGCGATACACTCGCAGGTTCCCGCAACACTTCGGACTACGTAGCTACTAGTAGACTTATCGAACCCAGTTCGATCCCCGGCCTACATAGGAGCTCGTGCCCGTATCCTCAACTGCCGGCACACAACCGACCTGAATGAGTCCATCCACCAGACTGACGCTACAATCGAAATGAAACTCGCGTCACAGACCAAATATAACTCACGCCACCGTCTTAACCAATCAGCAAGCGCTATTATAAAATAATAACTGCTCCCTCGATAAAATAATAACTGCTCCCCCGGTCTCAACTCATCACCAGTTATAGGAACAGAACCAGAGCATACAAAAAAAAATAGAAAGCTGAGAGGAAAGCCATCTACGAGAAGTAAGAAGAACTAGATCAGAAAGGAAAAAAAAACTACAAGCCATCTATGAAGAGTTAGAATAATTAAAACTAACAGAGAAAAGTATAAAGATAGAAAAATGTAAAATAAATAGAAAGGAAAAGAAAGACGTGCCAAAATATAAACGGCACACAACATCACCATCGAAGCTTTCATGTATACACAATTTCATGAATAGAAATCAGGATTACAGAATTCAATGTATAGATTTCTCCGGAAAATAGAATCTGGGAAGATGCTAGGTTGCACATTGAATGTAAGATGAAGTTCTTAAGCGAAGGAAGAAAGATATTGTTTGGATTGACTTAGTTCTTGGGGCTATTTTGTGTCTTTGACTTAAAATAAAGACCTATTCTTTTTATCGAACTTAGTATACGAGGCGCGTCCATAAAGTAACTTTCCCACTCGTCCCACATCTAGCAAACCATATTTTGCGCGAAACGACTGCGTGTACGTGATAGATTAATGTCCTGGCATGGCGCATGCGCTAGCGGAACTTCCCGAGTGCTCTCAGTAGCTTCGTTGCATTGGTTGAAGATGGACGTTCCTATTCCAGCTCCCGCCGCGTGAAGTGCTGACAATCAATTTCAATCGGCACTATGCCCTGTGCAATTAAAAACTTTATCACTGACCGCACTTCACGCGGCGGGAGTTGGAATAGGAACGTCCATCTTCAACCAATGCAAAGAAGCTACTGAGAGCACTCGGGAAGTTCCTCTAGCGCATGCGCATGCCAGGACATTACTCTATCACGTACATGCAGTCGCTTCGCGCAACATATGGTTTGCTAACTGTGGGACGAGTGGGAAAGTTACTTTATAGACGAGCCTCGTATTTCATGTATGTACATCATTTCTCAACAAACTGAGTCATTGATACAGAATGTGGTTTAAATCCATTCAGTGCTGTATAGATACACAGACGAATAAAGAGAATTGTCATTTAAGTTCGCTAACATGAATAAGCGGATAAACAAATTTAATAAAGAAAAATCAATGGCGGATAAGATTGTGTATATTCATTTTCATTTCGAGACAGTCATCCAAATTTAAGTTTACGTAAAGCTCAAAGTCTGTCATATGCCCGCTCAAGAGATCTCAGTAGAGAAGATGTTGAAAAGTTTTAACAAAAATCCTAGCACATGTAGGATGAATTAAGATAGTGGGAAGAGCCTGGTAGAGTGTTCAATGCGGATGAATCCGGTCTTTAATTGATACTCAAACCGGAGAAAGTATTAAATGCTAAAGGAAACGGGTATGTGTTTATCATCTCGCAGTAACCGTTATGATTTACGCAAGTATTGTTGGTCAGACTATTCTACCATTTGTCATAACGAAAGGTCTTAGGCAAAGAGATGCTTATCTCAAAGGAACATCCAATGGATAAGCTGTTATGTCTGATTCAGGATACATGAGAACCGATGTTTTCTCTTTGTTCCTTGAGCACTTCGAGAAAGCGAAAGAGTAAGAAAACTGCAAGTCAAATGTAAGAACTAGGCTGCGGATTTATATGCACTAAAAGTCGTGAAAATGTGCATGCAAATATGCTTACAAATTAAGAAATTATGCAATAAAGCTTGAAATTATGCAGTAAAAATGTACTTTATTTTACAACACTAAAGTAATGACTCAATAAGTTTCGTCCATATATTGGAGGATCTAAATTTGCATTAACATTAAACTTCATTGCTTATTGGTATTACAACAGATTACAATATATTTCTTCATCTTACGATGTTTGGTGACGTATACACGTCTGTTGATGTGACATATTAATGAATTTAAATACTATTATAGTCACAATCATGCCATGGTATGAAAGAAAAATTTCACAACCTCGAGCGGGAATCGAACCTGCGACTTCCTGTTGTCCGGTCAGGCGCTCTACCACTGAGCTATCGAGTTCGTCTCACACCAAAGGCTTGGAATTATCCTTTCATACTGGCGACTCTGTTATAGAGTACTGTCCATAGCGTCTGATCTAGTCAGCACTGCTTATTGGTTGAAAGAAACTTTTACAAATGTATTCTTCATCTTACGATGTTTGGTAACGTATACGCGTCCGTTGATGTGACATATTAATGAATTTAAATACTATTATAGTCACAATCATGCCATGGTATGAAAGAAAAATTTCACAACCTCGAGCGGGAATCGAACCTGCGACTTCTCCAAATTTTCAGATGTAAATCTCTTCCGATTATCAGCAAGTATGTTATTATAAACAGAGAATGTTCTTTCAACTTCACATGAATTTAGGGGACAATACTTAAAAGCTGCTATTTCTTTAGGTGTGTAATTCTGAACAGTCTGGGACTCACCTTGTAGAATTCCACTAATCTTTTTCACTGTTTCCAAACCTGGATTTGGTTCCTCAATTTTCTTCATATTCTCTGTTAGAATTCTCCCCAATGACCCTGATAATTTGTTGAAAGATGTTGTGACAGTGTTCAACAAACTCACTGCAGTAGTCACCTGAAGACCACGTTCCTCAAGTTTGGTCATTGTTTCAGGAAGTGTCTTGATGTGTACACCTATGTATGAAAGTTCACTTTGAATTCCTACATCATCTGCTGCCAATATTGCTGAATTAATGCAGGCCGCATCTTCTGGATTCAGTAAATGAAGCATCTAAGAACAAACATATAATAAATTGATTATGAAGAAAATAAGGACTATTGTAGGCCTACCTCCTAGTATTAAAATCTAGTATATCAATATATCCGCCCTCGATAGTTTTAAAGAAGCGAGAAAAAACGAGTGCGCGACGTGCTTCTTAAAAATGTCGTCTGTGCAAATGAAGTAGACGTTGTCGAGTGAGATGGGAAAGAGAGTATTGTTTTCTCGCAGTTTATATTTTTAGAGAATAAAATATTTATTTCTGTATTTAGTATAAACATGCAAATATATGCTCTAAAAGTATAAACATGCCATAACGTTACAGATATGCTCAAATATGCACAATAAAATTCTGCATTCCAAACAACGAGAAAGATGTTTATGTTTTGTCTACATATCGTCAAGTTTAAGGAAAAGAACATGCAAATATGCAAATCCGCAGCCTAGTAATAACATTTGAAAACTATAGGAAACAGCTGAATGAGTGTAAACAGCAAAAAGAAGTTAGACTTTTCCACAGAAGGAGGCCATCTAATAATCGACTTGTAGGGAAGGGAACCATTCCAACAAATAATCTGACAATTAAAAAAAAACTATTGTACCGCGTGTATTACTACGATGATAATGGTAGAGAACTTTGGGTTCAGGGTATTGGAGAATGCCAAAAATGGTTTCACGAGACGTGTGGAAAATGGCACCGATAAAAAAATGCACATGTGACCAACACGAGTAAGAGTATAATAAAATATTTATATATTCAGGAGCAAAATTTCTGTTGTAAGTGTTGGATTTTAAAGTGTTTCCTATGTTTGTAAGACAATGTTGAAATGTCCCCTATTATGAGAGAAGTCGACAGTAGGGCATAAATTTAGTATTTTTTTTTTAATTGAACACATTGATACCAGATATGTGAAATGTACAGAAAACAAGTCCGTACATATTAGGGA
Source organism: Periplaneta americana (assembly GCF_040183065.1). Classification (NCBI taxonomy): domain Eukaryota; kingdom Metazoa; phylum Arthropoda; class Insecta; order Blattodea; family Blattidae; genus Periplaneta; species Periplaneta americana. The sequence goes on from NC_091123.1 coordinate 89,462,678, forward strand.
AAAAATTAGAATCAAATTTGCATAAATTGGACTCAAAATTAACATTTTTTTCCTTAGCGTGTCGAGATGTTCCTAAACAACTCTATGTGATATATTTACAATCTCCCTCTGTGCCTATAAATGTGACTACGATAATTTTAATACCAGTTCATCGAATTTCTATAAAATTTCAATTAAAACTTTCATTGAACTATATAGATTAAATTAGTTTCTGATCATTGGTAGGTTAATTTACAAGATCAATGCACGTTTGTAACAAGATGTAAACAAAATTTCGCCGAAATTCGTTTTTCCTTTATTCTTGATGCAATGAGAAATTTTTGTGACTGTCATCGCCTTCTCATCTTCTTTTTCGCGATCTAGCTATCATTCATATTTTGTTAATAAAACCGGCATCCTAATTCTTATAAGTATGCAATAGTAAACTATTAGGCCTACAATGCGAATGAAAAGACAAGTGGAAGAAGAATTTTGCAAGGAACAGGCGAGTTTTAGGAGCAGCGGTGAGATCAACACCAACAGGGTCATCATACGAGGGGTTCAGAGCATAAGTGTTGCAAATCCAGCTGGGATACTTTAGTAAAAAAGAAAATCAGCATTTTTAAAATGTGAATGCGTCAAGAGAACATTACTGAACAGATGAAGTACTAGCATCTGAGCGCTGTGATAATTTGTGTGTATGCCCTATGTATTTCCTTGCAACACCGAGGAATATGGACATTCTTACTACGAAGTGTACTGTAGATCTATTTGCAGGAAAAGTAGAGTTACATCATTCGTGCTCTGAGCATTGTAACAAATACATAATCGACATCAATGTACGCTTTCAGAAAGCCTCCGACTCTCACAAGAGAAACAGTATTTGGTAGTCTGTGGAAAAAATTTAGTATACACATGGCATTTATCACCACCATGAAGAAAGCTTAAAACACTCGCACATGCCTTGTGATACATGAAGGGAAAGTCACGCCTGTCCTTTCCAGTGAAATACTGAGTTAACCAAAGTTGTCTGCAGTCATATTTCTTATCGTGATGGTTGTGGTGATGGGAAAAAGTCACAGAGAAGAAGAGTCATTAATTATCGGAAACTGGTCAAATGAATGAGATCTCGATTTTGCCGATGTTTTCTGTATGCTGTCACACAACACAGGGACAAGAAGGGAAAGTTACAGCAACTTCAAGTAGCGAGGACAGTTCGCTTCAGAGCGAGCGCAGACAAGGTGAGGGTCATGAAAGTCAGGACCGCGAACTGTAATCAATTACAGGTGGGCAGAGCGAACACTGGAGAGGCAGACAAGTTCAAGTACCTCGGCAGCGATTTCGCGAAGAACTGGGGAACAGTCGAGAGCAGACAGCCTCGCATTCTAAACGCGAATTAGGCATTCATAAATTTGTACTCACTGTAGAGAGCGAGACAAATATGGACGTCAACAACCCCTTAACATCAGGACAGAAGTTAAGATTATAACAGTGTGAAACTTGGAATTTGGTCTGACGTTTTTCAAACGAAGACTTGTGGGAAAAAATAAAGGAATGCTTGTGGAGACAAGTCTGGAAATGAGAGAAGTTAGCGGAAGGGAAGTAAGCACAGTTTGTGTGATTATCAATATGATGTTGAGAAGCGAGTATTTTGAGGAATCTCCAAAGGAAAATGAGAATATGGGCCTATTGGTATAAAAGTATAGAAGTGATGGCGAAAAAAGATGGGACGACCTGGAGAATGTTGTGATCTCGCTCTCAACAGAATCTTGTGACGTTGATCTGCTGGGTAAGCAGGTAAAGGACATAAATAAAGACAAACAACAATAAGCTCTGAAGCGACTTACATTGAAAAGGAGTAATGTTACGTACTTAAAAGCATACATACATACATACATACATACATACATACATACATACATAATACATACATCAGGTTAATAAAAAGTATAGAGCATTACTTGTAACTTTCCTATTTTTAATGTTATGAAGGAACTCTTTTTACAAATGGGAGCGAAAAATGGAATATTTTGAGTTCTGAAAATGTTAAAAAGAATTATGTTTTTGGTTTATTTTTAATTTATCTTACTCAACTTCCTTTATTAAAAGGCTACGAGGGCTAACATAGCACATAGCACACACACACACATATTTTTTTTTCATTCATTAATTCATTCATAGTGTTCTGCCCAAGGGCATGTCTTTCACTGCAAACCCAACATTCTCCAGTCCTTCCAACTTACCTGCTTGCAGAAGAGTCCTTACATTCCACGTTCCAGACCTCAGTCTTCTTTTCTTCTCTCTGCTGGGTTGCTTCATAATGTGTCCTTCCCCAGCATCCCCCACCCGCACATCGGAGTGGGGGGATAGTTTACGTGCAGATTCTTTTACTATCGATAGACTCATCATGCCATGTTTGCAATTTTTCTTGGGGAAGGTAAATGCGATAGCTTATATATATATATATATATATATGTATACACCTATAATGTATATATATATATATATGACAAGTAACATGGAAGTAATAAAAAACAAAGGGAAGAAAGAAACCTACGCCATAAAATACAGTACAGGTCATTCGTTATTTTGTGGAACCAAATAGGTTAGATGTGAGCGCAGTAGTTCAGAATAAGAACCTTATGGTCGGGGTAAGTGAGCTAGCTATCTGTAAGTAGAAGAATAGCTATGTTTCCACTTTGGATCCTCCAGGTTTCAAAACGTAAAAATAGCCATTTATAAATCATTATTTTGTAAAAATTATCTCAAATGTATGTATGGTCCGAAAATATATGAGAGAAAAATTTCAGTATATCAATTAATCATTATGGGCAGTAATGGGGCAATGCCCTTAAATCTAAAGCCTTTGGCATACCCTTTATGAATTAGAAAACATTGTTTTTGAAAACATGTTCATATTATTCCTTTTTCACCCCAATAATTTTGTGCACGTCTATATACAGTTTCTTCATACAGTTATTAAAACGAGAAAGCTACAAATTGTATTCAATGTTTTTTCTTACTTGGGGTAGAAGGAATTAGACCAGATATAACATGAATGTTATAGTTCGTAGGACCTCTGTTTTGTAAGTATCGTGAGTCACTATTCGGTGTTGATTCAGCTTACACAACATTCATTTCCGATGAAATCTGCGTTTAATATCAGTCTTTCTTCCTAGAGTCTGCATCTTCTCAGAATGATGCCATCTGTATGCAAGGTAATGGTACTTCATCGTGCTGCATCCTTCGTCAACGTGAATAATTATCGTGAATGATGAAAAATGAAGTTGAAATGAACGATGGCGAAATGAGCACGAGGGTCCAACGCCAAAAATTGAATTTTTGAACCTGGATCCGTTAGTTTTTTATCTAGGCGTACTGACTACTACTCCATAAACATACAGTATATAGGTGCGCAGGGGATAATTTTATCTTTACGTGACTGAATAATAGCTTCCAGAAGTTATCGTAAATGAGGGCTGTCTCTCCTACAGCGACTTGTTCAGATGACCTGCTGCACGACAGAGTCAGAGAAGTTGTCGCACCAGCACGGCGAACCGTTATGGCTCTTTAATTACTAGTCAACAGCCGGACGATTACGTATTTTGTTTCCTGGTTTAATGTCATATGCAGTAAGGCGAAAGTGAATAAACGTGAACTTGTCGTCGTTGGAATTCGCCTTCAAATATTTGTGTCAAGATCTCGCTAGTAGCTGGTGCCTCATGTGGCTTCGACGTACTGTACCGCTCTTATTAGAGATGGTAATGTGTATAATAATAATAATAATAATAATAATAATAATAATAATAATAATAATAATAATAATAATGAGAAAATATGCAGTCACATCCTCTTTTGTTCTGTTTTCCTTCAGAGGGCATCGCGTTTCTGTCGTTGTTGAATATTTCGAAATTTCCCTTCCGTTTGATATTTGTTGCGACTATGCCAACTAGTACAGGATGACATAGGGGAGTGTACTTATTTTTGATGGGACTGTACTCGGGAAGAAAGTGACTTGGACGGAGTGGAGGGTAAGCATTAACTTCCGTCGGGTTTGCCATTTCAGTTGCCATGGGGCCGTGGTCTGTGGAACATCGCGTGTTCACGTGCGATGCGTATGCGAGAAACGGTGACTCAGTGGTTACAGCTCAGAGGTTATTCCGCCGTCATTTCAACGTCGGGCGGCATGGAGCAGTCCCAACACGCAAAACCATCTTAAATGGGTTCAAAATTTTCGAACCTATTGAAACTCAACAAAACCACCAGGGGCTCAACGTGCGGTCAGGATACCAGAAATGTTGAGAGAGTGAGAGTAGCATTTCTCCGCAATCCCCGATGTTCGACTCGGCACCACTCGTTAGCATTACGTTTTGGGTGGGAATCAGTAAGGTGATGGTGTGGCTACAGCTCACACCGCCAGAATTTCAATGAACATTCTACAGGGATTCTTTCCTGATCATTTGATTTCCAGGTTCGGAAATGTGCTTTGACTTCATCGATCTCCCGACCTGAGTATGTGCAACTTCTTTCTCTGGGGGTAACTAAAGGGGCGAGTTTACTTCGACAAACCCTGTTCATTAGACGAACTGAAGACAGCTATTCGTAGAGAGGTGCTGCAGATCAATCAGGAGACAATGAGCGTATTCCGAATCTCAGAGCTGAGCAATCTGATGGCATCACGGTGTTCTGAATTTCAGCAATGACGTCACTAATGCTCCACCGGTGTCGCACCGGTTCCATCAACTTGCAGAGGTGGTGGCAGTATCCATCAGCCGCCATCAGTGAATCTGATTGGTTCTTGTATAGGGCGGGAATTAGCAGACGAATGATATCGTGCACTGTTGTGTCATGGCGGTGTGTTCTGCTGTATTGTTAGTAATGTGCATAGCGTAAAAAAAATATGTTAACGGCTTATGAACGGACATGTCAACGTACCAGTTATTACTACTGGTTCGAGAAATAAATTGTTTTTGCTCTCTTTTCTTTGATCGAGATGACTGTATGGAAATTTCGCAAAATCTTGCTAGCGTAGCACACTAACAACTTGTACAGCCGCCATGATAGCCATTGAACCTTCCAGCATTTTAGTTCCTATTCCGCTGCAGTGTGACGTCATTGACGTCGCGATGTTCCGAAATTAGTCCCAGCTCACAACAAATATTTTACTATGGTTCACTCAAAGTGTATTGTACGTGTTTATTATTACTTTAATATTGCAGAAATCGCGATTAAAAATCAAACGAGTGGCTGCACAGATGTGTAGCTGTTGTCGATGTCGAGATACTAGTAAGAGAGGCAGCGCGGCACGGCTAATTTTATATGCAACTTCTGTGCCATCATGCCCGTAGCTAGGGGGGAGTTGTCGTCATTGGCCGTGGTCACACAAGTAACGTTGGTTGATGGCTTAATTACTAATAACATTAGCATTCGGCTGTGGTTCATAGTGTTGTTACAGTAAGCATTTGGAATTCTGCCATATTTTGTTTCACCAGGAATGGGTGCCCATAGTCGGTGCGGGGAAAGAGGTATTCTACATCAGAATTGCATTTCCACAAATAGCAGGGTTCTCAAATTACATCGCCTTAGATGTGAGACAATTCGAGATATTAAAAAATGGCGAGAGTTGTACACATTCGTGTTTTTTTTCCTTCGGAGAAGGACCCTTAGGCAAGCACTACAGCCTTAGGCTCATTGTGTAATCTCCTTTATTGGAACGATTTTTGAAGTCCTTAGGACAGCTCGTCAAGCACATGATTTACTGTGTGGTGCCACAGCAACCAGGTCTGACGGAGTCCGCGTGAACAGGAACGCCCCTCCGCCTCCCTGTGACGTTCCTCTGAAGCTTCTTCAGATCGATGGCATCTGTTCGCAATTCACGTGCATCCTTAACCAGAGAGTCACGCCACCGTCGATTTCACGACTCACCAAGGCGTCATCTATCCGAGGGAGCTACACTTCCCCTGTCTACTGCAATCCGCTAATTGAAGCCTCTGCAGAATCTCTGGGATATATGTAGCTCCCGCAGACAGATGCCACGTATAGGCGAATTCTGGATCTACGTTCGCCATGTCCTCTTGGTCAACTTGTAACTATTGAAGATGATAAATGAAATTATACTAATGAAGACGAAATGAGTCCGAGATCCAAGGCCGAAAATTATCCAGGAATTCTGGTTCAAGTGGTTGAGGGAAACCTCAGAAAAAATCCAACCAAGTAACTAGTCCCAATCAGTATTTGAACCTGAGCCCGCTCGTCCCATGGCCAGGAACGCTAACCATTACTTCTCAGTAGTGGGCCACGTTCGTGTTTAATTAGGGCTGTTATCAATGCACAATATTTCAAATAAGTCCTTAGCAGTTCCTTCGTCTTGGCTACTTTTCCTCATCTACTGTTACCAATTGTGGACCATTTAAGTGAATGCAGCCGTTTATAAAGGTTCCAAAGTGTTGACTGATTTTTCTACTCATCTATTTTATTTGGACATGACGGTAACTGCAACCTTCGAGACGCCGTGTTAGTTAATATCTCATTAGAAATTCCAATGTAAATTTCTCCTGAATACAAGATAAATACGCGCTAAAGATCACCCTCCTTAGTGCTGCGCGAGGGAAATGAAGACTCCCTTGCTGGACATAGAACTCTGTTTCGCTTTGTTGTGGGAATTTAATGAGCTATAGTATAATATGACGTATTCCGTACCATCGTTATTTTCGTCTTAGCGTCTTTGCCATTTTCGTCATATAATCATCCATGATGCTTTGCTTGCCAAAGCAACCTCATGGCGTAGAGTCTTCTCTATATCCATTAGGGATAATGGCAATTTTGTATCCCCACCATACCCAGCAACTCTGAAACCCGTTCAATCTCCTATTCAGGTTTAACAATAAGATAAAACTCCGAGTACAAAGCAGCTTTTGTGTAACGTCATATACGTGAAGATTGTACTGTACGTACTCCGGAAGAACACATAATAAATACGGTTGCTGAAATGAGATTCAATGTGAATAAACATTTTAATACCTTTAGTTCAGAAAGGATGCTAGAGGATTAACCCAGTCCGTTACAGAGAGAACTGAAAAAGTCATGCGAGTCTAATGTAGCGCTGATGAATTCCACGCCAGATGCCCCGTTACTGGCCGAAAGACCAAAGATCATTGAGAAGGCTCTTTAGGTGAATGTACTGACGAGTAATGGGCCTCTGGACTTGTGTATAACGGCCAGAAACTCAAATCATTACTTAACTTGCTAGGGAGTGTGTTTGGAGTCATATTTTCCTACGAGAATCGATTACGACTTAACTTATTATGACTTTATTTTCAGAAGACATGACAACGTTCATTTTCGTGGAACATTATCGTCAGTAACGCTGAAAGGAATTTCATGGAAGAAAAGCGTAATAGTTTATGTCAGGAAAGCCTTCATTTCACTGATATTTGATATGCAGTCCAATTTAATAGTAATAGTAGCAGTAAGGTAAAGTACCCAAATAAGAGACAGGACCCTAATAAGAGATACATTGTTAACTTCTCCGGTATAATTTGCCATCTCTCGACAACTATGGTAAATCAATGTCTGTGCTTCTAGGACATCGTGTTCTTTGTCTAACCTCAGTTGAAAGTAAGCAACGAAGCTGAGAGCAAGCAAAGTAATTTTTCATACTTTGAACTTTTTACTGGTTCTTGTTGAGGAAGAGAACAGCAGTTAATGTAAGCTACAAAAAATTTATTATTAATTTTATAAAATTGCTGGCAAAATGTTGCATATAATAAGGTAGATTGCTAATAAGAAAGATAATAATTTATGACCTTGGGTAGCAATTTCATTTTTATTTACTCCATTCCCTAATAAGAGATGCCTAGGGGTCCTATTAAGAGATAGTATCTCTTATTTAAAACCCTTATTTGGTATTTTTATGATGTTCACCTTTGAGAGTTTACGAAAAGTGTTAATGCTTCTAGTCCTGTTAGTTTATCTGCCAGTAACTACATAAGAACCAATGAAAGATTAATTGAACTATTAATTAAAATTAATTACGAATTAGGTCAATCATTAATTATCCATTGTCATCAATTATTCATTACAAACATCATTAATTGAAATGATTAAGTTATCATTATTAATGACTAAAATTAATTATTCTTCGAGATGACAATAATATCAATAGCTAAAGTCAATTAAAATTGGCTGGTCCGAAAATATTTACCTTACTTAAAGATCAAAACATAAGTGCTTAATTCGTAAAAATTCTCGATATATTTGAAATAAAAATCTTGTGTAATTATTAAAACTATTCAATTTAAGTGTGATTCCTAGTTTCGAAAATTTCGTTGGACTTGTGTAAATATCGCTACTACTACCAGTGCCAGCGTTTGTGGCGCGTGTTCGTGAGTAAAAAGCCAGTCAGTGAGCACTTGTTGCCAGTGTAACTGAGAACGGTAACACCCAACACGTCACGTAAGCAATCTCCCAATCACAGTTGTCAGTCTTATTGCCCACTGACTGCGTCAAGGGCAAGGCACTTGCACTTTGCGTTTCTGGGATGTGTCCTTGAGTACACTGACCAGTCAGTGTCATTTGTTGCCACTTCGACTGAGGCTGGTCCCTCCTCCTAAATAGATGTGACGTAAGGAATCTGCCAATCACAGTTATCAGCTTTAATGCCCACAGGCTGTGGCAAAGATAAGTTATTCGCTCTCAACTTTCCCATTATTTATTTCACGCGCCAAAAACGGTGACTTTGGTTACACCATAGTTAGACCTACAGAAGCAGCAGCAGCAACAACAGCCACCACCTCAAGAGCCGTAAGCTTCAACCAGTGGGTAGTCGCATGTAAAGTCATCCAAAGCAGGAAAAGGAGCTATCATAATATCAATTCTAATCAGAAACAAATGAGAGCGAGTTTAGATAAGGAAAAACAAAAAAAAAAGATGGAGCTCGCAAGAAGTAGTTCGAAAAAGAACAAAAACCACAGAAAAACTCAGTCCATTAAGTAGCCTACTGCTTGAGTTCGTCCAGTGATGAAGGATTCGATGTGGAAATGGAATTAATTTACTCTAGTAACTCGGAATAGGCCTATGGAGAAAATTATAATGATGGAGAGTGCTTGTTTTGCACTGAATGTTTTTCAGAGAACACCAGGGTCCGGGGGGAGAAATAGATTCAGTGTTCAAAATGTCGTCGTTGGGCTCACGAAGACTGCAGTACTGATGAAGGTCCTTTCATTTGTCCAACTTGTTCAGTACACTGAAATAAGAATTATGTCAATTAGAGGGGTCAGTAAAATAAGTGCAATCAACTTAAAATTAAAATATGGAGATCGAAATTTAATATTCTATCATTTTTCTTTCTCTAGCAAAATATTAACGTTAGCAATAGTAGCCGAAATAAGATTAGTACATTAATGTCCTATTTGACAGACTTTGTGTTCTTTTCGTAAACCATATTTATTTCACTTGGGAAAATGCCAAATAAACAACAGAATTTCTGTTGAGAGGAGTTAGACCACTGTTGCACTGACCCCTTCAATTTTAAAATGTTCCTGAATTTATTAAAATATCTACATGATTTCACAATATTATTTATTGCTTCAATTTTCTGCGAAATGATAATAATTTTTGTCCATATTGAAAAATAAAGTTAAATAACATAGGTATCTCTTATTTGCAACCCCTTTCCAAAACATCAATATTTGCCAGTTTTACTTTTTTTATAATTTAAAATAATAATAAAAACTGACTAAAATTTGTATTGTAAATTCTAAAAATGGACGAAATGCTGTATGTATTCCAATCATTCAGATTAAAAATGCCTATTCCCATCCTCATTTAAAAGCAGTTAAAAAAAGTGTCTCTTATTTCAGTACTTTACCTTAATAGGAGTAGTTGTAATAATAATAATAATAATAATAATAATAATAATAATAATAACAATAATAATGATAATGATAATAATATATATTATAACTATCAAAATCTAACCCTCTCACATTGGAATTTGAATTTTTATCGGGTACTATCCACGCCTTTCTGTTTTTGAGCTTATAATTCAAAATCTGTTTAGCTGTTGTAACGTACTCGAGTCTTGCCATAGCGTATTTATTTCTTGTATTTTACTATTTAAATTACAAATTTGCATTAGTAGTGTGCGATAATGGTGATGATTGTTCCCATTCATTAGGGGGGAATTTCGCATCCTCTCAAATAGAAGTGTCTACTAAATAGTTACAGAAAAGATCAGGGGTTCTTAACCTTTTTTTTTTTTTACCAAGACCCAAAGTTAACTGGGTGATAAACTTGCGCGACCCATGGGCCTATTTTGAAGTTAAACAGTGCTGTTGCAATAAAAACAAGTAAATAAATGTAGCAATTATTTATTAATATAGAGTTGCAATATTTCGTAATAAGAATAATTATAAAATATAATCATAATCACAAGTAATTTAATTATATTTCTTTAATTTTATTTTTTCGGGAAGCTACGGCGACCCATTCCGAAAGCCATGGCGACCCTTGTTTGGGTCGCGCCCCATAGATTAAGAACCCCTGGAATAGATCAATTTGACTGCTCTAGGCTTATCCTCACTCATGTCGGTGACAAGTCACTCCCCTTCTTCATGTGGATGTAGATATGAAAGTCCAAATAAATGTCGATCTTTGTATACAGATGCCAAGCCTAGACATTATAGCTTACACTACCTAGCTTGTCCTAGGTGAAATCTAGATCCAAGAAGAACTACATCTTCACACCACATGAATAGCAATTTCGTAGTCAGCAATCACTTTTGCAGGCTTGAATGGAGAACTATTGTCTTTGCACTTACATATCAGTGAATAAAAAAGCAGCACGTGTGTCTCTTTTGTTTTGTTTGATAGTAGACGAAACAGAACTCAAACATAATGTCTGCTGATTAGATAATGAAAAGTAAAGAGATGTGTGAAGAATTTCGTACAAAAATTAAAAGTACCATTAATATAGAGGGTCTCTGCTTCGCATATCACTTTCAAATTACTTTCACATCCAAACACTATGACATACATTCTGTATTATTAATTACTATAAATGGTTCCTTTTGACTAGAAACAGGTTGAAATGTAGTTATGGCCTCGTAACTAAAACTGAAGAGGTTGATAACGTGGGGAGAAACTTGCGTCGTACTCTATACATATGCACTGAAGCCAGAAAAAGGACATAATATGCAGTATAAAAGTCCGATTAAGCCAAAAATCTCCAAAATATGCATTATGCATGAATTTACTACCAAAAAAGGTCAAAGCATTCAAATGTACACGGAAAAAGTACGACTATTTGGAATCGATAAGTCATAAAACGTATATTTGCAAAATTTGAGAAGTATAACCAGCTAATATAAAAACACGCATTTGCATGGAAATCAGGGCTCTACTCACAAGTTTCATTATCAGTTAACCAATCTCGAGTACACAAAATTCTGGCTCAAATCCATTTGCTCCTATCCCCAACACACGAGGCCAACAAGGGAAATCATGGCTATTTTCATTCATTCATTCATTCATTCATTCATTCATTCATTCATTCATTCATTCATTCATTCATTCATTCATTCATTCATTCATTCATCCATGCATCCATCAATGGATACATTCATCATTTCATCCATTCACCCATTCATTCATCCATTTATCCATCCATCCATACATCCACCCACCCACCTACTCAACCATTCATTCATTCATTCATTCATTCATTCATTCGTTCGTTCGTTCATTCATTCATAATGAAATAATTACTCTTATAGTCCAAGTATAATACTATTAGTACTCTATCAAAATTCACCGGTGATTTCCTTAAAAGTCTAAAAATTAATTTATATGAAATTCAAGAAATTCTAATTAAAATTCTTAGAGATTCTCTCCAAATAATAAATTACCACTTATATGTTAAATTAATTTTTCTTTCACTGTTAACACTGTATTATTTTAATCTTGATATTCAACTTTGTAAATTCATTATTGTATTATTGCCTTCTGGATCCTTGTGGTCACTCTCAGCGGAGGGCAGACGATTTTTTTAAATCTTTCGCTCTCAAGGGTTAAGTTAGTAATTTACAGTATGCACATAACTTGATAGTTGCACCTTGAAAGTATCGGTACGATAACCGATAGCCGAGACAAGCCGCCCAGAGAAGTGTGAGAGGTGATTAAAAATTTGACTTATGATACAATTGAATATTGCCCTTTGAAGTCAGGGAGAAGTTGTTAGTTTCTACTTCCGCTAAACATAGCACTGACTAATTCGTTCGATTTACTACTTATGTAGTTAGGAATTCTGTTACAGTCACAGCGAACGAAGTGGTTAAGATGTAGTATTGATCTTGCATAGAAACGTCGGCTCGAATCCTATCTGGATCATGTTTCTCCTTTGTCAGTATTAAGGTAGGTGTCCGTGATATGGCCATGCTAAGGTTTGAGAATTTTTCTAGCCGCCATTTTGAAAAAATGTAAACCACTTTTTTCTTACTCGTTCTCAGTCTAATGGACTTTCTTAAAACAATTTCCTTTCCCAATAAAAATAGCTTTAATTGTCCAAAAAGTCCCAAATTCCAAAAGTCTACCTAATGGCCATATCAGGAACATGTGCACATGATATGGCCACCCTTGTTCCATGTTCTACAAATCGTGATTGTTTTCAGTTTGATAGCGCAGTTGTGCTAAAGTTAAGTTTTGGTGTAAAATGAATAAACATGACATTTAATAATCTTTTTTATAATTCAAAGGTGTAGTCAAAACAGGTTTTTCCATTAAAAAACTACAGTGTTTTTCTTAAAATACAAAATTTTTGCGTAATCCCAGCTATAAGGCATGTAAATTTGTCAGGTGAAAAAATAAAAGTGAAATGAACTTGATATGGCCATGGTGCATTTGATATGGCCATATCAGAAGCAGGTAAGCTTTCATGAAAATCATTTGATTATGAACAACCCGTAAAAGATACACCATCAACGACAACACCAATTAACAGAACATTAAAAACTGAATGGAGTACTATGGTTTTCATGAAACAAGTCTTTGAAAAACATGCATAAAACAAAGGAGACTTACCAGAGTAAAATTAGGTCACATGAAAACCGCAAAACAGGCAACTGACGTCATATTGCTCAACCTGACTGGATGGAAAACAATCAAGTGACATACCAGGATGCCCTTTCACTGGATGCTGCTGCAATTTAGCGGATTTTTTTGGTTAACTAACTCACAATAGGGGGGTGGGCATATCAGGAACATGGCCATAACAGGAGCACCCACCTTATGTCCCATCTTGTCATTTTTTAAGTCCGGTGAAAATGTTTTGAAAAAGTAAATGGAGAAGACATTGAAAACATTTTATGGAGTGTTATAAATTATCAGACAAAGCACAAATCAACAGATAACATGTTCTGTGGAGGACTACCATAAAAAGACAGTACGACTAAAAGAAGGGAAAGCAGCAAGTGCCAGCAGGCTCTCACTTTCAAGAAAATATTTGTAAAAGAAAATAGGTTATACAAAGAATGTATCTAAACACATTAGCTTTGATCTTAATGAAAGTTGGAATCATTGTGCAAAATAATAGTAGTAATAGTGGCTTTTGTCCTGAGGATGGTAGAGGCAGACATGGAAGTAAAAAACGTGTTGAGAAGAAGCACTGCAAATAATATGGATCATATAGGAGAATTTTCAGCTTACCTGAGTTATTATTAAAAACACATGTAGAGAAGAAATACTTCAATCCGTACTTATCTATTGTCTAAGCTCTATAGTTCATATAATGGAGATTGTGAAGAACGAGATTGGGAGTCCGATGCCTTTTACCATACAATATTTGAGTCGCCTAGAATCAAACTGCACTTTATCCAAAAATCTTATTTGTCAGAAAAGACGAAAAACTAGTGCAGTTAGACTCCAAACGGTGATTTTACTACTAAAGTTAAGGCAGATAAATTCCAGTTTGACTCCAAACGAGCAGTTTATCACATTCCCTGCAAAATTCTGCACTGAAACATACCTTAATTCCATATTTCGTAATTTGGAGAAAATGAAGTTTGATTCTAGGTGACTCATTTGTAGAAAATTGTAACTTGTCATTTCATCGGCCCAAGAACGAGGCATGTCGGAAATATGATATATGAATTATTTCTTAAGACATCAGCTAGTGACAAAGCAAAAGTAAAACAGAAGTAGGAAAGAAAGTTAATTTAAGATTTAGCAGAATCCAGACATAGCCAATCATTCGACTCAACATGAGCATTACATTTCTCAGATAATGATTAACTGCTAATTAAATGTCTCTAATTTTATTTATAATGAATAAGAGTGCAAAAAAGGAGATGCTATTTATTGCAGTAAATTCTTAAAGCAACCAATGTCTTAAAAATTATTATATATATTAATTTATTGCAGCAAATGAAGTTCGTAAAATCTGTAAGAGCTTTAGTACTGTAGGCAGTTTAAATTACAGTATTAGTGGTATTTCTTTGATGGGCGATCATAAGAGTACAAGTCAAAAAACCTTATTTTACAGGAGAGCAAAAAAACTGTTTAACATCGTACATGATTTTGAAGATACTGTTATGTGCATCAGAGAATGCGGCGTTCTACAGCAGGTTTTGACTTGTACTCTTTTTACCAGACATAGATATCGAGCTGATGATGACAAAACTGTACATATCTCAATTTCGCCAAAAATTGACTTGTACTCTTATGATCGCCCATCAAAGATTTATAGTCAACGTTAATAATACAGAATGTCAACTTTCAGGGAATGTTACTTTTAGAATTATTAACACTAAAATATTTTCATCAAATTTAAATCACTCATTCCAAGCATTACAATATTTTGACATTGCGTGTTATTGCATTAAGCACAGAATTAGTTTTCTTGGCGCTATCTTATGAAAATCAAATTAGTTGACTATTAACGAGTTGGTGCATATTTGCTGTCCACGGAGTTCTTCTTGCTTACCAGCATTCCACATTTTGTAGATCTAGAATTCCTTAAAACATGATATTTACGATTATGAGAAGTTTTCTTTAGTTTTTTATCTGGTGGTACTTACAATATATATTTCTTTAATTATAATTTAATATTTTAATATTCCTTAATCATAATCTATTTATTAGATGTCCAAGTAAAGCGGTATGCAATTAAAATAATTCAAAATTATCTTCGAAGTACAAAAAAAATATATAAAAAATTTTCTCTTTCATCTACACTATGGCAATGAACCTTGATTCTAAGAAAACAGAATTGGGTACAACCTATACATGAAAGGACAGTATCCAATAGATAAAACAGAACGACTGGTAAAAAATAACAGAATTAGCTTACACGTCGGAAGAAATTAGGGACGACACGGGAAGAAATTGTGAAATCAAATGGAGAAGTAACAGGATCCCGAATACCGAAAACACATTACTGCTGCTGATAATGATGTTAATGAAGGTGATATTCTAAATAATACAGTTTTTACGTCTTTGTACTCGAAAGAGCGTGTCTTATCTTTTTAATGTCATAAATAAATTTATTATCACAACTTAATTTTGATTTTATACAATACGTACAGAAAAAATGGAATCGTTTCTGGAGTTATGATCGCGAATCTTCCAGTGCAGAGATAATGGGATTCGAGCACTGAGAACACACACTATACAGAACCAAGAGACATTTAGGTCAAAGGTTGCTCATTCATTGAAAGATTGTATTCTGTTTGGTCTCTTTCAGACTAATTGAAGTGGGTGTGTAATGACGTGAACTGTCAACACATGAATTTCTCATTCTTGTTTGCCTATATCAAGTCATCGGCATGGGAGGTATTGCTAAGAGATGTTAATTGCATCTCAACGGGGGGCACTATGTGTGAGGTCTGGTTTTTAGAGTGAACAAACCTCAGTGAGTGCCCTATATTCCAGTCGAAATGAAGGCTATATCATAATTCTTAAATATTTTATTACTATAGACGAATCATCGATATTTCAGATCCCTTGATATCCTTGATACTTGCAAGTATCGCCATCGATCGATACAACCGAGAGGGAGGGATTGTCTTTTCCTTTATTTATTTCCTTGTTTGTTTGTTTGTTTGCTTTTTCTTTCTTTCTTTCTTTCTTTCTTTCTTTCTTTCTTTCTTTCTTTCTTTCCGGTCCAACTATGGATTTCCATGATAAACTTATCAAAGTTTATAGGATCATAATGGTATGTTGATTCTGTTATGCGTTTTATAAACAAGTACTGTCTTTTCTATTAGTACCAGATTGTAAAATAATCTTCATCCCTGGTAAACCAATAATTTCAATAGCCCCAGTCGTGGGGTTGGAAAATCCCTCAGTAGCAGTGCATAAGAGGAATTCCCATACAAACAGACATAGGTCCTAATTTATAAAGTTTATTATTGGTACCATCCGCCCCTAATAATTACAGCCAGGTATAAGACGTTGAATTAATTTCAGATAAATAAAAATGGCTTTGCATGGTGTTCTCCAGATAGGCTTAAATAGTTAATTTGTTTGAACGTAGGAATTCTTTATCTACTTCTTAAGAAAGAAATGACTAATGAGGCATGGATTAGGTATACTAATATAGAGATCTTATGCACAAACGACCCTGCACCTCAAGCAATATTGTTAAAGCATTTATTTTAGACGAAATATGGAAGTAATCGAAAGGGTGAAGGAAATTGTAAAAAAAAAACATATTATAAAATAAACGCATTAGAACACAGAGAATCCTTTTAGGCCTACAGTTTTCGTTTTAAAGTGGTGGAGCTAATATCTATTCAGTGGATCCCGCTTCTAGATAGTATGAGTGAAGTGTGGAATTGTTATGAAGTGGTTCCGAAAGATAACCGAGCGATTTTTAGGGCATGTTAAAGTACACTTTTCATGTGGTGACAAATCTTACAATACAAGCAAACTAAAAAAAGTATATTTGATCAATTCATAGAATAGTATTCAGCAAACAGTAACTCCAAGATTTCGACCAGTTTAACTAAAATTGCACTGGACATTGCAAATGTAACAGTTGACACATTTGAGAAGATACTGTTGGCCTATTCTTTGAAAACAATGAAACTACTGTAGCAGCACAATTCCACCAACATTAGCTCATTTTTGAACACAATAAAAACATAAATTTAAACCAGGAGACAACCAATCATCCTGCCTAAGTTATTTCCGTGGTTTTCCTAAGGAGTTAAGATAAGTATCGAGATGACCCCTAAAAGAAATGAGAATAAAGTGGGAAAATGTCTTTGATCACTTAGTATTGACGACAAAATAGTTTTGCTAAGAGAAATGAATTATTATATGCAATACTATATCTGCATTTTGTTGCGAATTGAGCTGGAGGTTAAACAACAAGGCATAGGTATATCAGAGAACAGAGTAGAGCGGGCTTGTTGTCCAAGGATTTACCATCCCTTTTAAGATTTTGTACAATGAGTGAACCAATGAAGCAGGATCTTAAAGATTACAGTTAAAAGGGAGGGGTCTCAATGAACCACCTCTACATTTTAAAAGCTATATTATTTTAAATGCTGATTTTCACAGATATAAAAATAGACTACCAAAATTACTACAGTGTACAACATATGCAGTCATTTCATATAAACTTATGAAATATTAATTATATACACATATATCGTCGCCTGAATGCAAGAACTAGGTAACTTGTTTTTCATATTTTGTGACATTGCCTATTTACTTATTTATTGCACTAAGGAATATGTCTCGTTTTCTTTTACCTATTTGTTATATTGGAAAATAGATGTCGCTGGTATCGTTCGATCAGTTACCTAGATCCTGGATTACATTTTGTGCGATTTTTGCTATGCTATAAAAGAGGTAACTAAAAAACGCAAATTTCGAGTTACCTAGTTCTTGCATTCAGGCGACGATATATGAAGAAGATACCAGTTGACAGACGACATTAAGATATATTGATTATATGCGGAGACTATGAGGAAGGCAGAAAATAGGAAAGACAGGAGAATGTTGGGTTTGCAGCGAAAGACCTACCTTTGGGTATATATATATATATATATATATATATATATATATATATATATATATATACTTAAACTGTACGATTTATAAATTAATTTGAATGTCTTAATTTTAAAATAGGCATCTGTTGTATATATTTCAGAAAACGAAAGTTCGTCACTTCCTTGAGCGTATTAAATTATTTCACCTAGGTACCGGTACATATTTTGACTCACAAAAGAAATGAAAATGTATTAAAAGAGTTTCAGATCAAACTTGTACCGGTAGTAGAATACATAGGAACACAGACAGTAAACTGAAAGAACCACGTCGATGACTGGGCAATCAAAGAATCTTCAAAGCAATCCTCCGCTTCAGATCCTATGGGAAAACGTCAATTGGACGTCCAACTAAAAGATGGATTGAGTCTGTAACAAGCTACACCACCTAACACGTTTTGGAAGGCGATGACGACGACGACGACGATGATGATGATATACTTCGAATAACAGTTCAATAAACGAAACTTTAAATCGTACCATCATTCAGGACATCATAAAGGAACTGAATTGTTGCGACGTGACTAAAATATGCTTTTATAATTTATGAAACTAAGGGTTTGTTTTGTAATTGATTACTTAACGACTCTGTTCCAATTGCTAGGTTATTTGTCATCGATGGAATTGGTGATATCAAGATGGTATTTGATGAAATCAAATCGATAATTCGTCATGGTATTCGTCTTGCAGTTGGGGAAAACCTCGGCAAAACCCAATCAGATAACCAGCCCAAGCGGGAACCGAACACAAGGCTGAACGCAGCTCTGGATCAACTAAGAATAAGATAATGAAAACATTTTTCTAACATCTTTATATAGAGAAGAAAATTTGATTTTTAATATCAACTATTTACGACTTAGGATCAAGTTGTGAGTACTTGTAAATAGAGAGTATAATAAGGGGCAATACAACGATAATGGGAGCTGCATCCCTTTCAGGTAATCAAATTTTGGTCGCTCCAAAGTACACACAGCAAAATTCACTTCTCATGTAGCACGTCTTCCCGCTCTCTAATCAAGAAGCAACTGTCAATGTACTAATAGTGACATTAACTCCAATTGGCATTCACAAGTGGTGAGCCTACATCTTCATGCTATTCAGAATTCCAAGAGTGTTAGTGTGCATTACACTGTACTGTAGTTCTATTGAACCATTCATGGCTAGGATACTCCCAAATACGATGCTTGTGCGTTGTCATGTGAACGCCCTGCAACAAGGTTCTCTTTCATGACTCTATGAAAATTACAATGAAACAGTCACGAATATTCATTAGTTGGACAACATTTCAGTGCTCCACAACAGCATGGCATGTTTGTTGAGAAGTCATGGAGGCTGGTCCAGACATTTGTCCACCAAAACCGAGTATTTCGACTTGCTGTGTCCCAGAACTTAACTGAGCCCTACAGAACATTTTCAAATGGGATATCATCTTCAATTATCTTATTAAATATTCTAGAAATGTTATCATTTATCACTTTATATTTGTACCAGAAATGAAACACAGAATAAAGGTTTTGTGAGCAGCAAGGGTAAAAGTTGGAAATCGCTGTTCTAAAGGGGGCTTCGATAAAACGTTAGCTGACATTCGACATACCCATACCGGCCGTACCAGGATGCATCTCACAATCTTCTGATGAACGACTGAACAACACTCTGAAGTTCCGTATCATTGATAGCTTAGATTTATTCTCGTATATTGTCTTTTAGTTCATCTATAGAATCAAAATTTTTCCTATAAACCTTACCTTTTAGTTTTCCCCATAAATAAAAGTCACAAGGTGTTATATTTGGACTTCATGGAGGCCACAAATTATTACTGATTAGTCTCGTACCGAAAATACGCCTCAATTCCCTCATTGACGCGACAGCTGTATGAGTGGTGGCGGAATCTTGTTGGAAATAAACTGACAATCGTTCCTCGTAAGAACACTACGTTTTCTGCTTGATTTTCGATTCTTCACTGACCCTCTTTCTTTAAATCTTTTAGCGAGTCGTCTAATTGTTTTGTCAGAAGGCACAGGTCTGTTTGGAAATTTTATTCGAAGTTTTCGCCTTGTTTTCGCACACGACATTCTGCCTTTTATGTACGTATTGTACATATACACATGTTCAGACAATGAGAATTTGTTGCTAGGCATTACCTAAATACACAATAATCACTAAACTTTATACATTAACGTTGTGCACTTGAAGAATTGAGAGTTTCATTACACGACTTCTAAGCACACTGAATGCCATATGGCTACTGGAGGTCGATTGCGCGGGAGAAACACTTACGCCCGCGCCGGAAACCACGCAGGACGTGGCCGGCCGCCAGCCGCTGTTTTCTGGGAATTTTTATAGCTCTGTAAAATGGGAAAGAATTTTGATGCTGATGTTTATATAAATTTATTTAGTTACTGTTTAGTCTTCAGTTGGTCCCTAAAATTGATTGCAGATGGTTACTTATGGGTAACTATATGGATTCTACATTTAAGCTATCCTAAAGAATTCTGTGAGTAGAAAAAGTATACAGTATATTTCATTAAAACGCACGGGGGATAGGTCCCATTACTTCTTGAACTCAAACGGAAAGTTACGTGGCTGTGATCAGCATTTCGCCCGGGAAAAAGCCGGCATTGAATTTTATAGACTAGCTGTACCCGTTCGCTCCCCTGCACTTATTACAAATAAATATAAAGTAATTACATAATTAAAATAGAACATTGGGTCCAGGGAACATTCGTGTTTGATAGGAAAATAAATCGTTTAATATGCTACTTAATTTAAATTGTGTTTAAATAATTAAAATGCTATCATTTTAGTCCAGAGACCACTCATTTGGTGCAAATATAATTCGTTTAACATTTTTCTAAATTAGTCTTGAATGCATCCTTTAATAAATCACTCCAAATTAATAGAGTTTTTGTTAAGTTTTTTATTCACGCCTTAACATCTGTGGTCATGATACGTGTTTAGAATGTATGGGTATATCAGCAGGCCGTTTTTACTCTTGTTGAATTCCTGTTTCTATTGTGTGTTGTAGATGGCTTGTGTTCATGTAACTGATTATAGACTTTGATTAATGTTTTTGGTATTGGTAATTGAGGCGGTGATGAATAATGGCATGTATCTTTACAATCCGGCATTTGCCTTTATGACTAAGGGAAATCATGAAAAACCTCAGTCAGATTGGTCGGCCACGGGGTTTGAACCCGGGACCCCCGAATGCGTGTCTCAAATGCTACCGCCTGAGCCAACTCGCTCGGTTGTATATCATTGTTTATGCAAATAAAAAATGAGGTACCCTACATAAATATTATTTTAAGAAACACAGGAAACGAATATGGGTAAATTATGAGCGCAGGAACGCCATTTCATCATACCTTTTAAAATACCTCAGCTCCAGTGATCTCTATGGTAAAATGAGTGTATAAAATTAGAGTATTTTATGTGGACCAAATAAAGTTGCAATAATCAAGTTATACAATATTTCGCAGAATATCAAATTTTCTGTGCGTACAGATTTCTTTTCATCTCATTTGTAGCATTACATCCATCTAGAGAAACTACAAATTTCAAATAGTGAAGGTTAATTAGCTTCTGAGATTACTTCATACAAACACACAAAATATTCTGTGTATATTAATATTGATAAACGTCAAGGCCGCCTTAAATAGACGGAGTCATTTGTTTTGATTTCATTGTAGCCATCGTCGTCGTTCCTGCAATAACTCCTATGTCACATATCGATTTTCAGATTTTTGCTCTATTAAATAACTTAAATAGTGATGCAGCAAATAATACAATCTACTATATATAACTTAATACGAAAATGTAAGAATTTACGATCTCCTATGCACTACTGCCATAGAATGAATAAAATTGTTTTTCTTCCTACTAACAAATTTAATATTTTGCACATAGAAGTTACGGAACAACGACACTATAATCTGAGCCGAAGTTGATATTGAGAAGAAGTCCATAATATATTAACCTTGTCTGCCTTATCTTTCTCTAAAGTACAACGTCCCCCTTAAACAATGGTCTGTCATTGGTTTGCTGTTTGGCAGTAGAGGTTCTATTTCCAAATTCACATGGAATTATCTTAAGGAACTTCACATTCCTTTTGATTATGTAATGTCTGCCCTTATAAATATTATCAAGGATTCTCTTCAAATACTACATCATCATCTCTATTTCAATTAATCCACTTATATTTACCTTAAACAATTAACTTTCTTTTTTCTTTAATGTATCACATCACATTATATTGTACATGTTTATTGTATTCAGGACCCTTGTTGTCACTCAAATTCTTTGAGCTGATGTCTATAATTAGAATTTATATAATGTTATTTTAAAATTCTTGTATATCCTTAAATATCAGTCCTATCATAATTTTTCCTGGAATAAAACTTATCGGAAATCATATTTAAAGAACCTATTGTTATGTAACATTTTTCACAAAAATCAATAATAAGCGAGATATTTCGGTTTATTTAATTCAGGCCCCCTTATAACACCCCTTTTAAATAAAGTATTTTGAATGCTATATAGCCTAAAATCTAAGTTACAGCGAACTTAATTTATATTCCAATTTCCATCGAAATCCGTTCAGTCATTATCGCTTGAAAAGGTAACAAACATCCAGACAGACAGACAGACAGACATACAAACAAAAATTTCAAAAAAGCGATTTTCGGTTTCAGGGTAGTTAATTATATATATTAGGACCAATTATTTTTGGAAAATCGAAAATTACCAGAAAAATTTCTGCTACAGATTTATTATTAGGAGATAGAGACTTAATAGACCTATTAGCTCTTCTGAAAATTATGAGAACGACATTTTACCTATTCCTAAATTTGGATACTTGCTTTTCTAGTCAATCGTCTGTAATAGTAGGCTACGTACAGAATGCGTGAAATTCGCCTAATGGTGGTAGCACTTCATATATAATAATAATAATAATAATAATAATAATAATAATAATAATAATAATAATAATAACAATCTTTAGCGCAAAAACTGTAATAGAATCAAGGCCTACCATTCCACTGCTGTCGATCCTACAACCATTTACCTCTATCTTATACGAATGTCTGCTTATTTTTCAGATCATAACCTTTAGAGCATTTTAATTTGTTATTGTTTTCCTGCAACGGGCTAGACGTTTTTATATTTCTTAATGCATCACGTTTGATTGTGAATTTGTCTTTCCATGCCCCATGTTACCTTGCTCTCTGCTTTAGCTCCTGTTGGAAACAGGTTTACGCATCTTTGTATTTATCACTTTTAGGAAAATTATCGACAGCATCCAGTTCGGCTCAATATAGTTTATTATTTTATTTATACTTTACGAACATTTAGAATATTAATTGAAGTTGGAACTAATTCAAGAATATTACGAAAATGATTATACGAGAGTGCAAAATCTATCCGTTACCTGTATCAAAAAATTGCACCCAATCAAGACCCTTCCAAAATGTTGAAAATGATGTAAAATTTAATTGGAATATTATCATCAAAGAAATAACTTTTGCAATACAGCTATCGTACGGACTATATAAATTTATAAGAAAAGCGTTGATGCAAATTTTAAGTAGGCCTATGATGTTAGTCACCGACGTAGTTCAGTCGGCAGAGGTGCTTGCCTACTGATCCGAAGCTGTGCTTGGGCGTGGATTCATTCCCGCTTGGATTGCTTATCTGGCTGGGATTTTCCGAAGTTTTCTCCAACCGTAAGACGAATGCCAGGTAATCCTCGGCCTCATCTCGCTAAATACCATCTCACCATCACCAATTCCATCGACTCTAAATAACCTAGTAGTTGATACAGCATAGTTAAGTAACCTACTTTTTTTTCTTTTAACAAATACCCCTTTTTTTAACCTATTAAATACAGCCTCTCTTTGATAATGTAGTCGTCATCTCATCAGTTTAAAAAATACCAGTTTGTTGCCAATATGTGGAAATATACATATATTTATTATACACGTTCACACCTAGACTTGTCACTGTTTCTAGACCAAAGTCGTTGAACCAAGATACTTTACGATATATGTAAACACTTCTCCATAACACCACAGATACGAACCGAAAACTGTATTCCTAGACATCACCCAAATGAGTATAACTTGATCATTTCGTTTTCTAGTCACACAAGACCTTACTTATTCAATGACCCCATGTATTGACTTACACTAGGAACAACATATGACACACACAATCAACAGTTCGTAACATATATCCATATTTTAAAGGTGCAATAGTTGTAGTTCTTGACAATTCTGGGAATATCTGCCGCTGCACTTTTGCTCAAAATTTTTTCTTTCTGTTGTTAGTATTTTTACAAATTCCTCCATCGTATGGGATGAAGCCGTGAGTTGGTAATGCAAAAAACCTGCGGCAAGCCAAGCTTTTACGAATACCGCATTCTCTGCTGGAGGATCCATTAACAGTAAGGTTTGGTGCCGGTCATTCAGTTTTGACTGTAGGCCATATTTGCTGCAATAGGTTTTTTGCTCCGTTCCAAGTCGTTTTTGCAGTTCCACAATTAGTTATACGGTGTTTCAATGTGTCTATGAAACCGCATATTTTGCATGCAGGCGAGTCCGTCAGATGGTGTCGGTGTTTCCTTTCTTCCGTCGGTATGATTTGATTGATATAACAATAAACTGTTGTCTGCCATGCCGTAGGAATATTAGCCCGATGTATGTTGTGCCAGATTTTATGCCAGCGTTGATTCGGAAAATGTTCCACAATACGTGGAGAATGAATACTGTCCTTCATGATGTATTTATAAATCAGTTTTGTTTGTTGTTTTGTGTCCGCTGTAATGAGGTCTGGAGGATATGATTATATTATCTTCCATAAACTTTGTATCGCTTGTGGTAGCGGGGATTTTCTGCTACACAATAGCGGAATGTGTCGTTTCCAGAATTCGTTATCCATGGGATCACTTTCTCCTCGATGTCCACGTATAATGTTCCGTGTTATCAGTGCTTGACATTTTTCCTTCACTGCTATCAATTGCAATCCTTCTTTGTCTTTTGGTAAGACCAATTGTGCTTTCCTTAATTTATAAAGGTAACCTTTCCAAATATAAAAGCTGACTGCTCGTTCAAGGACCGTAGCATATTTAACTGGAAGTGGAAGAATTTGTGCTAAGTACCACAGTTTGGACAAACAAAAAATATTAACATGCCACACCCTTTCAAAAAGATTTAGGTTTCTGTGTATCTGTTGGAACAGTGTCACTCTTGTGAGGGCCGTTGTCTTTGTCCAGTTGATTTCCACCATCTCCTCGAAGGAATTACAAACTGTCATCCCTAGCATCTTCGCTTGCAGTACCGTGGTGATCTCGTTAAAGGTAAGTCCGTCAGGCCAGCTACCCAAGGGTATCAAGAAAGACTTCTGTGTGTTCAATTGTGCACAGGAGGCCGCACTGTATGTTTCCAATATATGTGGCAGTGTCACGCAATTATCTGCATCACGAAGAAGAAAGAGTACATCATCCGCGTACACTCTGCTCGTGAATAATGGACACGTTGTTCGTTGTTCTGAATTTAAGTTCTGATGTACCATGCGAATAAGGGGTTCCACACTAAGTGCGAACAAAAACATCGACAACGGACATCCTTGGCGTACGGACGCTTGAATGGGTATTCGTTGCGTAAAGAATCCATTAACTTGGATCCTGGAATGCGCAGTTCTGTATATGTTTTTGATGACGCTAATAATTTTGTCTGGTATGCAGAAACATTCCATGACACGTTGTAAATACAGATGATTGACCCGATCAAACGCCTTATTAAAGTCTACTGAGAGTAATGCTCCCATGTCGTCATGATGTTCTTCAAAATACAGCACCGTGTCGCGAATTGCGGCAAGATTATGGATAATGGACTTTTCTGGAACACCGCATGTCTGACCAATTTCAAATATATTCCGAAATGCTGGTTTCAATCTATTTGCTAGTACCTTCATGAATAGCTTGTAGTCTGTGTTGAGCAAGGTAATAGGTCGATACTCCGACACTGTAGTTGGGTGAGTCGTTTTTGGAATTAGAGTCATTACACCATCACTGAAACTATCGATAACTGAACCAGTATCTGAAATATAATTCATCAGCTCTATCAAATATTCTTTAATTAAGCGCCTATGGTTCTTGTATACTTGATAGGTTAATCCATCAGGACCAGAAGCAGTGTTCTTGGGCGCACCTTCTAATGCTAAGCGAATTTCTTCTTCAGTTATTGGTGACTGGAGATCCTGCTGTTGTTGCAGACTTAGATGTCTGTTCACACTTTTCAGAATATCTGCAGTTGCCTTCTGTGATGTTGGAGACGCAGCATAGAGTGAGGTAAAAAATTCTTAAACTTCTTTGATGCATTCTTTCGAGGTATTCGCAATCTTCCCTATAGAACAGCTCCACACTCTACTCGTCCGTTTTTCTTTTACCAGGTGGTATAGCGCACAGCGCTCTTCTTCGTGTATCGTCGGTACACGGGCCCTAACCATCACGCCATGCATCAGTTTTTTTTGTGGATCTTACAGATTTTCAACTTAGTTTCCACGATGTCTTTCCATTTATTTCCCTCCGTTTTTTGTGTCTCATACAGTTCCGCTAACATCTGGTAGTAAAAATTCAAAGTTGCTCTCGTTTCCTGAGCTCGCTGGATCCCTGCGGCCTGATAAAAGGATTTGAAACCTGGCTTTATTATTTTCATCCATTTTTTAATTATATTGAATTTTGAATTTCTGACCCTTCTGTTTAATGTTTCGAAATATTGAACAAATTGGTCTCTATACTCCGGTATAAACAATAAAGAGTCTTTCAGTTTCCAATAGCTTTTCCCAAAGAGGGGAAGTTGTGTATCTGTCTGCATGGAAAGACAGACACAATCGAGATCCGAAAAGGGTGTCGGTATCACTTGTATTCGATATACGTCTGTTGAATGCGGTCGCGTGATATAAAATCGATCTAATCTGGACGAAACATTCTGTCGACGGAAAGTATATTCTACGTCATTACCATGAAAGAGTTCCCAGGTATCCATTAATTGTAGTTCTCTTGTTAAATTTTCTAATGCTGGCCTGGTCTTTGCCTGTCTGGTCTTTTGCGTGTAATGCACAATTCCAATCTCCACCTATAAGTAATCGATTGTATCGGTGGCGAAGGTAGAAAGGAATTTCTTTACTAATAAAATTCTCTCTCTCCTGATGATAGTTCGTTCCCGAAGGCAGGTAAACATTTATAAATTGTGTATTGTTAATATTCATGGAAATGACTCTGCCACTAGGATGTGTTTCCACTTGCTCAACATTCATTCCCGCACGATAAATAATTGCAGTGCCACGATTATTCTCGCCGGTGTTTACAACATATTCATATTGCGGACCCAAAAAAATCGAAATTATCATTGTTTACTTCTTGCAATAAAAGCACATCGATATCATTTTGCCTAATAAAAGCATTAAGTAACTGTTGTTTGTGTTTCCCTTGTATACAATTGACATTTAAGGTGGCATATTTGCGTAATATTACCATCGAATAGAAAGTCCAGAAGGCTGTAAGAATAAACAAACTAGACAACGGACGTACATACATCCCACATATTTAACATGTCCAAGTCTGTAATAACCTCAACAGTGGTGGTAAAGTTTATAAAGCCCTTTCTGAGTCGATTTTGCTTCAGCACCGTCTTTCTTGTTGCTGTCTTTGAGTAGCTGTTGTTTGTGTTTCCCTTGCATACAATCGATATTTAAAGTAACGTATTTGCGTACTATTACCATCGCATGGGAATCTAGCAAGCTGGCAACATAAACAAACACACAAGATCGCGGACGTTCATACACCCTACATATTTAACATGTCCACGTCTGTATACCTCAACAGTGGTAGTAATGTTTATATGTCCTTTCTGAATCTATTTTGCTTCTACACCCTCTTGCTGGTTGCTCTCTTTGACTGACTGTTGTTTATGTTTCCCTTGAGTATAGTTGACATCTAAGGTAGCGTATTTACGTAATATTACCATAGAATGGAAAATACAGAATGCTGTAAACATAAAGCAACAGGACCGCGGACGTACATACATGCTACACATCTAACATGTCCAAGTCAGTAATACCCTCGACAGTGGTGGTATTGTTTATATTCCCCTTCTGAGTCGATTTCCCTTCAGCACCCTCTTTCTTGTTGCTCTCTTTGGTACGTCCATATATAGCATATGGATGTGGTCTTGTTGGACTATTCTTTGTTTTACTACTCGGATTTACATGTGGCAAGTTTTTATCTGTGGCTGCATTACTGGGCCCCGCGTCTCGACTTCGCAAACGTGGGTCCCTTGAATTTTCCTGTTGTGTTGTGGGTTTTAGTTTTTTCGATGGAGTTTCCGTTGGTTCTTCTACTTGTAAAGTACGGCTTACCTCGAGTGATGCCTCTCCGAACTGCGAGGGTGACTTCGATTCTGGCGGGATTACTGTTGTTTCCATTAACTCCGGAGCTGCATTTCGTCCGTCTGTGTTGACCACCTCTGCTGTTGTATCCTCTGTACGGTCTGTTGTCTCCAACGTAGGCTGCTCCGTCCTGTCGGTCACTACGTTTGTGACCTCTGCTGTCTCGGAAGATGTATCTGTATCGTCCTCCACCGGTGCGTCTCGCTCCACGGGCCGTGTCATCGTTCGCTCTTCTTTTGATGTCGATGGTCCTTGTGAATATCTTCCCATAACAATGTCACTCAATAACAATTTCCGTGACTGAACACACACTGGTAAAGTTGTTTTCCTTCGTGGGCAGTCTTCTTTTTTGTGATCAGGCTCGTGGCACACAAAACATATAATCGGTTGCCCAATGTGTGTGACATGTGCATTATAGCCCTCTATCGGCACTGAGCCTGGAATATTTTGTTTCACTTCCATCTTTAAAGCACGGATACCGTTATTAACAGGAAATGGGAATGCTGTGCTCCATTGTTCGTTTCTCACTGAATGGATAACACCATACCTAGTCAAAGCTGTCGTCACCATTGAGTTCGGCACCTCGGGAGGAAGATTAAATACTCTAACTGTTATAGCAGGAGAATCCGCTTTACTAATTTTAATTTGCGTTTGTTCACCGTTGCCGTATTTAAACTTTGTTTCACCTTCATGTTTTTGCACTATTTTCTCATACACAGTTGGCGATATCACTTTTATATACAACGATTTTTCTTGCATGTTCAGCTGCAACATATCTACTTGATCTGTTTTTATGTTCAGAGTTTGTTGTATCCACACATGTAACTCCATCGCCGTAGGGCGCGGGGCACTTGCTTCAAATTGAACTTTAATTGTGTTAATACGACGTATAGTAGCCATGTTCTGTTCAAATTGTTTGTTGCACTGTCTTTATAACACTCGGAAAAATAAAACACACAAAAAAAACTTACAAAATAAATATATGAACTCAAAAACACTATATATGTAAGGACAAATACACTGATGTGCACTGTTGTTTATTACGCGACCAAACGACTCGGCACTGTACTCAGTCAGCAACTCGAGCGTACACCATTCAACCTTACTCTACCGTGGTCAGAGCCACACTGTGCTAAAAGTATGATGTTTTGTACAATTTTTATTCAAGTGATTTTTCGTCCTCAACAACAAAAGTTTAAGAATTACGCATTTGAAACTTAACCGATACAAACAGTCATATGAATCCTCTAGATTCCAAACACCCTAAAGACTATTTTGTTCATAATTAAGTTATGTCCACATATTTCTCGCTAAGAATGTATTATAATGATTTATATCGTCATTGTTCCTGCAATAACTCCTATGTGCAAAATATAAAATTTTTCAGTAGGAGGAAAAAACACACTTATTCATTTTATGGCAGTGATACATAGGAGATTGTGAATTGTTACATTTTCGAAAGAAAGAAATATAATTACATATAGGAGATTTTATTATTCGCTGTATCACTATTTAAGTTATTTAATAGAGCAAAAATCAGAAAATCGATAAATATGTCACATAGGAGTTATTGCAGGAACAACGACGATATAGTTTTAATTCAAGAAGCCACTGAGTTTAAAGCAAAAGGTTTGTTAAAAGTCACCGTTAGGTTTAAAATTGTCTCTATTTGCCACCAGTTACTGTCAAAATTCTTTAATTTGTGAAAGTGGATATAGTGGATTGTGAATCTATAGGATTCAATCTACGAGCAGGCAACCATGCAGATAGATACCCAAACAGACATGTAGAAAGACATCATATTATCAACAAACATTTTTATATTGTGCTGAAAATTTCTATTGTCTTAAGAATTTTGAATCTTTTTAAGCTTTTTAATTTCCTCCCTGTACATTAAAATGCCTAAAAAGATTCGCCATTTCTAGGAAACAATCAAATTGTAATATCAGGAACAACTTTTCTGCAAAATACACGTCTTAACTTTTTATATGAAATACTTAATATTGATGTAGATGTGAAATCTATAGGCCAGCAGTTGTATGAAATTCATATTTCTGGATTTGTTCTTTTCAATATCCAAGTTGTAGCAAACTCAATCTCTGTGAATAAATATCTGAACGGATTGAGATTAGACTGATATGATATTTCAGGACAACATGCACAGATGGCAGTGGGGTTAATCTAAGTTGCAGCCACAGCGGAGTTCATCAGAGCCTGTAATTCCAGAAACATGGGTTGTAATTATTTTCGATTACGCAGTAGTTGAACTCAAGCTGCAACGCTAAACGATGCACTGGCAGGATTGAGCGATGACGCCATTGCATTAACGGGATTTCATTCCTTCCTTCCTTGGGCTTTAATTTGGCCAGTGAAGATATAGTGATTTGTACATGAACGTTCTCACACGCAAACCCCTATAGATGTCTGATTGGAGATAAACTATTAAAAACAGTTTTCGAAACCGTTACAGCATATAAGTACTATTTCTTATATTTGTAAGTTACCATCGATACCAAAGTTATCATGGGCACCATCACAAAACCGTTAGCATGTACGTACACGTATTAAGTTCCTTTGTATGTAGATCGTATAGGCAGTTTCGTTATGCTTACAACTCAAAAGGAGGAATGATTGAAATGAATGGAATATTATCATCAAAGCTTTTCTATCCCAAAGATATATAACTCAAGCAAGTCCATAATATTTGTCAGCGGATAATACAGCCTGTCCTCGCGCACGAGCGAGATGCCACTTGGATTCCCTCAGACCGGTGCAACCATCACTGGAATGACAACCAGGCGTATGTCCAGCACCGGAAACGTACCCAGTATGGCAGTGAGTCTTGCACTATAGGAAGTCCCCGACTCTCCGTCTATCGAAAGGCAAAATCGTGGAAGTTGTAAAGAGAAACAGTGAACCGGCTGGTCGTTTCCACACGATATTACCGAATCTAGTACACTTTACTCTGAAAGCACACAAAATAGTACATACAAATATATTACACGATACCAATTTCTCTGTAAGTTGGTATAAACAATACAAATATAATTAAATTACGATAGAATTAACTTTAATAAATGCATAACAAAATATTTATTTATAAATAACTGACAAATCACACAAGACGTGTATTAAACA
Organism: Periplaneta americana; assembly: GCF_040183065.1. Lineage (NCBI taxonomy): Eukaryota > Metazoa > Arthropoda > Insecta > Blattodea > Blattidae > Periplaneta > Periplaneta americana. The sequence continues at coordinate 89,494,294 of NC_091123.1, forward strand.
TAAATGAACTAAATACAATATGTTATAACTCAAACCATATTGATCTACAAATAAATACGTATTACTTCTAAAGCTGAAGGTGTGGATAATATTAGTATAATATTATTGAAGAAAATATTGGACATAATACTACCGACATTAACACATATATTCAACGCCTCACTTATAACTTCTACCTACCCGAACCTTTGGAAGAAAGCCTTTATCCGTCCGATCCCTAAAATCAAAATCCCATTATGTGCAAATGATTTCCGTCCAATTAGTATCCTACCTGCTCTATCAAAATCTCTGGAACGTATTGTTCACAAACAACTAATGAACTATCTAACCGAACATGCCTTACTGGACGAATACCAATCCGGCTTCAGAAATGGACATAGTACGACTACAGCACTACTAAAAGTGAATGAGGATATACGTGAAGCTACGGATGAACGTAAATTAACATTACTGACATTACTTGACTTCAGTAAGGCATTTGATACAGTTGACACGGACCTTCTATTATGTAAATTAAGACTTCTGAATCTTTCTGAAAGTTCTGTTACTTGGTTTGAATCCTACCTTCGCGAACGTCAACAATGTGTCATTGCATGCGATTATTCTTCAAAATGGTATGTCGTGAAATCTGGAATTCAACAAGAATCAGTTCTTGGACCTTTACTCTTCATGATCTATATTAATGACGTGACTAATATGATAAAACACTGCAGATACCATATGTATGCTGACGACTTGCAAATTTATTTGCATTTCCACCCTGACGAGACTAGTGACGCAGTAAACAAAATAAACGAAGACTTGAATTCGATTTCACTGTGGGCACACAAATTTGGATTAAGGTTAAATCCAGAGAAATCGCAAGCAATCGTAATGGGACATAATCGTCTACGAAGCACTCTTGATTGTAGTATTATACCACATATAAAATTCAATGGGATTATTGTTAAATACAGTGAAACAGTTAAAAATCTTGGCATTTTTATGGATAGCGATCTAAATTGGAACACTCAAGTAACACACATTTGCACTAAAATATTTTCTCAACTTCACTCCTTGTTTCATATGAAAGAATTTCTACCATTTAGTCTAAAAAAGAATCTTATTCAGACGCTTGTAATGCCCCATTTTGATTATTCCGATTCCTTGCTAACTAATATAAGTTCACTCTTAGCTGAGAGACTACAACGTGTTCATAATGTGTGCATACGATTCATCTGCAATACTCGTAAATTTGATCATATAACACCTTCCCTCCAGTTACTTTCATGGGCGCGTCTGAAGGAACGAAGAACAATACATTCACTGTCTCTTCTGTTTAGAATCATGCATACTTCTACTCCGAATTATCTGTTATCGAGCTTTCAATTTCTTACAACTCTTCGAAACCGACATCAAGCACTTCTTTCTATCCCTCATCATAGAACGTCTTTATACTCATCTTCCTATACTGTAGAAATACCTCGCCTCTGGAATTCGTTACCTAATGACGTCAGGGACTGCCGGACTTGATCACAATTCAAATTAAATTGGAAAATTTTGTCTTAGTTAATGTTTTTTAGGAATTGCTAGAAGTATTGATTTTTGTTTTTTTTCCTTGTTCCTTTTAAATCTAAATTAAAATTGCAAGTTTCTTGTTTATGCTACTTAATTAGTTAGGATAGAATTAATTATGATACTTAATCACTCATTTAAAGTTTGTGTGACTGCAACCTGTGTGTATTTTTGTGTGGCTTTACTTTGTTTCTAGTGTTTTTTTTCTCTCTCTTTATTTCTTGTGTAGCTTTACTTTGTATATAGTGTATTTTTTTCTGTTTATTTCTATTATTGTATTTGTATTCCTGGTGTCGTGGAAGAGAAGGCCTGATGGCCTTAACTACACCAGAATAAATAAATAAATAAATAAATAAATAAATAAATAAATAAATAAATAAATAAATAAATAAATAAATAAATAAATAATTGTGGAGCTTTTTTCCAAAAGGTAGCCTACCCAATTCACAATTTTCGAAAAATGAGTTACATGTGGCAGCAGATACCTACTAGGTTTTGGAATCTAAAGAGAGAATTTTTGTCATAATGTACCTAATCCTGTATATAGAGGTCGTCTACAGCAAAACATACCATATCCGTTTCACCTTTCACAGCATAAAGTACCAACTCCTCTTTCAATGATGTGGCTGTGTGCTGTTACGTCATGAACCCACACTAGACTCATGACTAGGGCATCAACAATATGATGTGTTTAGAATGACGTAATTCAACGAAACACATGGTATGCACATCTTTTTTTCTGGACTATTGTAATGTTCATATTCCAAGATTCAAGTCTTGCTCGTGTTTGAATTGTGAAAAGCAATAGATATTCCCCAGTAGAAGCACTGAATTTTCACGTGGTCAGCATGATATAAGGATATATCCCATGACAACACAGGGGAAAATTAAAACAAGGGACTTCCGTCAAGATCTTATGGAAGGAAGTAAATTTTTACTTGCCTGATGAAAATCGAACACGTTTCTTCTATATTTTGCAACTAGACAGGATAAACTGTAACTTATATGCAGTAAAACGGGTTGAATCCGATAAACATTTTCAGTTTTCTAAGTATCATAGAAATAAGTAATAACCATATACGTTTTTATTTTTACAATCTTCGATTTTTCAGCATCCTGTCTACCAAATGTAAATATCTTCCATTGTTTGTAACTTCATTTTCTTTTAGGTTTTAATAAGTGGGGTGAATCCGACACTCTTTTTGTCATTTAAAATCGGATACATATCACTGAATGTGTTAAAATGATCACTAATTGAAGTTTTAAAAATGTACTTAAAGAATATTCCAATATTTATGACAAAATGCAATTATAACATGATAATAAATGACTGATGATTGATATTGAAATTTCTTAATTTAACTTATTCAATATCATAATCTTCAATATCAAAACTATGTTGTATTATTCACATAGCAAAGTTTATTTCGAACTATCTACCCCTCTTCCATTTCTGCAGAATCTTCAATGTCAGGGAATACAGAACATGTGTCAATCTCTCTCACTTTCTTTCGGAGAAAGCTCATCTCATACAAGTCCTCTTCTATTTTTATGTCGATCTGTCAATGAAATATATTATTATTTTATTAATTGGGAATCTTACGATAGCGAAATCTTTATCGGATAACTGATTTACTATTCAGTGTTATGTAAAGGACCCTATATTCTTCCGAAGCCCTTCTAATGCTTAATTTTTCTGATTTTACAACTTTCACTTCGGATTGTAATTCAACATTTTTATACATCTTGATTATACAACTTTTAACACGATATTACTTCGGAAAACGTATTAAGTGTCTTTCTCGTGTTAAATTTTACATTATCTCGTTAACATGTCTCAGCCTGTTATCGGCCATCTTCAGAACTGGTTGTTGCTGGTCTTGGCACCTTTTGTTTGTGTTTTCTGTGAGGGTGTGTTTGTGTAGTGTAATGTACAGTCAAAGAGTGTGTGCTCTGAAATTGAGTTGTGTTGAGAATTTCATTTGGATGTGTCTTTGTGTGTAGTGTCAGAGTTGTAAGCTCCAAAACCGGTTGTGGAGCTAGATCGGAGCGTGAACTTGCTTATGTCTGTGGAAACACCGGAGCACGCAACGAATCTAGTGGAGCGCTCCGCTCCGTTTAGTCTCTGTCTGACAACGCTGGTCTATATGTTTCGTATTGTTCACCTGCAACAACTTCTACATAGGAGAGACGAGCAGATCATTTCAAACACGTTACAAAGAACACATCACAGCCATAACAAAATTACAAAACACTTCCACATATGCAGAACACATCACAAATGCTAACCACACCTACAAAGACATCAACACAGACATGGAAATTCTACACATCCAACAAAAAAGCTGTCGTGATAACACAGTGCGAGGCAAATGGTGCCTTAGTATTTTTCCCCTCTGCAGTGTGATTTCATTCCCGGTCCTAGAACGGCCGTTAGCAGAGATCTTTACATGATGCGGAAAAAGTAGTTATATACAAACGAAATATTTCACTTTGAAGCATTTGTTAGGAATCGCATGCTTCGTGATCTACGTCATAACTAACATCAACAAAAGGAAATACTAAAACACTTTCTGGATCGCCATTTACGATATTATGTTTATCATTTTCATAAAGCAAAAATGGTATCATAAAACAACCTGTTCGCACAGAACAATATCATATTATTAATATTCGCTCGTACGTGAAGTTACATATTTTCCGTGGTAGGTGGTGGATAATGAAAAGCATCGTTAATATAGATTCTCTTACGAAGAGCAAAATCTTCCTATCTGGCTTTTAAATTATTCTTGATGAAATATAAAGACGTATTTATAAAAGAATTTTGTAATCCCTTATAGAGAAAAATAAAATGTTTAAAGGGTTCGGTGCTAGTTCACACAAAGAATATTCACCCAAATGAAATTTGACCCGTGGACGATTGACGCACCGGAGAATGCACGCAAATAAATTGACCCAAAAGAAAATTAGAACAAAATTCACATATATTAATTTTTTAACTTTAGTTGATAATGCAATAATTTAGGTGGAACGAAGTTTTGAAAAGTTTACATATCTCCTAAAAAACTGTAGGCCTATTTTATTGCAAAAACCGAGTGTTGGATGGATTTATTCAGATTTGAATGTTGTAACCACAGGCACGAAAATATTCAACGACTCATCCTTCGTCTTTGAATTCATCATACCTTTTTGAAATATTGTGCAGCCTTATATTTAAGCTTTTATATTTTCGTTTTTTGTTATTCCTTTATTTTTCGTCCTAGATCCAACTCCTGAATTTAAAGCTGTTCACTTGTTGTACTGTCTCGTTTAGAATTCGTACATTTACCTTCTTTATTTTTCTTCTTATGACCATGGTTTTTAGTCGTATTTGCATTTGTCTCCATCCCACTTCTTACAGCTGTCGTTCAGTTTCAGTGTCATGTCCCTTATTTTCGTCTCCTTGTCTGCTAACAACGCCACACCATCAGCAAACCTTATGCACCTTATTCTTGAAAATGAAATAGATATTCATATACACATAAACATTTCGGAATACAAATGTTACCACGGAAATGAATTGCTAAAAATGTATTCACTATGAAATTAACTAAACTTTATCGCATTGGGTGAATTTTCCGTGAATGAGGGTGAGAATGAAAATAGTTGGGTGTAACTATTTTGGGTGAATATTCCTGGATTAGTATTCTTGGGCGAATTTTCTTTTTAGCCAACTTTCATTGTGTGTACTAGCCTGGTCTCTGTTTAAAGAAAACAGTTTTTTTTAGTTGGTCCTATTTCTGTAGCGGCTAGAGTACGGTAATTTTACGAAGTAATTCGTGTAGATATTTGTAGGCCGTAAAACGTTTGTTTACTGTAGTTTACAAGAGAAGGCACTTATATATATCTTTTTTTTATTCCAAAATTGACAAATTCGATTTCGAGTAACTCCCAATTGTTCGCTATTTTTTAAAATAAAAACTGATTACAACTGATACATACATACATACATACATACATACATACATACATACATACGTGTTCTGCCCATGGGCAGGTATTTCACTGCAAACCCATCATTCTCCAGTCTTTCCTATTTTCTGTCTTCCTCTTTGTCTCCGCATATGATCCACATATCTTAATGTCGTCTATCATCTGATATCTTCTTCTGCCCCTAACTCTTCTCCCGTTCACCTTCCTTCCAGTGCATTTTTCAGTAGGCAGTTTCTTCCCATCCAGTGACCCAACCAATTCCTTTTTCTCTTTCTCATCAGTTTCAGCATCATTCTTTCTTCACACCCGCTCTTGCCAATACAACTTCATTTCTTATTCTGTCTGTCCACTTCACACGCTCCATTCTTCTCCATATCCACATTTCAAATGGTTATTTTCGTTTCTCTTCATTTCTTCGCAATGTCCATGTTTGTGCCCCATACAATGACACACTCCACACAAAGCACACTTCACTAGTCTCTTCCTTAGTTCTTTTTCCAGATATCCGTAGAAATTGCTCCTTTTTTCTATTACATAAAAGCTTCCTTTGCCATTGTTATTCTCCTTTTGACTTACTGGCTGCAGCTCATGTTACTGCTTATAGTACATCCCAAGTATTTGAAGCTGTTCACTTGCTCTACTGCCTCATTTAGAATTTCAAGTTTACCTTCCTTATTTTTCTTGCGACAACCATTGTCTTCGTCTTGTTTGCATTTATCTTCACCTCATAATGCTCAAAGCTGTCATATCAGATATTAATATACTTATTTAATGTGTATCATTCACAAATGAAGACTCGTAGATGCTGAATACAAACAACATCTGACCATTAGCTAAGAGACGTTGCTGTATACCGAAAGTGACGGACGGACAGAGAGACAGACAGACAAACTGACAGGCAGCTTGTCATGAGCTACTGTTTGCTGCATTTTCGAAGAATTCTCGAAGTAGATTATTTACAGCATCACAATACTTTCTCTTTGTACTTAATTTAATCGCCAAGTTAATAAATACAATATTCTTAATTAATTTAAAGTGCTTTCATAATAAATTACCTATTACACACGGAAGGTTACGTTACCCAGGAAGTAATTAAATTGGCTACAGAAAATAAAAAGCGTTACTCAATGGAATTGAAGTTTAGTAAACAATAAAACGAACAATATTAAGTCTGTTAATGATAGGATGAAGGATGCGGCACCTCGGGGTTAATTGCACATTGTTCCTCTTCTTATTGCTGCTTGCCCCCTACTGTCGTTAATGATGGATGTCTGTAATGAAGACTTCAGTCAGAGGAAACACCATATGGAAATATTGTTTTAGAATATTTTGTCTTTAAATGGACACAGCCGTGATACCTGAAGCCAGCGATATGGAACGAAGGAGCATGATGTAACGGAATACATATTTAGAAAGGTGAGAACAGACACGAAGGTTATTCGGTACTGTGGAAAAAAAATAAGATCATCATCATTATCATCATCAACAATAACATAATCATCATCGTCATTTAGGATTAAGTTTGTTGTCCGGTTACAAGTACGATGGCGATGTGCATCAACCTCGGTTAAAAATGTAGTAACCATGGATTACGTGTTTATTTTATGTGCACAATAAAAGTCATAATCACTGGTTACTTACACATGGTTAGCCGACACCTCATTTAACCAGAGTAAAGTCTGTGATGGTACACTGTTTCTAAATTTCTTTTCAGTGGCGTAAATTCTCCTTTTTAAACAGACTGGAACAAGAAACTTTCTAGTCTTTTCCATAACCAAGTAATCCAAGTACAATAATAATCATCTTCAAAATAATCAGCTTTGGATCTGCCCGCCATTCTACTAATCACTGGTTATCTCTTTTAACCGCTTGAATATGACCGGTTAGAAATTACCGTGTATAACTTCCTGCTTAAGGGGCTAGGTACAGCTTACTGCAGTGAAATTTTTGGAAATATTCAGCATTTTTTCTCTCTATCTTTTGCAATAATGAAAATTGGTATGTGTAAAACATTGTCCTTCTGGTATATAAAAAATATTTTTACGATTAAAAAAATATTTATATATAGGCTATTTTTTTTTCAAAATTCAAAATGTGCAGTTCACTGTGCAGTGATGGAGCGTTTCCCTCATAACTCATAAACTTGTTACCTTTTTCATGTTCTCTCGCTTTTATTTTATTGCTGAAACTCATGTTTACAATATCATGCTCTTTCAACTACAGTCCTTAATAAATAATATATATATTTTTTTAAATTTTGTGTTAGAAGAAAATACTGATATTTGACCATTTTGTAAAAAGAATTTATTTTTTATCAGACAATCTATCAAAGGCAGAGAAGTAATCTTGCATCATATTGTTGATATGTCGTGCATTAATACACACAAGAAACTTCATCACAGAATGTTAGATAGTTTTTGAGATACGTGGGTAACTCTTCATCACTGTACATTGAACTGAATTTTGAAAAAAAAAAAAAAAAAATGTAAATAATTTTTTTTTAATCGTAAAAATATTTTTTTCGTATATCAGAAGGACAGTGTTTTACACATACTAATTTTCATTATTGTGTAAAGTACAGTAATGGAGGGAAAAAATGTTGAATATTTCCAAAATTTTACTGCTGTAAGCTGTACCTAACCCCGTAAGTTCTAAACGAGATTGATGCATCATAAAAATGTTTAGCCAGGAGTTAAGTGACAATTTTAACCGGTGGTTACACTAACCGACGTTGATGCACGTGGCCACAAGTAGTTTTCATTTCTTGGAAATAGAAGAATGTCTTGAAATGTAAATTACAAATCAGATCTGCCGCTTTGTAATAGTGGTCAGCATGCCTGACTGTAAAACTAGTGGTACCTGGATCGAATCCTGGTTTGGACAAGTTGCATGATTGAGGTTTTTTCTTTGTTTTCACTCAACCGATTAAGAGCAAATGCTGGCTAACTTTCAGTGACGGATCTCGAGCTCACGTGTCAGTCATTAACATCTTCATCCATCCTGCCTATTTTCGTAGTTCTATTTTGTCACTCTATCATACGAGGATAATAGAATCCGATCCAATGGGAGCCCCTACTTCAGAACAGGATTCTTCATCGTATTAATTGTCAAAAAGTAGACAGAGGTGCTAATGACATGCGCGATATTGGACAAATTAATAATAATAATAGTAATAATAATAATAATAATAACAATCAATAAAGGATTAAGTCATTTGGTCTGTTTCGATCTCATGCTCTGTCTAGCCAGGTTGAAGATGTTCTCTCCATCTTTTTCTGGAGAAACCCACGTTCTTTTTCCTCTGGGGATATACTGGGAACGCGCCCTTCGTTCATTCTATTCAAATATATTATTCAGTTATTTCGATATTGGCCAATTAATCTTACAACGCTAGTGATCTCTAGTCCTTGGCGTATATCCTCATATCTTTTCTGATCTCGTCTAGTGTGTCCTGCTACATATGTCAGGAACCTCATTTCAGCACCTTAATTTCGTTGCATTTGAAGTTCTGTTAGAGTTCAGTTTTCGGACCCATTACAATAATTTTAGGCGTGTTTCCCTTGTTGCAGTCTTATGTATACGTTTAATTGTACCACACATAAATAAATTTGTTTATTTTTCTTGTCTCATCTCTATTAGTATCATAGGTAAGATTATATCTTATATGGTTACAATTACTGACATGATCAATAATTGTATTATCTATAATAATTTTGTTATAGGCGGCATTGAAACCTATGTCTTTGCGCTTTGAAAAAAAAAATCACAGAAAATTTAAAATGGAACAAGAAGAACAAGGAGAAAGCAAGGAAAACAAGGAGAATAGAAGAAGGGAAGAAGGGGAAGACACTGAGAGCAAGGGGAATACAAGGATAACAAGGGAATACAAGTAGAACAAGAAACAATGGGAATACAAAGAGACCAAGTGTAAGATAGGAAAACAAGTGCAGGACAAGGAGAAACGGGAAGTTCAAGGAGAACGGGAAGACAAAGGTAACAAGGCGAGGAGAACAAGAGAAAAACAAGAAGAAGGAATACAAGGAGAAAAAGAGGTAGCGAGGGCTATCTAGCGGAATACAAGGGGAATAAGTGAAATACTGGGAGTAAAAGAGGAAAGAGGGAGTTACTTTTTTATGTGACGGTCTGTTTTCAAACTATCCCCACATACCCAGTCAGGAGAAAGAGTAGTTCTACGTCAAAAAAGTTGAGAATTAAAGAACTTGATGCGTTTTCTGGAACAAGAACTTAGCTACAAAATCTTGAATTTGAGATACAAACATCAAACATGTTAGATCTAAGATAATGCCAGCAATGCGCAGAATGACGTTTAACTGTTTCTAGAAAGCGCTGTATTTATTGGAGTGAAATAATATTTTATCAGACGGAAGATGTGTTATTAAGGATATGCTGCAAAAATAAGTTGTTATTCCAAGGAACGCCTCAATTATAAATCAACATTATTAAAAGCATGTGTTAAATTTAACTTAGTTTGTTATAATTGTGATCTGAACTTTTTTGGTAGTCGTCCTTGAATCTATTTCTTGTGTGTTTGTAGTTACAGAACTTTTTTAATAATCTACTTCGGCATATTTTTACATGATCTAATTACTTTTATTTACAGTGTTTCATCATTCTTTTATAATTTCATGGTTATATTAATTTATAGTTTGTTGTATACTGCCTGCAACCGCTCTGAAGAATTGCATTTCTCCTGTTTCCAATCTTTTTATTTAAATTTGTATACCCAATATTCGTTTAATTGTGACATAATATTGCTGAAATGTGTCACTTTTATGTTTATAACTTCCGTCTTACTTTTAACATTTGCCCCTCCCCTCTTTTTGCGTTTTTTCATTAAATTTGTGCTTTTTGTATTTCTATTTGTAATTTTTTTTGTATTTCTTATTTACTTCTTCTCTCTGCATTTTTTTGTATATGCTTATTTGTATTCTGGTGGTGTGGTAGAAAAAGCCTGATGGTCTTAACTCTGCCAGATTAAATAAATAAATAAATAAATAAATAAATAAATAAATGAATGACTGAATGAATCAATGAATAAATAAATAAATAAGTTAATTAATTAATTAATTAATAATAAATAAATAAATAATCTACATTAACAAAATGCTTACAATAGTAAATTGTTGATCAAACGGATGGAGATCAACAAGAGGAAATGCTGTTTCCCTTTGGCGTTGTGTTATTTTTAAATTTTTAATATTATTGGATCATTAAATATAATTGATGTTTTCTTTTTCTTTTTTTTAGTTTTAATGTGATAAATATTACACGTTCTATTTGCTAGTTACTCTTTACACTCTGACCAGACCTCTTGGAAGATTACCTTCACTATCTAGTAGGTTTATTATCTACAAATAAAATAAAGTTTAAGATAAAAAAGAAATGACAATAGTGGAAATTAGATTTGTGTAATCAACATGATGGAGGCCAAGGTTTTGTGGGACATTAGGATCAAGCAGATGAAAGGTAACAGGCTGTTGTTAGTATTTCTCTAATAAAAATTTAATAAAGCATGACGTCTCACGTCACGAATACGTAAGGGCATCTGATGTAATGGACAGTCAACGTGATGCTAAAATTGCCCATTTATTGCATTAACCCACTCAGACAATTGATGGTCATATTACAACACCGAATGTAACCAAGTGAAGTCCTCGCTTAAACAATACCCGACATGGCGAAGGTTTTAAGGTGTTATAAGACATCAAATTAGCTATTGCGTTACAGATGAATGAGCAAATAGGCCTATAATAAGTGGAGAAAGAAATTACGGAAATATATGACAATGTGAAGACTACTTTGAGCAATGAAATCAGTTGTTGAGATATTTGTCCGAAGTTTTGGAACTGACTGAAGGTTCAAACATAACAAATATGACCTGTTGGAACTGAGAGATATAATTATTAGGAAAATTGGACGAATTAAAGCCCGACACACGATTGAGGAACCAGAATTGCCTCAACAAATTGATCACTTTGAAAGTGTTTAATTTTATAACGCGATTCTCCCGTCCACTCGAGGAGTCCTGATGTAAATTGAATAGCCGATAGCTATATGTAAGCTGTAAGTCCACAAGCCACTTGCTTCATTTCGGAGTACACCGTACCATTGAAGTCATTTAAGTAATTAATGTAGTGTAACACATGACAGGAAGAAATTCTATGACTGAACACATGTAAGTATAATTCTACGGAATAATAAGTTTGTAATTGTTTGTTTTATTTGAAGTGTTGTATCAGTGAAGTTATAGTTTACAGTGGCAGTGAATAATTTCGATCAGTGATAGTGTCAATGAAATGTGTTCTATAGTGTCAGTGAAATGTGTCGTAGTGTCAGTGCAGTGAGTGAGATGTGGGTGAAACGAAAGTAGTGAAAGAGCATCAGTGCCAAAATAATATACATGTTCATGTCATGTATAAGTTGTAATTAGATTTACTTATTAATTATGTTATTTTAACTATTATTATTAATTGTAATTATGTGTAATAAGTAGAGCCCGAATGTTTAGGCATTTATATCAGTTAAAATAGGGAGACAAAACAGAAAATAAAACGTAATAAAGGCTCAATAATCTTTGAAAAAGGCATAATATATATTTAGCAATAAATTTAAATTATATCAACATAACTCACATATTTACTTCGTAGGTGACACATGTTGACTTATAAAATACTTTTTTTTCGTGGTTAACTGTCTTTTCACAAATCTTACAAAACAAAACTGTTCCATCGGTTGAAAACACATATGGGCACCAAATTCATTAATGTAAGCATGACATTTATTTTTCATGGTTTACTGAATTTAGGCATTATAGCTAACCGATCTTATAGCTTGTGTCACCCAACAATAACTGCCTGTTCCTCACTCAAATTTCTTTCTCCTACAATAATAAACACATGTAGCACAAAATTGTAACAGTAAGATTTGAAAATGTTTTCTTTTAACAATTTATTGATCGATCAGCGCATTTAGCGCTATACAGATCATTTCTAAAAAATATAAATACAATATATGACACTGAATTGAGGGCAGCCTAGATTGGACTCTTCAGTGAACAAAAATAATAATTATTATTGTTAATAATAATAATAATAATAATAATAATTATTATTATTATTATTAACAATAATTATTATTATTATTATTATTATTATTATTATTATTATTATTGTTAATAAATAATTATTTACATAGGTTGGTGTGATGATAAATTTTGATTATAATATGAGGTCCATTGGAAGTCGGCTCTTGATTCTGGTGGGAAATGTGGATTTCCTTCCGAGAGAGTAATGGATGGCGCCTGGAACATTTTATAGGTTGTTATAGAACTTCTTAGCTTGTGAATGAATAAACAGTTTGATTGTGTCAATACCAGTTTTTCTGTGTAGTTGGCTGTTACGGACAAATCAAGGAGAATTGAGTGAAATTCGTAGGACTTTATTTTGAAATGACTGGATGTGTTTAATTTCATTTATTGCAGCTCCTCCCCAGACAGGACAGGCATAAAGCAGTAGAGGTCGTAATAGAGATGTGTAAAGTAGCATGCAATTTTGTAGAAAGTAAACAATTGGAAATTCTACGTGACAACTTCGAGAACAAGCTTAATATTTAAAATTATAAGGCTGTTTGTTGGAATCGTGAAGATGTGACAATATTATATTTGTAACTGTGGATTGTCGATCATTATTCATATTACACCAATAGTATTAAAGCACGATTATTAGCAGATTAAGCACCGAAATAAATTTCTTTTATTTACTATTATTAGTAAAGTTAGTCATTGTTTCAAACATTTAAATTTCATACACATTACATTACAATTAATTAGAAAATTGCAAATAAACAAGAAAAATGCTTTAAAATGACAAAAAAGCAATTTATTAGTAAGAAACACCTTAAAAAGGCAAAATAAAAATTGGCCCTACCACTTTTATTTACTCTAAATCACATTTATATATCCAAATAATGATTTACTTCCACCCAGTAAAAAAGGCATTTTACCAAACATCCGGGCTCTAGTAATAAGTTACCACTGCCACCGGGTGTTTGCCCATTTTCAGTGTAAATAAATGCATAGGCCTACACCCAACTGAACAATCTTCCTCATCCTCACCTATTCTTCGAAAACCAATTTCTGCACTAGAGACCAGAGAAAATGAAAGTGCAATTGGAACAATGTGAGTTCACTGGGAGTGAAATAATTGTGTCAAATTTATTTTAGAATTTCACATATTTCTCTGACCACCGCAGGAAAACCATGGAAAAACATAATCAGAATGAATCATCTTTTGAATGAAATATTTCATTAAATGACATTGAGAAATCACGTGTATTTCAAGAAAAATAAAATACAAAAATCAATCACAAGTTCTCTTCTGACATGTCATCAACCACTGTAGATGGCTACTGAAACATTTCGTGATAAAACTCTTTGAATTCTGAAGGTATGTACTTTTCCACCTTTGACATGTCTATTATTTTTAGTTGGTTTATGGAATCTGTATTGTTAGATAATGGAGCGCAACAACTTTTTACTTTTGAAAGACTGAACATTTCTACAGTAATATCATTATCTAGGTCATATTTTGCTATCACTTCACCTGGATTTTCTTGGGGTAAATGCAAATTCATAGAATGAAAATAACTAAAATGTTACTTCCTAGTCCTATGGTACTTGTTTTACATAGTTTCCCACAGAAAGCGTTTTATTTTAAAGTTGAGGTGCGACCATTTTTTGAAGTCTATTATGTCTTCCTTATTTACCTGTATTATGTCAAATTTACTCGTGGCACTTGAGCTTTTGATGAGATTGACGTCATTAGAGTACATATGAGTCAAAAAACCGATAAGCGAAAACATCCGACATGTGTCTTTTTCGAAAGTGCATATTCAATTACAGTATAAGTGCAAGTAAGAAGATCTGAAACTTTAGTAATATCTAAGCACTTACAATATGAAATCTTATATTTAAAACTGACATACTGTATGTATGTGGCCTGTCGTTCCAATGCGTTCCTTTTTTCCCCCTCACATTTTCTCATTGCATCTTAAGCCTCCTTCCTTCAGTCATGCTGCTTTGTTTTGTTTTGTTTTTTTTTTTCGAACTATTAAGAGAGGTCTATTAAAGCGGAATTAAGGAACATTTAGCGGATGAGTCCAGTAACGATGTGAACTCCCAAGTATTCTTGTGTACTGTCATTGAGTGATCGGTGGGAGGTGCCAATTAAGACCCGGGCCAACGCTATAATCCTGATAAGCTGTAATAATTTGTTGTCCTCGGTTTTCAGATTCCCGTTCTTCAACGCGGCTTCTTTTTATAACTTAGTTTTCTCCGTAACAATGTTGGAATATCCTCAATTTCAAACACAAATCTTTAATTTCATATTCAATAGAATTTTGAATCGTTATAATGACACATTAAAAGGAACAGAAAGATATGTGTTCCATCCCTTATGTCTGAAATATCAGAGGCTCTCCGGACAACTTCTGAATAATGAATGGCAAGTCCTTCTTATTCATCAGATAAACATGATTACACCTCACTTAATACGAATAACTTTTACAGTTGATTATGTTGTTAAATCACCACATCCATATCATTTTCGCAGAGGGAAGGATGTCTTATTGCTCTCTCCCTTCACTCCCTCGCTCTTGCTTCGAGCATTGGAAGGCTGTTCCAAAATTACACTTTGTAAAAACAAAAAAACCGTTTTGAGACATCATAATGTTGCATTTTACGGATTGCCACATATGATATTTTTTTATAATATCGTTACATTACTTAGTAAAATATTACACCGATCTCTTCATTAGGTGTTATAGGTAAATAACGGTATTCTGATATAAATTTATAATACTGTGAAAAGTGGGAATTTTCAATCGTGTGTTAAGACTTAAAAGGTTAGGTTAAGTTAGATAACAGTGGGTAGGGGCGGGTTAGGCACAACCCTTTGCACGTCGGCCATACTGAGCCTATTGTGCAACCCGAATTTATGGGATGAATGAGGATGAGGTGTACCAGCTCACCGGCCGCATATGTGACCCCTCACCCGCTCATCCAATATCCCCATATCCCCCTGCCCTACGTTCATAACGTCAAAGTGACCATGCATCACAGGATCCATTTCAACGACCCTTCCAAGGTGTCGAAGCGCCCTTAGAAGTGCTCTTAAGAAATGAATCCTGGCAGAGATATTGCGGAAGGTTGGTAACCCAGGGACTGTTACGGAGAGGACGCCTCCCCCTCGTAAGCAGACGAAGACATGCGTCTTGACCTAAATATGTCTATGGAATGAGATGAAAAAGATGAATGATATGAAATCTAAATTCCTTTTCTACACGAGAGAGGAAGAGAAATGGACCGTGGCAATGGAAATTCCAACCCGGTATTTGCCTAAATAACCGTGGAAAACCAAGGAAAAACCACAGTCAGGTTGGTCGATCCGGGAATCGAACCACGGATCTCCCGATTGCGAGTCTCATGCGGAATGCATGAGCCGCCTTGCTCGGTTAAGACTTAAAATCTATGGCGTTTCGAAATTACTTCCAGGCGACCCTTCCAAGTTTTGGGTAATGTCTCTGTTATTGAGAGCTATAAGCAGGGCCAGGTATTTATGAAGATCGCGAAAATCACGACATAATAGGTAGGCCTATACAGTAGATTTTTATAATCTTTACAAATGAAGTGGTTCTGAATAATAATATGCGGATAAAACAATTGCGACAAATCGCGAAATAGAGTTCTAATAGCGAAATATGAAGACATTCGTGAATTATTAGTATTGCGTCGTTTTATAGCGAATTTCATATTCTGACATTTTTCGTATTTTTTTTCACTTCAATTTGTTATATATCCAAGTAGGCTACATTACGTGGTATTCCAGGTGTTTTGATTACATTAGTGAACTCAAAAGACGAAGAATTTAACATTCCACTAATAATTTGAAAGTGTTAATTTGAGGGCTGCAAGTTTTTTTTTTTTCGTTTTTAATGAATATGTTAAATAAAGTCTCAATCCAACAAATATTGACTGTTGGCCATACCGCACCTTTACCAGAATCTAACGAACCTTTAATGTTAATTATGTGGAAAGTAATATTCATACTTAGCCAATACTCCAATTCCAAATAATTGCATTTTCAAAAATTTCTATTAATCTCCGCCAAGAGTACAAATCAATCTCCAACGACACCAATATTAAAAAACACAAATTATAAAATTAATCTCCATAAATACCTGCCCCTGGCTATAAGTCTTTCCGAAAACTCACAGAATGCATCAAATTAATAATAATAATAATAATAATAATAATAATAATATCAAATTAATAATAATATTATTAATATCATTATTATTATTTTTGTTATTATTGTTCATTATTAAAATATCATTATTATCCAAGATAATTTTAAAATGGAGACGAACTGGAAAAGTGAAGACGGATAGACCACGCCATATCTGAATATGGCATTCAGTGAAATAATAATAATAATAATAATAATTTATTTATTTATAAGAAAAAGGGAATGGAAGAGAGAGACAATAGAATGACAGAGAGGAATGGCGACATCGTATTAGCAATTACAGAATATATATTTTGATACATTGTAGAAAGCGATATATTATTTATTATTATTATTATTATTATTATTATTATTATTATTATTATTATTATTATTATTATTATTACTTGCTTACTTACTTACAAATGGCTTTTAAGGAACCCGAAGGTTCATTGCCGCCCTCACATAAGCCCGCCAGCGGTCCCTACCCTGTGCAAGATTAATCCAGTCTCTATCATCATACCCCACCTCCCTCAAATCCATTATTATTATTATTATTATTATTATTATTATTATTATTATTATTATTATTATTATCATTATTATAATTATAATTATTATTATTATTATTATTATTATTATTATTATTATTATTATTATTATTATTATTATTATTAAGATATTGACCTTAAAATATGAAACTCATATAAATTTATTGTAAGTAAATTAATTTTGGTCAGAAATCATGGTTAAAATTGTCATCTTCATGTACAAAATGACAGGCATGTTTACAGATATTAAATATTATATTATATTAACATTTAACTTGAAAGTACCTTTCCTCCTATAAATGGAGGTGAAAAACACGATCGTGAAAATCTGGAAGTTCATTTTTCATGTGACAAAAAAGTAAGGAAACATTTTGAACTGGCGAGTTTGAAGAAAGTGATCGTATTTAAGAATGGGAATAGAAATATAACTGAAGAAATGAGAATGATATAGGCCTAATCCTAAGCCAGCAAGACATTTCACAGGAGAGCATATTAAAAGTTGGAAATTCAACGTTATTAGATGTTGTATGATAATTTCTTCAGCGGATACTTATGTTATTTGTTGAGTACCTATAAATTTTACAATATTTTACTAGTAACTTCCCCATATGTGTAAGAAATGAACTCGCACAAGAAATCGTTTTTTTTTTTTTTTTTCGTGACTTTGAACTGTATCATTCTCACCCTTTCAATTTTATCATACTTGAACTGAAACTTCTCTTATAAAGGTATTAATAAGATAAAGTGTTATCAATTTTTATACAGTGTTTATTGTCAAATGAATCTATAACTTTTGCTTTAGGCCTATGGGGAATTTTACATAAGCCAGCTTCCTTTGTAGGCTACTTGCTACTAAGGAAACATGAGACTTTCACGAATAAGTAACACTCGCCGGAAGAGTCAATTTTCACGATTTTGTCGCTTCGATCGCGTCACACGATGATCAACTTTCACTTTCGATGAAATAAAATACCTCATCGCTTAGCTGACATTAGTAGTTCCACTCCTTTCTTTGACACGTGAAGTTCAGGACAAACATTTTGCGGCGGAGCTGAACACACCCTACAACTCCACCCCGCAATGAAGACAGATTATAGCTCTTTGGACAGTCGTAGATTAAGAAACCGTGAAGTAGTACTCCTCTTACCTCCAGCTTTCTGTAAAATGGGCAAAGGATTTCTCTTCTCTCTATTTATTGTGGGCTCATTTCATTGACATTTTTCATTAGGTCTCCTGTTTTTATCTCGAACTTGATTAAATTTTTTTAATCTATCGAAATAAACAGATATGTTTACATTAATTTTAATAAGGTAACGCTATGCAAAATGTAATAATTATTTATGTATTGTCGCGATGTAACTTGTGCTAAAGTGATATACAGAGTGATTCACAAGGATTTACCGTGTTGTGAATTCTATAATTGCTTCGTACAATTTTTTTTTTATTTTTAACTAAAAATAAAATTTTTCTTACGCATTTATCATAACAATCATTACAAATCACGCCACTCTTGTAAATTCTTCAAGACTCTACATTAGGATGGATAATTAAATTGTAAAGAATCAAGTTCCTGAAGTCATATGTTTTCCCTAACAATTTTTGTGATAAGTGCATGAGAATAATGTAATTTTTAGTTAAACATTTAAAAACAAAATCTGTTCAAAACAATTAACAATACATTTTTAGCTTCAGAACACTAGCCAATGTAAAGAAATGATACTAATGAATAGTTCATTCTTTATTTGTAATATTCTTTTATCTTTAAAACTAAAATATAATGTTACTTTGCAAACAACTTCAAATTAATGTAACTCTAAAATATTGAGATTAGGACACATGTTAATATGATATTTTTTGCTCAGAATGTCTTCTGAAATAAGCTCCGTAAGTGACGGTATATCCTGACTGATTTGAAGTCTTTAATTGCTTATTCTTCTGTAGCTCATATAGGAATTATTATCATCGTGTAGGCTATAATAAATGAATTAAAAAAACATTGTATTATGTGTGACAATTCTTGTGCTAAGAAAAAGTACAGAGTGTATCTAAAAAAGGTCGAGGATAATTCGTTCGACACAACTTTAAATAAAGCATTGCTCTTCGCTTATTCATTATTGCATAACATACATAATAAAGGACTTCATGTGTCATTTGCATGACGCTGTTTATTTTAAATATTTGTGATAGTTATTGAACTTGAGAAAATGAGTACTTAACCGAGCTGTCATTTCGTCACTGCATTCCATTGATATCAATTATGGCAAACTCCCAGCCTGGAGAGATGTCAACGCATATCTAAATATAGATAAATGCAATATACTGTACATAGTCTCTTAAATATGTCATTAGATAGAATCTTGAAAAATGATATTTCATATGTGAACCTTTCATCAAACAATCTTCGTGGAGAAAGTTGCCTTCATAGTCAGATTGCAGAGCGCTGGCTTACGACGACAACGAATCTCAGTTCAAATCTCGGTGGTGGTTGAATTATATTTGTCATGAACAAAGCCAAGATTGTGTGGATCTTTCACGAGGTTCTTCTCTTTTCCCTCGTATTTCCACCAAAACTCTCCACAATTCCCATTTCATTACCAGCTACGTCCAAAAAGCAGGGCATCACTTGTGTTTACACCACATCCACCGTTCACCATGATGGGTGTTTCTCGCCGTTTCTCCAAAGATTTGTGGATGGCAGTGGCGGTGCATTTTAGTATACGACTAATAGATCTACATTAAAGGCACCGGAGTCGGCTAGGATATTATCTTCCTCCTGAGGGACACATGGCGACTGATATAGGCTGTGATCGCACTGCATCCTTATTTGACAGATTCTTACACTGACATACACTGTCGACAATGTAGAACAAACAAAAATATCAAGTAGTGGAGACAGTCACAGAGATGACCTTAAACGATATTTTCAAGTATCTGTAACAACTGTAACTTATAAATATCTATGATTTCGTCACACCGATAAATATACAGAAGAAAATAATATCCAAGAACATTGTAATGTGAATACGATTTCACTAATGTCTATGGTAAATACTGAATACTTTTACTTACAACCTTCACAAATAATGTCTGCATGCAACAGATCAGATATGTTGAAAGATCCAACAAATGAATAATGTAGGCCTACACGTAACATGAACAATGAATAAATACTTACCAATTGATTTATGGGGTGCCAAAAGTTAAGCTCTTGTATCACGAGGTTATGTTGTAGATATTGAATCAGTTGATAATTTCAAATGGAGTTCGATATGAAAAAAATTGAAGTTACGTGATTATATCACAGTCACATCGGACAGTCAGAGACAAAACCATCCTGTTCGGGACAGAATGTCCGATGCAGTATTCTGCAGCCTCATAATTTCATGAGAATGTGTGTAATCACAGTCACGTCGAACGGTCAGAGACAAAACCGTCCTGTTCGGAACAGAATGTCCGATGCAGTATGCTGCAGCCTCGTAACTTCATAAGAATGTGTGTAATCACAGTCACGTCGGACGGTCAGAGACAAACAGTCCTGTTCGAGACAGACTGTCCGATGCATTATACTGCAGACTAGATATGTTGCGGCCAAAACGCTGATCAGTGGTGAAGATGGTGGTGATAATTGTGCTATTCCATTGTAGCACTGCAGTCTTCTTTTCTTACGGGCTCGTATACTTTGTTACCTATATTGAAAGTTCGTAATTTCTTTTGACGTAGAACTACATCTACTGTGTATGATAGAGAGTGACTTGGAAATTGAATGTCACATAAAAATACAACTCCTTTCGCCACTACTGTTTGTATTTGCCTTATTCTTGTATTCTTCTTGTTCTCCTTTTAATGTTCTCCTTGTATCTTTCTTGTTCTGCTTATATTCCCTTGTTCTTCTTGTATTCTTCATGTTATCTTTGTATTCACCTTGTTCTCCTTATCTTCCCCTTTTTCTCCGTTTATTCCTCTTGTTCTCACCTTCTAGTCCTCTTGTTCTGTTCGTCTTCCTCTTGTTATCCTTGTATGCCCATGAATGCCCATCGTGTTCGTCTTGGATATCAACATAGAGTAAATATAAGTTATATCCAGTAGCGAGGACGCCGTCAGGCAAGACACGTTTGGTTTAGGGTTCACCTCGACAAAGCATATGCATAGATGGTCTTCGTTACAAATTTATAGAGCAAACAATGCAGTCATCACATACATATTATCATACTTCTCATAGCATCGCTCTATTCTTGCCCTGTATGATCCCATTGTATTTATAAGAATGCCATGATTTGTCGTCTAATAAATGATGATTCATACACAAAACACAATCTATTTTATTTCTCGCACTACCCACACGTAGTTCCACGTAAATATATTATGCAGCATAGTAAATCTGTGCACCTGCCGACAGGTGATCGCATCCACACGCACTTCTCCGTGAAGATATGCAGCATATTAAAGCTATGTACCTGTCGAATTTTTCTGTAGATGTTGATTTCGTCACGTCAAATGCTTCCAGAAAATTATCTGTAGTAATGTCACGAGAGGTCTGAGATTTGCCGATAAATCCACGAGCGAAGCGAGTGGATTTATCTGGGAAATCTCAGACCTCGAGTGACATTTATTAGGACTATTTCGTGAATAAAATAAAAATTTAAATAATATATCCCTAAAATTCGATCACAAAATGTTAATAATTGTATATTAACGAATTCTTAACCTATTCAGACATTGTCAAGTTGAAATACTCGTAAATGAATATCGATTATTGCACTAAAGAAATTCGATGTTATTATTCAGTAATGCCAATTGCGAAACGCGAAATACAGGCTTAACAATGTTAATTACATGTATTGCACTTTTCTCTTTACAACAAATACATTTTCATTATCTGCTGAAATCATAATTTAATTTAACAGTAACAGTGGGGACAGCTATATACCAATGCTTATGTATTCACAGCGAAACATGTTGCTACACAGTGAAGCCATCTCTGTATAGATAGGCCTAATTAAAACACGAATTTTATTACGTCATACGAAAGGCAGTTTGATCAAAGACATTATTACTATGCAAGGTCTTTGTGTTTGATATGCGATGATGTTACATAAATTTGAACGTCTATTAATTGTTTAATTTCAATACAAATTTTATAGGCTACAATTTTATAGGTTACGTTACCTGTGGAAGCAGGACCAATGTCAGCTGTGCCTTGTTTCGACCGTTACTTACAATGAGTGCTACACGAAAGCATTTTTTATAGCTCGACAAACGCATTCTCGCTGTAGTGTGTAACGGAACTAAAGCTGCATCTACACAGTTCAATATTCCAATCACGTATGCGTGCAGTCTGGGAAGAATATTGAAAGAATCAAGTTTAAAAGGTACGTTCAATTAAGATGCATAAAGATTTTGTGTCTACATGGTGCGCCGTTTTGAACGTGGTCTTCACTGCGTAAATATATTAATTAATATTAAATATCAATCTTGCATTCATTGCTTTAAAGTTGAAAGAAAAGTTTAACCGTGTAGTTGCATCTTAATGTATTCATGATCATCAATTTACGGGGAAACAGTTGGCGACAACGACTAAACAAAAGAACGACCATGCGATAAATTGATAGCGATAAATCTAGCTGCAGAAATTATCGCAAAGTCTAACTGTGATTGGTTGGAATTCAAAATTTCACTACACTTCATTGGTCGAAAATGGAATGATGTCATATAAACGAAATAGTCTGTAGTAATGTCATGAGAGGTCTGAGATTTCCCGATAAATTCACGAGAGAAGCGAGTAGATTTATCTGGGAAATCTCAGACCTAGAGTGACATTTATTAGGACTATTTCTTGAATAAAATAAAATTATAAATAATATATCCCTAAAATTCGCTAACAAATAATTGTTAATAATTGTATATTTACGAATACTTAACCTATTCAGACATTGTGAAGTTGAAATAGATGAATATCGATTACTGCAATAAAGAAATAGGTTGTTATTCAATAATGTCATTTGCGAAAAGCGAAATACAGGTTTAACAATGTTAATTACATGTACTGCACTTCTCTTAATATTATAGGCTAACAAAAATGTTTTCATTATCTGCTGAAATCGTAATTTAATTTCAACATTTTATACCATAAGTATAAATAACCTGATTAATACATTAATTAAATGAAGAATTGTTGAAAACGCACTTATCAAATCTGAATGAAGGAGTGTAATTTTTTTCAGATAGTCTACAATGAACATGGAATTAGAAGATAAAGATGTGGAAGTAGAATTTCACTCTTTATTTAGTACTTCGTCGTTACATTACACACTACACCGAGAACTAAGAACTATGTAATATTGTGTGAAAAGAGCTATATAGCAATGCTTATATATTCACACTAAAGCGAGACATGTGTTGCTACACAGTGAAGCCACCTCTGTATAGATAATTAAAAAGCATATTTTATTACACCATACAGAAGGCAGTTTGATCAAAGACCTTCTATATAATATACAAGGTCTTTGGGTTTGATATGCGCTGATGTTACAAAATTTTGAACATCTGACTTTCTATTAATTGTTTAATTTCATTCACGTAATACAAATTTTAACAATTAGGTTAGTTACCTATGGGCGTGGGACCTTGTGTCAACTGTGCTTTATTTCGATCGTTACATCGTGCTACAGGAAAGCATTTTCCATAGATCGACATACGCTTCTCGCTGTAGTGTGTAACGGGACTAAAGCTGCACCTACAGTACACAGTTCAATTTTCCATGAGCGTATGCAGTCTGGGAAGAATATTGAAACGATCAAGTTTAAAACGTACGTTCAATTAAGATGCATGGAGATTTTATGTCTACATGGTGCGCCGTTTTGAACATCGTCTTCACTGCGTAAATATATTAATTAATATTAGCAATCAATCTTGATTCATTGCTTGAATGCGTAAAGTTGAAAGAGAGTTTAACCGTGTATATGCATCTTAATGGATTCATGCTCATCAATTTACGGGGAAACAGTTGGCGACACCGACTAAACAAAAGAACGACCATGCGATAAATTGATAATGATAAATCTAGCTGCAAAAATTATCGCGATGTTTGACTGTGATTGGTTGGAATTCAATATTTCATTACACTTCATTGGTCGAAAATGGAATGACGTCATATAAACGTCAGCATAATAATCAGTCATTCTTGCACTGTTTGTCCTAGGAGACAACCGTGGCACAGTGGGCCAGAATTCAAATCTAGCTGTAAAATATTGAATTTTTTAATGTTTTAAATAACGTTTTCTCGCTATATAGTCTCGAAGTACTAAAACTGATCTTCATAAATCTGTATGCCATCAATTTATATCGAGCGAAATGCCAACAGGGCTGGCTGCTAAAAGTCGCCAAGTGTTAAGAACCCCAGCGGCGAGCGCCAGACGGTTTATGGCGGTAGTGATGTGAGGGTGATCTGTGTGTTGTTGATGTGGAGAAAAGAGTCTTTCTGTGATGGAAGGTTTAACAGAAGGTTCGTACTTCCTATTTCCATTATTCATACTTTAATTGTATATGTGAAATATTACCAGGGATGCGTTAAACATAGCTTTAAAATATTGCAGAATTATGTCTTTACTTCATTTTAAATTAGAGATATAAAAAATGTTGCGCCAGATGTTACCTTAAAATCTGCATCAGATTATAAAGCAATCCTTAGAGTTTATTACAAAAGTTAAGATTTGCTTGCGTTTGCTTGCCTTTTTCGTATATTTGCGTTTTTATTTCAGAGATAAATCCCTATGTCCAGTCCACTGTGACTCGGATGGACTTAAACGAGGTGTTGACTACTAAAAAAGGGTCTACTCAAACTCTCATTGATTTCGTAGTGACAAAATTAGAAATACAACATTGTTCCAAGGATATTATACGGTGTGTCGAAAAAGGTGTGCGCACATTTAGAAGTAATTTAGAAAAACGCTTGAAACAGTGCTCCAGGAAAATGGACAGGTTTTTGCGTAAAGATTCGGAATGGTTAGTGAAATCAATGGACCACGGACATTCCCCCCTTCCTTCTACTTTTCCCACATGCCTGGCTGATTACTCCAGACTCTTTCTTCTCTCCATTAATAAATTATTGTCAATATTTTAGTAAAACCTGAAATTTTTAACAGGGGAATTAAATACACTCTCAATTCCCAGGGCTAACGGCTTCAAAGCTAGGTACCTGGTTCAAATAAAGTGCATTGGTACAAAATTTAACATGGAGGCATGAGATAATTACTCTGCTTGCCATTAAAATTTCACTTTAATTAATGTGTCCCCAATTTAAAAAAGGATATCAAATTTCTCCAAAGAATTCTGCAATAAATAAAAACTCGCCAAATGTCCAAGGCTTTAATTCCATCCGTTTCAGGAGTAGGTAGACCTCAAAAATTGTTTGAAGAAAGTGGCGTGAAGACAAGAATTAAACATGTAGGGTACGGTCTCTGAAAGATTAGCGTTCTTAAAGTGAATTAGTTCTAGATACTCAATTATCTTTGCGGGGTTCAGAGAAAAGAGATGCAACATACGTTCTACAACAACTCGCCACAAATTACTCCAAAAAGAGCGTCAAAGTATACGATAGCCTATAATAAATCTCCAACTTTACCAAGACCATATACACACGAGAAGGCATTACAATTTTTAATAGATAACGTCACCAAACGTAAATACAATGTCAAGTGTTACCTATAGGTTTGCCCAAGAAGCTAGACATTGTAGGATATCTTAAATTATCTTCTTGTAACTCCTGATCCTATCATATCAAGTATTTATCCATTTTAAGAAAGTGCGACAAATGTTGAAGGAACTCCATATAGTACAAGTGAAGACGTGCGTGTGACAAGAGGGAAGGATGATGAAGCGGACGAAGAGCAGCTGCAGCTGGAAGAGGAAGAGGAGGAGGAGGAGGAAGAGAAAGAGGAAGGAAGATAAGGAGGACGATGATGCAGACGATGACTCCTCCTATTAGAGAATATTGGAAACTACAAGTTCACGAAAAGCACAAGTGATATAATTAAGTACCTAGTAGGTTCCATGAAAATAGTTATTCAAACTCGCACTCATAGCTCATTACTATGGATAACATGCCATACTGGCTTATTATTATTCCATAAGCTCTTAGAAATCATTATTTAGTAAAACAGAATCATTTAACATTATATTCCATACTTATTTAATTTTTTCCCGCTAGATTTGAATTCTGGCCCACTGTGCGTGGCCGGTAATTAAAAGCTGTCGTTATACTGTAGCTGTGCTCAGAAACGTTATAAATTAGCTAGTATTTATCCATAGGAAATGCGTTGGTTCTATTCTCAATTATGCAATAAATCGATATTTATGAAAATGCAATTTTGTATTTGTATCACTCCTGCAAAATTTTTAGTTAATTACATCACACTGTCGTGGTTTGGAAATTAAGTTCTTATAAAGTTATTCTTCGATGCTATACGAAAGTATTGGCATTTTCAAGATGATATATGCGAACGGTAATTATTTCTAAATCGGTAATTGCTTGTATTGTTCATTTCTCTTTGAGGAGATGTGAATGCTTCAGTGATGTGAAGAAATAAAATATGTACTGTATGCGGTTCGCATAAAACTCTAGACAGGATAACACACGTTGGTAATCGAACGTCTATGCTTCGTGGAGAGCCTAGTTCGTTCTCACTTCTGATTTATTGCTGTCGAGATTGAATCAAGTGGAACAGCAAGAGACTATGTTCTCAAATAAAGTCTGGAGAAGTTATAAGAATTTCTATAGGGCTGAATTCTTATCTAAGCTTGAGTACGGGTTTCGTGTGTATGACAGGTAACTAAGGCCTGACCCCTGACACTGACCCCACCCCATCGTTAGGTAACCGGATTCACCTGCATGGAATTCCGACGTTGCCACATCCATAGCCAGAAAGTAATTCGTTCTTTGCAACGGTTATCTCTTTCGTCTCACCGCATTTCCTGTATCAGAAAGCATTTGTTCAAAACTGCATGGGAAACTGACCAAATTTCTGATATTGACCTCTGAGAGAAAAGCAGACGAAATTACAATTATATCAATTCCGTATGTTTTCGTTCCTTTCTCCTTAAGCCAGTCATTCTCTTAAGAAATGAACTCTTGACAACACCAAAACTCTATTCCAAAATAATAATAATAATAATAATAATAATAATAATAATAATAATAATAATAATAATACCGGTATCGTTCTTCTTTCTTATTGTACCGTGCTCTGCTCATGTATGTACGTATGTATGTATGTATGTAATAGAAAAGAAAGGAAAATAAGTTTCGTAGGATCATACTTCTTACACTTTTTATATAATTTGAGTCAAAAAATTAAAAAAAATTACGGTTTATTTAACGACTCTCGCAACTGCAGAGGTTATATCAGCGTCGCCGGTATGCCGGAATTTTGTCCCGCAGTAGTTCTTTTACATGTCAGTAAATCTACTGACATGAATCTGTCGTATTTAAACACACTTAAATACCATCGACCTGGGCCGGGATCGAACCCGCAATCTCGAGCATAGAAGGCCAGCGCTATACCAACTGCGCCACTCAGGACATTTGAGTGTCAATATAGACTACGAAAAGAAAGAATATTTGGAAGCCTACAAGCATTTGAAATAGTTGAGTTTTTCGGTTATTTTACGACGTTTTATCAACTGCTGTGGTTATTTAGCGTCTGAATAAGATGGGTGTGATAATGGCAGCGAAATGAGTCCAGGGTCTAGCGCCGTAAGTTACCCAGAATTTCACCTTAATGAATTGAGGAAAAACCCCGGAAAAACATCAACCAGGTAACTTGTCCCAACCAGGATTTGAACCCGGGCCCGCTCGTTTCATGGTTGGGCATGCTAACCGTTACTCCACAGCGGTGAACCATTTGAAATAAAGTTCAATTGAAAAGTAAAGGAGTATAATATTGTTACACATTAATGAATAAAACAAAAATAAAGAAGACATACATAAATAAATATTTTTGTAACGTAAAGAAGGACTTATACAGGCGTCGCTTAGATAGTACATGTTATCAGAATGCAGATTTAAAATACAGATCTCGAGATAGGAGAGCTATTGTTGATCCATTTCAGAAACAGAAGGGCTGAAGTTGAAACAGGAAAATTATGCCAATGCGTGAAGTAGAGATAGATAAGGTGTATCACACCCTCACCGAAACAAGTAGCTATACACTTGAAGTGATGAAATCAGTGTCTCAGTTGAAATGTACAGTAGGCCTGCATACATTTTATCTTTCAACGCTCGCATGTGCGCAGCTGCTCTGTGTATTGCCGCTACAGCTTTTATGAGAAATGTTATGTAGATGTCTCGATTACAGATCACTTGATTTAGTGAGCAGCATTTGAAACTGTTGATACTCACTAGCATAAAGCAATATGAATATTATTACAAATGCAGTTTAATATCACACAGCTCGAAACATGCTATAATATCCGCAAAAATTATGTGTGCATGACATAGGCAGTTTTCAAAGAAAAGATATGATGTGCGTGATATTAGATTTTCACACATTATTGTATTTACATTTCAAGGTTAGTAAAGGCGCCAAAGTGATTACCCTCAAATAATCATCTTTGTTTCCAGTGTGCTGTTGTCTTTTGAATGAAGGTGTATCTCGGGGAGATTTCGACACTGTGTTTTTGGGAGATCTCGACATGTGTGGAGTTCTTCCTGATTTCGCTTTTGGTCCTTCTGGGGGCCGGTATCTGTCAAAATGTTCGTGTTTTTGCTCTCAGGAGAGTTCGAAATCTTTCATAGAGTTTTTCTGTGCCACTTTGTCGGTCTATCTCTTTTTCTCTCTGTGTGTCTGAATGTATGTATGAAACTACTCATCTTCCATTCAACCAATCTTAATTAAACTTCATAGTTTAATTTTCACTGATATCGAAAAATGAGAAAAGGCACAACTCTCGATAGAAATATCGAAGATCAATTAGTTCGGTATATACTTCGTCTTGATTGCAAGGACTATATGACTTAACAATTAAAGACGTAAGAGAATTGACATCCTGACGTACTGCAGAATAACTTGTTTGAGTATAATCTGGTTCTAGCCGAAAATTAATGTGAAATTTGCATTGAAGAAGATTTTACTACTTCTCTATGCTAGAATATTTAGGCTTGCCTAATTCCTCACCTGCTGATACTTCCTTTGAAGAACTTTCGTCAGTTCAGTTGCTAACACTTTCATCTGGTGGAAAAATAGTAAGAAACTGCAAGATTCAGACTAATAACGTCTGAAAAGTATAGGAAAAAACTGAAGGAGACTAAACAACAAAAACAAAGTAGGCTTTCCCACAGAAGGAAGCCATCTATGCTCGGCGTGTAGGAGAAGGGAGCTAGTTCATCGAACAATCTGGACAATTCAAAAAGAAATTGTGCCGCGTATAGTGGGTATTACTACGATGACAATGCTAGAGAACTTTGTGTTCTAGCATTTGTTTCTTTGTTTGGCAACATTGTAATTTCAATAATAATTGTACCTTTTAAAATGATTAATGTTTATTTCATCAACCTTAATTAAAATTTTTCTATCATTTATCTTGTTTATATTATTTAGGTTATGTTATAGCTGCTTTATGAGATTATGGATAGTCACGTATCAGAGATTTTTAATATATATATTGATAATTGAAGTGGAATGCAACTATTTTAATAAAAGTGAAACTGAATCAACAAAGTCTTCTTGATTAGTAATCGTCTATAGAGTTCAATGAAGATTGTATAGTTGGCACAAATGGGTAACAAGAGAACAGTTGATCATAACACACTACTGCCATCTAGAGAAATAGACCTATTTGAATGGTGAGATGGTACAATAATACACAAGACAATTTTATTAATTAATATTTTATTGTATTAGAGTACTTTATTTCTTCTAATCTGTATATACGAGTAATTTCTTCTAATCGTATAATAGTCAATTAAATCCTACTCGAGTTTTGATTTTCTATAGATAAATCAAAACCTCTAGTGACAATTCTGTAGATAAAAAAGAAAGGAAGAGCGTTCATATTGATGAATAATTGCAGCAATATTTTACTATTTAATTAACTTATTATTCCCAGAACATGAATTTTTACCAGCAATCGAAAAGTGTTGGGAATAAATTTGAATACGAAACAAAAAAAAGTTTCCTTCCCAGGCAGGATTCGAACCACGAAAGTCTTAGTTACCAGTCTATCGTGCTCTGGCGTGAACAAGGCTCTGAAATCAGCTACAAGGGTCGGTCCGGTTTTTTTTCGCCACTACTGTAGGCCTACACACTCGGAGTTACACTAAACAACTTGCAATTGCTGAAAGGATTGTAAAAATGGGTATAAACCGATACATTTAAATACAAATTATCAAAAAAGAAATTAATGCAAGGGTATAATTACTTCACCGCTGTGGAGTAACGGATAGCATACCTGACCTGAAATGAGCAGGTCAGGGTTCATTCCTGTTTGGGACAAGTTATCTGGTTGAGATTTTTCCGGGGTTTTCCTTTAGCCCATTAAGAGTAAATGCTGGGTAACTTTCGGAGCTGGATCCTGGACTCAAACCGCTAGCATTGTGCCCTTCATTTCATTCAGATGTTAGGGAAGCATAGCAGTTGATAAAGCGTCGTAAAATAAACCAAAATGATTAAATATGCTGTAAGTTTTAATAACTTTTTAATACACAGCCAAACATATTATTTTCTTTTCAATTTTTTACTATAATTTGAGTGAATTTTAATAGATTTTTTTGTTTTTTTCAGGGATAAAAAATCCTTACTTTTTATAGAAATGTTTTGTATTTGGACAATTTGTAGATTCTTTTACAATGTTTTCTTTATATTTTCAAAACCCCCAAAATCTGAAATTTTCAATGTCGTCTGAAGATCGTGGAGCAGAATCTACATTTTGTATCTACCAATAGACTAGCAGTAGGTAGTAGTGGACCGTAATAATAATAGTCATATTGGTAATAATGTATTTGTGTTGCTGTATTTCTCATATATCGTTACTGAAAGCTATTAACCCCCTTTTATGCATGTAGAAAGTGACTCTAGTCATGCATCTATTTTCTTGTATTGGTTTGTGAATTTAATTGCATATTTAATTAATGTAGAGGTAAAAAACATACTCGTACAGCCTGGTGATTACTACCTCCATCAGTTATCAAAATATTGAACTTCTTTCTACAATTGTTTCCTTCTAATTAGTGTTTCATGTTTGCGTAAAAGAATTATTATGTTTCAAGACTTCATGCGCCGCACCGTTAGTTCAACAGTGGCTACAACGCGGACTTCCTGTGCTGGAGACACGAGTTGTTTGCCAACGAGTGTAAATGCAGATGGTAGTGGACAAAGATGTAATTCTGGCAGGATATTGTTTTTCCCCTATCACTATTACAACTGTTCAAAACTCATGATTAATAATGAAAATTTTTCTGTTACGACAATTGAAAACTTTGGTATCCAAATCTTATCTTAGAATATCATATTATGCCTCTTTTAATAGCTTATTGTTGTATGGGATTCGTATTTGGGGTAATAGCTTATGTATATCAAAATTACTTATCTTGCAAAAAAAAAAAAAAAAAGGCCTTACGTATCATTACGGCTGCCTCTTTTAATGCTCACTGCAGACCGTTATTTAAAATACTGACTATAATGAATCTCTATATATTTGAATGTTTACTTAGGGTAAAGAAGGGAATAAATAACTATAGTAGTGGACGAGATATACATAACTATAATACCAGGTCTAGTTATCTTCTACTTGAACAGGAAGTTAGATTGAATAAATCAACGTGTTGGCATGATTCAATATCTATAAAATTATTCAACACACTATCTTATGAGGCTCATGGTATTACTTTATCTAGATTTCGAAACATGTTACGGAAATGGCTTTTTCATAATCATTTTTATAATGTGAATGAATATTTTCAACAATCAGGATTCTTCACTTCTAATTTTAATTCCAATTTGATTTTTAATCTGTACTTGTATTTTTGTATTGACTATGCCCAAAGCATTTGTTTTATGTTTATGGCTGTAATTAAATTAAATTTTCCGTGTCAAGGAGTGTACATAATTCATGCAAGAATGTACTAGTAAGTCCATCCCTGAAGCAAACACCATATCAATGCAATAGTTTGACCCGTTTCTAAGCAAGTGACATCAGAATAGTGTGAGTAAGTGATTTCATACGTTGAACAATTATTTTCGTAATGATTTATTCATTTGACCCTTGAGCATACACGTTTTACGTTGAAATAGGCAAGATACGCATTTGAACCCTGAAGGGGACTTGGACTTGCAGCCTCTTGATCTACGTGTAGAGCAGAGCTATTGATGTTGATATGCATGTCTGTGAAAGAGAATTTGAACACTCGTGGGCCTACTCAGCCGCTTGCCAATTTACTGTAAGAGTTTCTGTAGAAGATAAAAGGCTAATGTTAGATATTGTTTTTAATAGTTATTTCAATTTACTCTCTATCAACTACGCGGTTATGTAGCGCCAGTGGGATTGGTGATAGCGATATTGCATTTGGCTAGGGTGTGTCCGAGGATTCCCCTGGGATTGCCTATTCCCGTGTACTTGGGGAAAACCTCGGAAAAAGTCCGACCGGATAATCTACCCATTCGGGATTCGAACCACGCCCGAGCTCACGCTCGTTATCCCGTCACTACATAAGTTGCCGAACTTGTCACTAGTTTAATAAATCAATACATTGTAAGTACTACTGTTTGTGAACTATAGATCTTAAGGATTAGACCAGGGATACAGAACTGGCGAGAGAGGGGTGGAAAGTATGGGGAAAGCGTTGGTTCCCCGTTCACAGTCCACCGGCGTTGAATGACATATCTGTGGCCCGTACGCAATCATATAAGACGGACACTGAATATAAATCTCCTCCCCTACCAAGTTAATGACGCGGGGATGGAAGGAAGGGGTGAGTGACGTATTCCGATGAGTGACGTAACACCACAATTGTCGCACAGTTCTGCAAGCCTGGATTAGACTATTAACTGTACAAGATTCGTAACTAGAGTGTTGTTGTTTGGAAAACATAGCATGCACTTTCATTATAATATGTGGCGCAAATGTGTGGTTAATGGTCATGAATAATATCATTTCCCTTATCATAACATTAATTTTTAGTATATTTCATTATATAATTTTCGCAACTACAACCAATTTCTGGAGAATGGCACTGATGATACTAAAAATAAAATTACTGTAATTCAGAGCGGTTACTAGCGTTATGTGTCGTCAGACCGCGGCTCCTTACTGTAACAGTACAGGCGTAATCTCGGATAGAAATAGACAACGAGTGGTGCCGAGTTACACCAGTCAGTTTGGTTTAGAATTTATTAGTGAATTGACGTGTTACTTAGTTCTGTGTTAAAATTTTTACATTTTACTAAGTCATATTGTTCGCTGTTAGTCATACCACGAACACGACAAAATATGTTTATTTGCGATACGTATAGAATGTATAAATTGTTTTATTTTCGCTCACAGAATTAAGGCCCTAAGACCTTCTCTTCCACTCAACCAGCCTTAATCAATACAACAGCGACATACATATTTAAATTATGAATATTTACAAAACACTTAAAAGGTTCTCCAGCAATATTCTTCAGTTAAATTTTATCGACTGATACCGTTTATTTAAATTGAGATAAAACCTATAAGAAAAAGTAATAATTTATGAGCTAATGCAATTCAATTCATTCTATTGTATATGCAACATGTAAAGAAATATAATTAAGTTGAGATAACTAGTTGGTTAAAATGATGAGAATTAATTTAATAGACGTTCACTAGAATTATGTTATAAGGAGCAAAATATAAATCTAAAATATATTGATATAATGAGAATATTAATGTAATAAGATTTTGCCATTAGAGGTTTTGTATTCTATTTGAAAAATTAACCCCTTACTGCATGGGATAGTCTTGCACACACCGGTTTAATATTCAAATAACTTAAGTACTTCTTTCTTTCTCAACTGATGACACATATGGTCAAATACATTTCTTGACCGTGTGCCATATCTGTCCCAGTATGCAGTTTGAAATATTATCTGCTTATATTATAAATTATATGAATATAAAACCGGTATGTGCCATATCTGTCCCAGAATGCGGTAAGGGGTTAATGGTAATAATAAGAATGGACAAATGTTAGCTTCATTAAAAGTAACAAATATTAATCAGTAATTAATCTATTAAGCAAGAATTTATGTAATTTTGATCCAAATGAAGTTATTGTACAACAACCCCTTAAATCACTCGGAAGCGAGTTCCAATTTCTAGCAACTGAAACTGTACAGGATGAAGAATATAAAGATGTCTTGTGGTAAGGTATACTGAGTAAATTGTTATGATGAGACCTCGTACTTAGCTGACGATATGCGGATAAATTTTGAAAACAAGAAGCCAAGTTGGTATAGAGGTGCGCAGAATTTGAAATAAGAGAATGCAGGGCTCGTCGATCACTTATAAGCAAACATTCTGATGGGGGAGATAAAAAAGTTAATTTTTTTCTTTCACCATGTTAATAATGTCAAAAGAAGTGCTTCTTTAAATTTTGGCCATTCGACCGCAATTACGAGGGCAGTAAAAAAATAAGTTCGCCAGGAGTCTTTAACAAAAAGAAAACAGAATTTCATTGGAAAAATTTATTGGAACAGACACAGCAATTGTTGAGTTATTTTTCAACGTATTTCCCACCGGAATTGAAACATTTGTCATATCATGGGATCGACAGAGAGGTGCAGATGGCTGTCAAACACTGGTTCCGATCCCAGGCGGCTGACTTCTACGACACAAGGATACAAAAAGTGAGACCATGGTATGACAGATATCTCAGTTCCAGTGGGGGATATGTTGACAAATAGCGCAACAATTGCTGTATCTTTTCCAATAAATCTTTCCGTGCAATTTTGTGTTTTTTTTTTTTTCGTAAATGGTCCCAGGGAAAATCACTTTCTGGACGGTCTCGTAATTGAGGTCGAGTAGCCAAAATTTGTATAAGCACTTATTTTGACATTATGAATATGGTGGAAGGAAAAAATGTAACATTTTTATTTGTCCCCATCAGAATGTTTGCTTGTTAGCCTTAACCAAGACAGAGTTTGGAAAGACGGGGAAACATGATCATAATTACGAATATTACAAATGTAACGGACGCAAGCATTATGCACACGTTGTAGCCTACTGCTCAAATTTGCATTTAGGTTACTTAATACAATATCGCTGTAGTCTAAGTGTGGCATCACGAGTGTTTGTACAAGGATTAATAAAGTTTATCAGGAAGAACGTACTACAGTCACTTTGATGAGTGAATAATCGAAAATATTTTTTGAAGTGTGACAAATGTTATTTATCACACTTCGAACTTTTATATTCTATTAAGATAGCTTGCGACTGACTTGCATTTAAATTAAGTCCGTACGTTTTCGACCATAAGGATACATATGTGGAAATGAACTCGTGTAAGGCAGTGGTAAGGCGATTCTCAAGAAAATATCCTCAAAATCATGTTCGAGATAGGAAAACTTTTCGTCAACTTGTTAAAAAGTTACGACAAACGGGATCTCTTAACGACTGAATCAGTACTGTGATAGGATCAGACTACTTATTATCCCAATAAGGTTTTGATTGACTCCAAAAATCCAGTACCAGACGCAGAGTTATTTCGAAAAAAAAAAAAAGGTCTCATACAGTGTGGGAATTTAAAACACAAAGTTTAGAGAATAACCCTCATACAATAGAGGAACTAAAAGAATTTTCAGTCGCTATATGGTTTTAATAAAGTCTGAGGAAGTTACACGTGTTAATGAGAATTTTTTACTCAGATGTCGAGAATGTATCGCTGCTGACAGTCATTATTTTCAACAATTAATCTTGTAACTTTGATTAATGCTGATTATTAGACTTATTGTTGAAAATAATGTTCCTCAGCAGCGACACAGTCTCGACATCTGCGTAAAAAATTCTGTTAAAGCTTTGGTTTTTCTCACACAAATACGGGCTACACGAGAGAGTGAGTGGTTTCTATGGCTGCGAGGTACGCAGACCTCGCATCTCGCAGTTATAGAAATTACTCTCTATCTCTCATGTGGTCTGGATTTGTGCGAGGTGGGCCTCGCACATCGCAAGCGTCGGTTCAGAGAAACTAAGGCTTTACACGGATAACTTCCACAGGCTTGATTAAAACAATTTCTCGACTGACATTTCTGTTAACTCCTCTATTGTGTAATGGTTATTGTTATAAGCTTTAAGTTCCCACACAAATAAAAATCATACTGCATGAGAACTATTTTTTTTTCTCTGCATCTGGTGACGGGTTTTTGGAATCAATAAAAACGTTGTTGGGATAATAAGTAATCCTAATACATTACTGATTCAGTCATTAAAGCCATGGTTTTTCTGAACCGACGCATGCGACGTGCGAAGTGCGAGGCCCGCCTCGCACAAATCCGGACTACATGAGAGATAGTGAGTGATTTCTATAGTTGCGAGGTGGGCAGATCTTGCATCTCGCAGTTATGGAAACCACTCATTAGGCTATCTCTCATGTAGTCCGGATTTGTGCGAGATAATAATATAATATAATACTCCTCTTGCCACACACCTCGCACGTCGCATGCGTCGGTTCAGAAAAACCAAGGCTTGAGAGATAGGGTTAAGCATATTTTTCGCGCATTATTAGTGGAGGCGTTGGCTCTCTTTTCCGGATTGCAACGTGAAATAGACCTATAGCGCAGGCACGGATTGGAGTCTGACAGCCCCAAAAGCTACTACTAGCGTACGTATGTTGGCAATCAAGGAATTAAATCGCTAAATTTTTTTGTTGTTGTTTTAAGCCGTGTCTCTAAATAAGTAATACAAGAATGAATGAATAATTAAGTTTATTTTAAATTTGAAATAATATGGCTATAACCATCGGAACCGCGAAAGGCATAGTTCGAGTTTTGTCACCATTGAGGGTAGAATAAGACGTTATGCAGTATATATGAGGGGCCCACGGTTTGT
This sequence comes from Periplaneta americana, assembly GCF_040183065.1. Classification (NCBI taxonomy): domain Eukaryota; kingdom Metazoa; phylum Arthropoda; class Insecta; order Blattodea; family Blattidae; genus Periplaneta; species Periplaneta americana. The sequence continues at coordinate 89,531,729 of NC_091123.1, forward strand.
CTTCTTCACCCGCTCGACAATCAAAATATTTGTAATAAGTTGTTTTACTTTTCATGTCAATTATCGGCACTGGCTTTTCGTTATAAACTGCTTCACATATAGAGTATAACAGAAACTGTTTGGCGAAATTCACACGCACGGCGGGAGTTCTCCATTACAAGAAAAAAGAACTTCATACTCGCTTAAAACCACTCATCACAGGCAAAACAAAGTCTAAACTGAAACGAAAATATCAATTCTCCCTGAAATGCTACCCTTTTAGTAATTTCCTGTCGGCCTGACGCTTAGAGTACTAAAGTAATAAAAGGGACAAACATCCTCACAAATAGGACATAAAGCTAATGACTTACAGCTCTTTCCAGATCTTCAAGAATGAAAAATAAGTCAAACTGTGTGCAAAAGGATTTCTATAGATTCTGTAAGAACTCCGATATGCAATAATTTACTTTTTTTTTGCCAATTTTCCCTCTATTTAGCATATTTATATGATTTTAAAAAATGAAGATCATTGAACATTTTTACACATATTCGTTAATAATACATGGTAATTGACTTAAAATTCCTGTTTTCATCCATGTTACAAAAAATCTTGTCGAGCTATGTAATTTATCATAAACTTCGCAGTTTAGGCCCTAGGTATGTTCAGTCTCCAAATGTATTTCTTCTTTCTATCTCTTTCTCGGTCTTCACATATTCTTTTTCCTTTAGACTGGTACTTAATTATCTTGAATTGGATTCGATTACTATTCATTCACGATACATATTGGTACCAGTCATTCCTGCATTTGAATATAACATCAATTATACTTTGCGTGATGAGTTGCTGTCGAATATCTTCATTTTGCTACAAGTTTGAATTTCCTCGCACCACTAAACGCTTCAGGAACTAATACAGGGTGAGTCAGGAGGAAAGGTACATAATGTGAGGGGTGATAATATTAGTGATTCTGAACAAAAAAGTTTATATGAACATGTGCCCTGTTCTGAACAGTATCTGACAAACAGCTGTTCGAAAAACAGGCGTCAGTCTCATGTCCATCAGCACTCACATGCTGACCCAACCAAAACGACATTAGGTTTGCAGTAGGATCAATGAAACTTATCCGGGGCGTTGGATCGATCGCGGTGGAGTCATTTCTTGGCCATCGAAGTCACCCGACCTTGTTCCATTGGATTATTGTGCGTGAGGTTGTCTTAAGAGAGAAATCTACACGCGCAAAGTGGAAACAAGGGAGGAACTTCTCACTCGCATTTTACATGCTTGTGCTCAAGTAAAGGAATGTCCGAATCAGCTCAGATCAGCAACACAGCAGCTGTCTACAAGAGCTGCAAAGTGCATTGAAGTTGACGGTGGACTTTCTGAACATGTTCTGTAAAAAAAAAAAGTACACAATTAAACAGAACATAAGGTAAAAATATTTTACTTTGCCATCATCTTCACCTATCCCGTTCCTCATTGTTTCCATTAGTTTTCTCCGAAACCGTTAAGATCAGGACATATGTTCATATAAACTTTTTTGTTCAGAATCACCAATATCATCACCCCTCAAACAATGTACCTTTCCTCCTGAATCACCCTGTATATGAAGACAAATAAGGGAACTGTTAGAAGCGCTGCAAATTATTATACGTGTATATAATAATTAAAACTCACTTTAAACCAATATTGTAGCTATCGAATTTTGAAAAGTGCACCTCATTCACTCTTAAACTCTCCCCATTTCGTATCACATCATTTTTCACATTTTATGAAGATTATTTCATTGCTTATTGCTTTTCAATCAGGATGAGAGGTTGCATTTTTCAATCACATAAAACAACAGCGATAATGTTGATTTGAACTTTCTAAACCATAGTCTGCTGGAAGCAAGGCGGGCTGACATTAAGAACCGTAATAAAAAAACAACGTATTTCGAAATGTGTCAACATTTATGTGATTGGAGATGCTGCTGGAGGCCGGCACGTCGCATGACGGAAACACTGAACGACAAAATAGCCCCGATGAATATCTGAAAGTTACATAGCGCAGAAAATAAACAATAAAGGAGAAGTTCGTGTTGGAGTAAGTTGAAGGCATAAATACATAAAATACTTGTTTTATAGGATTCAGAACTTCTACAATATTTTTCATAATTCCGAGTCAGCTCCGGCTGCAATTTTATGTAATCGCAAGGCGAGATCTCTTTCACTGAGGTGTCACATAATTCTACAGATATTTCATAATAATAGAACAAGATAAGTGAGTTTACAGAATATGGTAGGAAATGTGTGAAAACGACTTGCAGTTAGGAAAGTTGTGTGCGATTGAAAACTTTTAATAATTGCTGGATGCCTTGTGCTTGTCCTATGTAGTCTTAGACTGTGAACTGGCACGATATTCTCCACATGCTTAGGTATTATCAGTCAACCACAGGAATGAAGGCAGAAATCGCACATGTTATGGATGTAGGTTACTGAATTTCTGCATTGGTGCAGTTCGTCTTGTGAACAAAATATCGCACTGCAGCTTCCCTTAATATAAGATTTTTGGAGTTCTATAACAAGACTCAGTTCTCCGCTATTGACATTCGGCAACACTGACTGCAACTTGACGAGTAAATATAATGTTCACCTTATGTCACTAGAAAATATTTGAACATTTTGCATACTATTTCCTCATTTGCCTTGTCTTTCGGTTTTACAGAATAGAATAAGGAGATTAATGAACTGAACGTAAATACAGAACTCAACACAACATTGTACTAGCATATTGGAATATAGTACCAATTCAAAGGGAACATCCACCTTGCGGAATAATGTGAATCTCGAGGAATGTTAAAATCAGAAATGAAAATATTGACGAGAGACTAAACATTTTACAGGAAGGAAATGCAAGGGAAACAAATAAAGAAAGAGGAATTAGGATGGTACGACCATTTACAATACAGAGTGTCTAACTCACATTTAAACAATAACAATAATTTATGTGAACGTTGGATCGGAAATGCTTAGTTTCCAAGTTATGATACTTAACTATTCATGCAATTTTACAAAGATCTATGACAACTATTCATATCGCGACACTATGTTTCATGGCCCTGGCGTGTTTCACATTGTCTCACAACCTGCCACAATTCAAATGCGGAGAGTTCTATATCCGCCACCCGACGTCGAATATACCAATGATTTTAAACGGCTTCATAAGAACAAATCTAGTGGGTTTAAATCAGGCGAGTGTGGAGGCCAGGCAATTAGTCCACCTCTATCTATCTGCCGACCAGGAAATCTTCGATTTAGGTCATTGCGGGCTAAAATGTATGAAAGCGCCATCGTGCATAAAGTATTGCTTGTCGGCGAATGGTCTTATTGCTTATATATGAAGAACTCAACTATGTCAAGAATCTGTAGTTTACGCAATAGTAATTAAAAATAAAAATATTTGAAAGTCGACATTATCTGCCATAAAGCGAAAAATGTACGTACTGCTAATTCGGAGGTTTCGCGAATAAGAGAGATGTTAGGTCACATGCGGATGCTAGCTCGTTCTTTCAGAGAATTAATATCGTCATGGTTAATCGCTTTCTCTCTGAACACGATAAAATATGTTTCTAAAAGCGATAAATGCCTATACCTTGCGCCACGCACTCGTCAGTGAGGAAGATATTAACCTGTCTTGCCTTTATATTTACTTTCAGAATCACGACATTCAAATGCACAATAGTGTTATTTCAGAGTGTGAAAAAATGTAGAGAATACTGTTTCTCTTTAGTATGTGAAACTAATCATATCTATAAATTCACGAAGAGTAAGTAAGATCTGCAATCAGGCAGCAACCAACTGTAGGTTATGGTCGCACTTCTCATTGCTCATATGCCCGGTGACGCAAGCAGAGCGCGGTTCATAATATAATGTGCAGTATAAGGAAATCTGTAGCAAATGAGTTTATTTTTATTCCAATTCACTTTTACTAAACGTATAGGTCCTGTGCGGACATGCATGATAATTCAGTTCTTACTGACTAAAGCGAATTACAAAACTACCGCGGTCAAATTAAAGCGCTCTTACATGCAAATTATAGATAACTATCTACCCCAGAAATACCAGCGTACAGTACTCAATTGGTTTCTTCAGATAAGTTTTTTTTGCTTAGGTTAGTTTTTGCTTTAGTTAATTTTGATTTGTAAAGTTAATTTTACTCGTAGTTTACTTAGGTTAGTTTTGAGTTAGTTAGGTCTACATTAGTTTCCTCAGGTTAGTTTTTATTTGTGTTGGTTAGTTTTCATTTATTTTTTGTTTGTACAGGTTAGTTGTGATTTTGTGAGATTAATTTCAGTTTCTTTATGTTAGTATTGGTATCCTTACATTAGTTTTACTTTCAATAGGTAAGTCGTAATCTGCCTAGGTCAGTATTGATTTCTTAAATTAGTTTTGGTTAGTTCAGATCAGTTTTAGTTTCTTTAGGATACTTTAGTTTAGTTTCTTTAGGATACTTTAGTTTAGTTTCTTTAGGCTCTTTTTAGTTTATTTAGTTACTCTAAGCTAGTTTTAATTTATCCAGTTTCTTGAGGCCAACTTTAGTTAGTTTGGTTTCTTTAGGCTAACTTTGATTTGTATATTTTCTTTAGGCTAACTTTGTTTTCTTTAGTTTCCTTAGGCTACTTTTGGTTTGTTTAGTTTCTTTAGACTTGTTTTGGTTTGTTTAGTTTCTTCAGACTAGTTTTTTTGTTCATTTAGACTAGTTTTGGTTAGTTTGTTTAGTATCTTTAGTCTCTTCAAGCTAAATTTGGTTTGTTTAAATTCTTCAGGGAATTATAGATTTTCTTACTTCCTTCAGAATGATTTTAGGTTGTTCAGTTTTTAACCTTATATTATTAGTTTCTTTAGATTAATTAGATTTACTTAGGTTCGCTTCAGTCTAACCCGAGAAAACTGAAACTAAATTAAGAAAACCACAATGAATCTAAGAAAACTATAAATAAACTGAACAACCCAAAACTAACCCAACGAAATCATTATCGTATGTCGCCACTTCTTGGCAAAAGAGAAGCGTACATAATTTTTGTGTTTGTAGACATTGTTTCGCAATGCTAACTAGTTAGTAAGGATTGAATTATCGTTACTGTTATTAACTTCTTATTGTTATTTGTTCCGGCTTCTCTACATGTGGAGCTCTTTTCAAGGCCAAATAAGCGGCGGCAAATGAATTGTGCTGGCCATTCGATTCAATGTTTGCTTATTTTTTTTTCCACTCCGTAATTTCCTTGAATAGACTTAAAAGCTTATTTTCAAAAAAATTGATTTTTCCATAAAAAACTAAACTTTTGTCAGATTCTATTTAATCTAGAAAGCTGACATTTTCAGAAATGGCTTATTTGGATGTTTGCATGTACTGAAATATGAAATAATGTTTTTAAAATTTGTTAAGTTTTGGAGATGTTACAGGGGTTAATGTTCTGAATATCGTAGAAAGAATATAATTACCATTGGGGAAAAAAAATTTTCTCAGTAAAGAAATAAATTAAAAAACAACTCTTTCAGAATAAAGTCAATTTATGTCTCCATGAAGTGTAAAAAATTCAGCTGTCTAGCTTAAACAGCTTTTGAGAAAAAGTTCCTTATGTAAAACATAATTTAAGATTGTAAAAACATATAATTCCGTGCTCCCTATTGCTACACACCTTCCTTACTATATGTGCGTAATTTACTTTTATTTTGTTTTTATACATCTAAATTAAACAAATTTTGAAAAGTAAAAGCTGAAGATCTGACATACAGAGTGCAATCAAAATATTTTCGAACTGTACTTGTATTTATTATACCGTTAAACATACAAGCGCGTGTCACTGATGATTATTGCTTCCATTTAGATTGAGTCAGTCTACCAAACAGGTAAACAGCGTCAGATTATCTTTAAGAGCTAAGCTTCTACACGTGATTTTGTGCAAACATGTCAAGGACCTGTAGCGATTTTTTCTGGAATTTCTTATACGCCTTATTGCTAATCTTTTTCCCTGCTTCTCAAGTGATGCATTTAGTATAGATTCCAGGCGTTTCTCTGATTCTAGATAACTTCTCTGTTTCCTATGTTCTTTGTGTTGCCTACATTCAGAGCAGTCCGGAAACTTATTGATTGACCTTTTTAAATAAGGCTATAAAAGTCAAACATTAAAAACTCAGGAAAATAATTTTTTGTTGGTACATTTTAATTTATGTATACACATACGAAAATAAATAATGTATTTGTTGTATGGTTGTTATAACACCCTTACAAAACTCCTCTAATAATAATTTAGCATCGCGTAGATTTAAAGCAACAACGGTTTCATTTGTTAAATAAGGAACAAGTGAAAGTCCACAATATATTTTCTCAGGATGAATGTGCATAATGTTGGAACAATGTCTCTGAAACATTTCTAAATTCAAGCTATAGAGAAATATAATAATAGGTTATGTGCACAAGTTATGTGCCATGAAGGTGAATGGTTTATTATTATTATTATTATTATTATTATTATTATTATTATTATTATTATTATTATTATTATTATTATTGGCTTAATTTACTTCTCTCCAGATATTCGAAATTTCTTCTTTTATGTAGATTTATTTCCTTCACCTTTTCTTCTCTTTGTCTTTTGCAAGTTACAATATTTATTTTTCTTGCATCCTTCATTATACTCACAATAAAACTGTTAACAATCAGCTGGTTTATTTGCACCATCAGTCATGTAACATACACCCGGCACCATGCATAGAGGAAGCTAGAAACATTCAGTGGCAATTTAATCCTTTCTTTGTAGCATCGACCCTTGATCAAACATACTTAAAAAAACAGTAAAAAGGCCAATTACACATTGTTTAAGTACAGTCTTCAACTGTTGCGCAAAGAAGAGGACGGATTGCATTTAGGAATGGTCACAGAGAATTAACTTAACACAGCTTTATGCGAATTGTCTGAATTTAAAGTTACCGAGGAAAATATATAATGAGGAAATATATGCCTCTTACTGGGAATCGATTATTCGATTTATAAACTACAAGAAAAATGTTTAAAGGCACTAATATGTTCAAGTTATTATATTGAGTTCTCTATGAAGGTTGTACGGTAATTTTAGATTTATTGATGAATATTTTCATATTATAATTTTATCCATTTTTGCAAGAAGATTTCTTTTCCACTTTTCAGTTTGTAACGAATATTTGGTAATTGTGTGAAAAACAAGCGGTGCATATTTTAATCATTAATCGGGTACGGTATACAACAAGTAATCCTTTAAAATTACTGACACAAGATAGTTCTCCCAAGAATAATATACCGCACGCTATTAGGCCTACCTAATATAGAGATTCTGTTGGGTCTGGTTACTAGTATATGCTTACAATCACTATCTGTTTAGATTTATTGTTCGTAAACGCTGATGTGTGTTGAAAAGTTACTGCTTTCAATAACACCGAGAAGTTTATTTTTAACTTGTCTATAAATGCATAATATTTGTATTTTATGTAATAAGATTCGTATACGACTACTGCGGAGGAAGTTAGGCATGAACATAGCCTACAAGGTAACTTTACAGTTAGTTTTCGAAATATGATAGGATTATATTTTCAATGATTGATTTGACAAACTGTAATGTGTAAAAATAATCAAAATAATTTTTATTTGAAAACTTAATTCTGTTTTACTCTTATTGTATCATGCATTAGATACTATTGTTCGCTCTATCTTCTCTTGGGTCTTTCTACATCCCTAGATAGCTTAGGCTACCCGGTCTATAACGGAATATCTATTTGCTTAGGCAGTCTCACTCTGCTTAGGTAAATTACCTAATCATTATTCTTTCTAAATAAGTGATCCAATTCTCACTGTAGTCTTTAATTTTATCACTAAGATTAAATACAACCAGTTTACTTCTCAGTTTGTTGTTTGGATTCTGATTTACAGAGCGGTCACATTACCTTTCAAGCGATGAAGGGTGGGAACTGACGCAGCGTGGTTGCGCCTGGCTTTCGAGAATTTCACTCCATAAGTTCCGTTCGTTTTTAAGTATACTTTGTAAAGTATGCAAATAAATTATAATTTATTGCGTAATGAGAACTAACATGTGTTATAAGAGTTGCTCAGAGTGGTGGCCATCTTGATTCACATATGCATAACATCTTGTGATGAAATCTGCATTAACACGCGAAAGTTCTTGTTCAGTAATTCTGATAATTTCTGTTCTTATATCGTCTTTTAGTTCATCGATGATGGTGTGTGGGTTACTCCTATAGTTTCGGTTCTTCAGGGATTCCCATAAATAATAGTCGCACACGGTAAGGTCTGGCGAACGTAAGGGCCATAAACCTTAGAAAATAATTCTGTCATTAATAACCTTCTTTATATCATTCAAAGAATCGTCAGCAGTGTGAGCTGTGGCAGAATCTTATTGAAAATACCCGTATTCCCTCTCGTTATCTGAAGAAATTTGAGAGTATTTGCGTGAAGTACCTCTCTGCAGTTATTGTAGTCTAAAAAATATAGACCCTATTATTGTTCTGGCAAAGATAGCACACTATACACCAATTTTGCACAATGTAAGAGAACTTCGTGAAATCTGTGGGGGTTTTCTGTGCTTTAGTATCTGTTATTTTGTGACATACATAACCTATAAATAAATTCACGCCTTGTCAGAGACAATAACTCTGAATCAACCATAACGTCGCCAATATTTTTTAAAGCCCAATTATAAAAAATCATTCGACTTACGTTATCTCGTGGCTGTAATTCATCTACTACACTCACCCTGTACGGATTCATTTTTAACAGTTAAGTTGTCGCGTTTGCTGATCCTTTTGAAATGACCAATTCTTGAGACGGACGTTGTAGGGATTTCGTTCAAGAGCCCCAATTTCATTCAGTTTTTCTTTCGTTAAAACCGTTCTTTTCCCCTAAAAATTCTAGCGTTTATCGAACCAATCTCTCATAATCTAAGAGCCAATCGTCTCTTTTTCTGTTTAGAACTTGAACGTCAAGGAATTTCTGTGGGAACTGCCTACAAACCTCTCGACATGATTCGGCTTTCACATGTGACATACGTAAAAATTCTTTGTTCTGTCAACTTTTCGGCTGCCATTTCAGTGGAAAAATAACAAACATATATACAAGCACACAAAAGAATTACACTGAAATAAAAACATAACAATTATGTAGAAATTAAGAACATTGACAAAAAAATCTACACACTGAAAAACATACAGAAACTATACAGAACTGAAAAGAACACTGACAGTAATGTCTACTCTCTGTGAAACAAACCACGTGATAGGAGCACTCGGACTCAATCGCACAAAGCAGCCATGCGTATTCAGTAACGTGATCTTCAAGTCATTACGTCAGCTCCCACGCTCTACCGGCCGAAAGATAATCTGACCGCTCTGTATTAGCTTATATCCCGAAACTCACCTTAAAACAATTCATTTTTATTGCATTGAATATGTTGTTTATCTTTAATGTTAACTGCCCATGACTTATATGTAGCATATAAGAGGCAGGGTATTGAAAGTGCTTTATAAAATTCAGCCATGATATCATTTCTTACATGGTTATTTAAAGACTTTTCACTCATCTAATTAACGACGCTGTATCAGCTAGTGTATTATTCAGCGTCAATGGAATTGGTAACAGTATTTGACGACATGAAGCAGAGGATTCGCCATGTGATTATCTGACATTTGTTTTGCTGTTGGAGAAAATCCCGGAAAAGGCCAGAAAATAATCCCAAGCGGGAATTGAACTCATGCCCGAACGCATTTCCGAACCAGCAGACAAGCGTACCTATACTTTCATTGATATAGGTAAACTTTTCTAATTTTCCTTTATATTCGTACCTTGAAGATAAGATAGTTTCATCTAAAAAAATTTAAATCTGTTGACCTGCTCCAGAACTTCATTGTGTATAAGAATTTTGGACCGAACTGTATAGTATTCTTTTCTTTAACATTTGCTGTGCTCTAAATATTGCTCTGATCTACCTCCTAGACGGTTGTCCTTTCCATTTAAATCATCCTATATAATTATCTGATTGTATTATATCTGATCACAGAACAATTATGTGTGAACGCAACTATATATAATCAGGTATACAGTATCTTAGTATAGTAATTTTTAGGTTCTAAATTGCATTTTATGAAGTAGCGAATACGAAGTGGTTTGTTTAAAAATTCTGAAGTCATGATGTTTAAAATGGTATTTTTCTTAAAATTTCATGTTTACACAAACATTTAGTATAAATTTCGGTATGTCTTCCTTTTAATTTATTTAACATTTTCCCGGTTTTTGCTACAAGTTCACAATATTGTCTTTTCGTTATGTTCATGAAGAGGCGTAAGAGGGTAATAAGTTATCAGAAGAGTCTTGATTGATGTTGACCAGTTCAACATTACACTGATAACCAAGCTTAGGTATAGAAATTGTACGTAGAACGCTTAAATGGGCAGAATGTTCGGGAAGAATGTTCGTCACAATTTTTGTAATACTCTATGCACATCTTGCTCCTTAGCGGGAGTGCACCGATACAACTTGCAGCATATCATTGCTCCTGGCAGGAGGTCGCTGCAACTCACAACATAGCTGTAAAAATTTAAATAAAATAACTCTTAATAATGAAACATGCATGGTCATATTTAATAATTAATTTTATTCATATCATAACCTATAAACATGCAAATCCATAGAAATACACAACCACCAACTACTTAAACATTCCACGAAATCTCCTGCCATCTTTTTTGATACTTTTAAATTTGAATACAGAAAACTCTGAATTGTTTTTCACCAGCAACACATCATCTAACTTTTAATTACTTACGTTTTCTAAGTGTCATGCATGCGGTGATCATTTTCCATTTTCAATGAAAAGTAAGACCAAAGTAAGGACTTGTAAAACGTTTGAATAAAACATTTCTACTTCGCTGTTTTAGTTACAAGAGAATGATGAGTATATGACCTGTTCAAGTATGACAGCAAATTCAACACTTGACATTTAGAATCACGTAAATCTAGTTCAACAGTATTCCACAGAGCAATGACCTTCATTGTAATAAACAATACATTGTGAAATTGCTCCTACTTTCTCATTATTCACTATATGCAATAATAAATACATTCACTATTGTACGTAAGAATTGATACTGACGTGGATTAAGCCAGTCTTGAACACTTCAACTCGACGGATTCTTTGTAGGTACCAAACAATTTGGTAGGTCTATCGGATACTTAAGGGGATACACCACTAAAAATGACAACTTTTTTCCCTAATAATTTTTTCAATCAAATTTTGAGAATCTACGTAAAGATTATTATTTTTTGATCCTACAGAATACATCTGTTATGGTAACAATTAATATTAGAGGAGAAAATACTGGAGGAGAGGAGAGGATTGAACTTCGGCGTTGCTCAATGGTTAGAGCGCTTGGTATGTAAAACCAGAGACCCGGGTTCGATCCCCGGCGCAGGAGTGAATTTTTCTCCTCTAATAACAGCTCTATAAATGCCACGCCCCCTTACAGTCGTAACAAAAACAATTAAATATATTTGTAATCACAATTGAACTAAATCAATTTAGGGCATCAAAATATACATTCTAAAGAAATGAAATAGCCATAACATTTTTTGGAAAATTTTCATGATCTTCAATGGATTCTCTCCTTAACACTATTCCTCTTTTTTGTAGAAGTCTTCTGAACCTTCGCAAAGCTATTAGGCACCGGTTCCTCTGTTTTTTTTATTAGAGTATCAAAAATAGCTTCAGAGGACCTGCAAAGGCATCTATCTACGAAATAAAAAACGTAGACCGGTAATTTTACTTTGATCGATCTCGCTCAGCCCAACTCACTTCCTTCCAGTGCCGGTATCCAGAAGGCATTGTATCGCATCTTCTCTGTCTCAGACACTTTACATTTACTTCTTCATCTCACTCAAATGCATTCTACTACACGGGCTGGTTCGCTTTTCTAAGATCGGACCCAGGACAGATCCATGTACTTAGGCTAACATAGGCCCTTGTGCGCCCTGCACATGCGATGGTTATCATAATCCGACATTCGTGAATCCGATGCTGACAGGCGGGTCATTCTGCCTCATCACTGATAAAGCCAGAATCTATGCTGTTCTGAATAACTTTCTTTCGTTCCTTCATAATTGATGAAGATAACTTAAAAGTTTTAATTTAACAACGTTAGGTACCGTAGTTTAATTTTTATATTATTTTTGCACATCACTTACCATTTTCCAATTATTACTTTAGGTAGGCCTATTGTGCTACTTAAATGCAGTACGACAATATTGAAAGTTGATTATTTCTTTTGAACAGTCATCCTTCAAAATTTCACGGTCATATATTGCATCATCAATGTTCCGAGGTAATATAACCTCAATTTAAAGGTCGTTGTAGCTCATGATTACTGCATTTTGCGTGTATTACCTTGTAAAATTATGGTATCATGCATCGAGCTGATTACAACCTCAAAATGCAAACTATTATTGTCCTTTATATCTGGTTACTCTTTCTTCATCACTACATATTACACTTATACTCAGAAACAACGTTGAGATTTTTAAGAGATAACATTTCGTTCTTTTGAATGGGAAATTAGTTTCGTTTCTGTAATTTAACGCTAGGAAATCCAAATAAACCTCATAAAAATATGCACCGTTAAAAGATATGTACCTACTGATTATGTACGTATGTGTATGTATGTATGTATGTATGTATGTATGTATGTATGTATGTCTAGTATATTATATATATATATATATAAATGTATACAATATATTACAACACAAGGTATCCATCGCTATGGAGTAACGGTTAGCACGTCTGACCGTGAACGAGCGGGCCTGGATTTAAATCGTGGTTGGGACAAGTTACCGGGTTGGGGTTTTTTCCGGGGTTTTCCCTCAACCAATCGAAGCAGAATTGCTAGGTAACTTTCGACGTTGGACCTCGGATTCATTTCGTCGTCATTAATTCACGTATAATCCATACCATATAACACGGATTAAATTCACGGTGTAGCGTGCTGTATTTGTACAAGAGCACGGCCGTTCGGCTACCCAATCATTCACAGAACAGGAGTGATAAGCACAATAAGCCTCAGGTTTCGGATTCCTCCTCCATACAAAAGAGAGAGAGAGAGGGAGAGAGGAAAAAAAAACTCATAAGTTCCTTTCTACCCTAAACGTTTACAATTTCTATTTCGGAATTATGAATTTACATTTATAAATGGAGAGAAAATTAAAAAAAAAAGTTAAAAACTCTAATTTTTGGTGTTTACCATAGGCCTATATGTTTTTTCTTTTAATTTGCAAAGTGTTTATTTTATCAAGAAACTACTATTGTGTTTCATTAAACACAGTAGTATATGTATAAAACATGAAGTGCAAATTTAATTTCATGTTATTAGCATCAAGATTGTAAAAGCCTTTACACATTGAACATGCGAACTGTGCTGTAAGAAAAGTGTGAGAAAACAGCTTGTAAAGTTTGCATGGAATTCAAATTTATTAAAGGGTGCAGCCATTTATAATATGGCGTAATATTTATGCTTCCAAGCCACGCATAGAACTGAAACTTCCTCAACATCGCCTATAAGAGATTGCTGATTCACACACACGCACGCTCGCTCACTCACTCACTCACTCGCTCCCTCACTCACTCACTCACTCACTCACTCACTCACTCACTCACTCACTCACTCACAAAAAGGAAAATTTTGGCTGAAAATGAATAAAATTTAATCCGTCTCTCCCTTCAAAGAATGTTTAAAATTAGTTGCATAAAGCTGAAATCATACGTTGGTTTAGTTCGCAGTAAGGTTCGACTGTCACCGTTACACGTTCTTAACCCTTGGACTCCCACCTCTTCAAAGGAAAGAGGATAAATGATGAACTATCGAAGAAGCCCCATCAGACACTGATTCTTCACTATGCACAAGAACGTCATGAATGTTGTTTAGTAGCACAGGTCCCCAAATTCAGAACTCACCCCACCAGCAGCAGAAAGGCCAGGCATGAACAACTTCCGTCCTTGCATCAAACATTTAGTAATAGAAATTGTTAGTTCTTAATTAGTAAATATATATTGTTATTATTACTATCACCGTTTATCACCGTTACTTGTTACTACTGTATATATTATTCTTATGGCGTCTTGTAAGAAAAAAGTCAGAACTAGTCATAGTGAAGCTAGGAACATTACAAAAAACATAATAATCGAATGTAACGAGGAATCACGTCAAAGTAGATTAAAATATTCATTACGCAATTTGATCAAGTGCGTCTCATTGTAGGGTGCTGAAAATCCCAGATCACATATAGATTGCTCATTCCTATGTTAAAATCGGTTGCACTTTGAAGAGAACTACAGCCAGGATCGCCACCCGTCCGCCGTAAACGAGATGGCAGTACAGTCGCTAATGCAATTCAAATGGGAGTTATGACGTGACTCCTTATGTAACAACTAGATGACAGCATAGTAAACCTGATAAAAGTTGTTACCGTCAAAGCCTATAACGCCGAGCAATCTGGGTATATATGATCTAGGTGAAAACTAAAAGCAGATATTCTCAGAGTACAAAGAGGATACCAACTTAAATATTTTAAGAATAGGAACGAAATGCCCCAAATGCTTCACTAAGGCATCACATACATTGACATGTCAAGAAAACGTGCCTAATGTTAAATACTGCTTGAATTTAATATACAGCATGCCTTAACACATGTTAAAATTGAGCCCCATTAACAATATTTGGTACGCATGACAGCAACGCAACGAGAATTGATGCGTTCTCTCAAAGATTCCAGGAGTGGTCTCAATGATTTATGATGTAGCCATAATGCACTGTAGTAATGTTTCTTAATCGTCGACTGATGTGCTGTAAACTGTGTCCTTCATAGCACTCGAAAAGAAAAATTCGTGATGGACCAGTCGGATGGCCTCCATGTTCACCTGTTTTGATAACTCTCGATTTATTTTTCGTATACATACCGGGAATTAAATACTGTAATTTTATTAATTATATGTTCATGAACAATGTAATATATGTTTGTTAAATCCAGTGTAACGTTAATTGTGTAAAGAAATTTATATAGACATATAAATAAATGGCATACCAAAACCCATTTTCTCAATATGAGACATACTGAAAATGTTAAATTCTGTGAAAATCTGGTAATAGATTTTTTTGCAGCAACAATAATTTCCCTTAAAATAATTTCGTATGGTGAGAAATAGGATTTGACTGATTTTGATAGAGTCTACTGAGTCTAATCTTTACCTACTAACATGTGTAGCATCCTGCATTGAAGAGAAAACAAGACTGAGAAAAGGAGTATCATTTTCATTCATTGTCCTGCCTAAGAGCAGGTCTTTCACTGCAAAATCAGCATTCTCCAATCTTTCTATTTTTCTCCTTCTTCTTACTCGTAGACTCTGCATAGATCAATATATCTTAATGTTGTCTATCATCTGATATCTTCTACCCCCAACTTTTCTCCCGTTCACCATTATTTCTGGTGCATCATCCAATGGGCAGTTTCTTCTTAGCCAGTCGCCCAGACAATTTCTTTTTCTCTTCCTGATCAGTTTCAGCTTTATTCTTTCTTTACCCACTCTTTGTAACATAGCTTCATTTCTTATTTTGTCTGTCCATTTTACACGCTCCATAAAAAGGTATGTTGGAACGAAAGTACAGTAGTTTATATTCAATATGCTGTAAATCTACTGGAGTCTGAGTCTAGTGTGATTGGAGTCTTTCACGTGTTCGACGCAGTAATATACTGTAGGTCCCCGTTTCCTTGCACCCGTAAAGATGAAACTGACACGTAACGTAACATGTTGGAAGTTTAGCATGCCGGTATTTGACATGATGTGAAAATCCATAGATCTCACACTTTGGATTCATTTCAGATATAGTGTTATAGTGAATGATTATGTACAGATGATTCCAGGTATAATAATATTGCACCGAATGTATAATCTAATGTACAACTGGATTTTGTCAACATATCGTTATGAAACAGATACATTTCAAATTTTGTAATAATCCACACATCGGGAACAAATCTGTTTTATATCAACAATAGACGAACGAATTGGCAGACAAACTGCCAAACAGACGGTCATGCAAGACAAACACACTTCGTACTTTTTTTTTATGTATTCTACGTCCAGGTAACAAGAAATTCATCTCGGCAGATGGCATTGAATTTGGACGACGGATATATGAGTTAGTTTGCGAAAGCAGCAGTAGATTGCGCGGAGATCGCTCGCTCCAGCTGTTGCTTAGCATACTGACAATCTATCCACCAGTCTCTCTCCACTCTTTGTAGAGGTGGATAGAGTGGAGCTGTGCGCGGGCGTCAGTGCTTTGTGGCCGGACAGGTGTGTTGTGAGTGCTTGTGTTAACGAGTGACGAGTGTTTATCAACATTGGAAGACTTCGTCATATCTCAGGATTATTTACATCAACAAAAAGTGAGTGCTCAATTTGTTTATAGTTCCTACTCTATGTCAGCGCAAATATCGCTATCTTTAAGTGAAGCACACAAAGTTTATATAGTAGTTCTAAATGTTACTGTTTATTAACGTGTTAGACACAAATTTTATGGAATTTATGACCGTGGAAGGGGTCTACGATGTATGAGGAGCAGTGGCTGGCGTCGTGTAAGCAATATTACATGTTACAGTTATTCATTGATGTGTGAAGATCGTGTTATTCTTGCCTGTGAAACGTTTGAACGTATCGTCCTGAGTAGTTTCGATTAAAATAATGTTTTCACAGTACATTCAACCTGTTGTACTGTAGTATTCGAATTTGGCGCGCGTGGTTTATTGGCCTGGAAAGATACGGAAGTATGTGGAAGAGCCGACGACTTTACTTTGAAATTCTTTCAGTCTCTGTCTTTGTTCACGTTCGAGCTTTAAAAGTCGTTTTGAAATTGGAACATCTGGTCCAAAATAAAGCTAAATCGAATAATTATGTGTATATTTATTAATTATTTAGTAATGAATGTGACCATTATAAACAAAATTTATGGATGTTTTAATGTGCGCCGAAATAATTTAAACTCTATTTTATATTAAAGCAAACACCATGGTTGTACTTCCACAAGCAGACTAAAAAAACTAATTGTGTAATGCTTTCTGTATAACTTGAGGAGCTGCACAGTGAACTGTATTGTACACACAAAAAGCGTCCTGTAGCAATGACAGCGTTATTAAATGAGATTTCTAAAAGCATGCTGTTTAGCAGATATTCGTTGTTGTATAGCCTGGTATAAAACGTTTAATGCTGAACTCATACTTTCTGATTTTTGGAAACTTTTACAAACTTTTGTTTCTTCTCATCTGGAATTAAGATTAAATTTCACGTTTATCTAACGAAAAGTATAACTTTTTGTGTTATGTCTAACACTTTATTCTCCTTTGCATTCCTTAAAAGGTAAACATTCTTTCAGCTGTTAACTTGGGATTTAAATTTGTCAGTATTATTTACTCGAGGGCAACAAGTTTTTCTTGAACTCGGAATTAGTAGCGAGAAAATAGCAATATTATGGTAGCCTATACTTCAAACACGAACTGTGGCCTACTACTGTACATAACGAAACACAAAATTTACAAAGACGTTCATTTTAATGAGGAGAAAAATACTTATCATAGAATAGTTATAATTATCACATGGGAGTGCGAATTTCTCTGTTTCTTGGCAGTCCACTTTTGTTCTTTAAATTTTTCGATGAGTTTATGTAAACTTGATCTTTATTTTCAACATAAGTTGCTTTGTTTTCAATAGTTGCCAAGAAAACTGTATACAGTACCGGTAATGCATTTTGTAGAGAGTATAAAACTTTTTTATGCTATAGTTAGAAAGTGAGACAAAATATGGTTAATTAGCATCAAAATGTACGTGATTTTTGGAAGCACAAAACGAATACTAACACAGATTCTTGAGTGACAGCTTGGTTAACAGTTCCGAATTTAAAATGTATGTTCTAGGCTCTGTTCTTGCTGTGCAGATCATTGTGAACATAAAGCGTTAGAATACCATGGTGACTTATCAAATCAGTATAATTATATTCATATTGATTGTTGATAAATTTAAAAGTCTCCACTAGTGTAATTTTTAATGTATTAATTTCATGACAGCTTTCCAAATCGAGAACCGATTTGAGTCCAGTTTTGCTCGGGATATTCTCATTTCGCTTGTCAAGCATTTCTCCAACATAATTCTCTTATTATTTATACAAAACGATCCGGAAACCAGTACACCATACCACGATTTCGGTGTTATGCCATGTTACTCTCAGGTCATATCTACAAATGTAAAAAATAAAATTAATATGGGAATAGTTGTTTATACGCATGCCAGTATTGTGGGTATATAAATATAAACTTATTTTATTAATTCAAAGTACATAGTTTACTCTCGCTCTCTCTTCACTATTGACGTAAAACGATTGGTAAATTCTACTACAAACCTTGATTTCTTGTAGTGAGTAGAAGAAGCAAATGATGAGTTTGAGAATATATTTTTAAACAGCCATTCTTAAAAGTAATATTTTAATGCTAGGCTAGTGTGTTAAAAATTGATTAATAGGCCTATATGGTAGCGTGCGTGCGAAAGTACTTCTAACACTAGTGCGAACAGTAGGCGCATTTTTCTAACACTGACTTTCAACTCTTGGCGCAGATTGTCAATCGCAACCTATCAATAAAGAATTTCAAAAAATTGCAAGCCTGCTTTTAAAAATAACTGTTTTTGGTTAATAAATGCACACACATTAAATAAAATTGCGGATTTCATCAACAACTATTTTATTGATAACTGTATGAAACAATTAAACAAGAATTAATTATAATTATAAAAATGTATGGAAAATCCGGGCTTGAATCGGGGACCTTTCGATCTGAGATATCATCACTTGGTTTTAAAATATGTTGGAATTTCATTATTACAATGAGGGAGAATACATCAATTCAGAAATCGTGAGAATTGTCTTTATACAAGCACGGAAGAACGACTGCCTAAAGAATAATGTACGACACATAATAGGCCTTTGTTAAATTATTTTGTTTTGTTCGCAGTTTTGTTTCACTGCGGCCTCGTTTCGCAAACATTTCTACTCACGAAATGACATTTTAACACTTTTATCGTAAACAACTATTCTGCACTGTGACAGGCAAACAAAGTCAAATGTCATATGCGACAATGTGTGATAAGCTGATAACATTGTACTTTTATGTACTATTTTCTGAATGTCTTTTGGTTATATTATCTCTTATTCATAAATAAAATTGTATAATGTACATATGTGATATTTTTATAGGTAACCGTTATATTATAAGATTAAACGTAAAATTAAACTAATATAGGAGGTATGAAAGTATGTTTGAATATGCATTCATGTGTTGGTTTTTTAATGCCATTGATATTTTACGATTCCTAGTATTAACAGTAACCAAACTGTTCTGTCTGTTACTCCCTGCATTGCTTAATCTACACTTACTTTCTCATTATACGAGGTGTAAAATCAATGTACATATGTGATGTTGCAAAAAAACAGATTTCGAAATTTTCGTGGAAATAAACGTTTGAAAATTTTTCATAGTCTACCGAACAAGTGGTGGTTTTGGGCGTTTCTTCGATCTATCCACAGCGCTTATTCTGGCCACAGCGCTTTCTCGTACACTATTGATAAGATTTTGTTCATATTCAGTATCTAAGAGTAAATTAAAGTAGGAATAATGCGAATGAAATAGTGCAATAATTTTTAGTTTTAGTAAAAATTAATGGGCCCTTTTTTAAATGAAACAAACGTAATGGCACTGAACTTAAAAAAATAGTCAGACGATTTTCTTTGTGAATCTTTTATGCATAATAGTACGAGTAACTGAAAAATGAGTTTAATAATAATAATAATAATAATAATATTATTATTATTATTATTTATTGTCAGAAAAATGCAATACAAAGAAATTGTAAATTTACAAAATTCTAGCACTCCGCTGAAAGAGAGTGTTCCCGTGCTCAGGGGAGGAGTCGGTACATAATAAATTTACATGCCTAATTACAATAAAATAACATCTAGAAATTAATAATTATTCATAATAAATTGCTTGCATTCATTTTTAAATTTCAAACTATTGGAGATAAATGGATAAGTATGCGTATTTCTTTATTAATTGTTGTAAATTCTAGGGCCGATATTAATATTGTGGTTGAAAGCAGTGCTCGTTAAACACTTGGGTTCATCCATGCCTTTGGTTTGTGTTTGTGAGTATCTGATGTGGAATGTGTGCGATTTTTATGTGTAAAATTTAATAAAGCATTGATATAAATTTCATGTAGGCTACAGTATTTTCAAAACTTTAAATTCTAAAAACAATTTTTCGATGGAATAATCAATAGGTTTTTTGGACATATTTTAATTAGTGTTCTCTGTAATAAATCTAGTGGATTAAGGTTAGTTTATAAGTATTACTCAATTCTGATATTGTATATTGGTTATAGACTGAAATAATGTGATTTAGTATCGTCTGAGAAACTATTTTCATAACAGAAATTATCATGTACTGTTTCTAGAATACTTTTATGCCTTTGATTATAAAATTACCATAATCCTTACTACTGAGAAGGACGAAAGGACGGCGACTTGTTCGGGTGTTATTAAGGGGATTGCAGTTGCAGATAACACGAAAACGTGTTGCTCGTGTGGGAGTATATAAACCACTGTAAATGAAAGGTTACTTTGACCCCAAAATATGTTTTATTTTAAGTTTATTTAATTTTTATGTAAAAATGTAAAAATATTACATTTTTATTATGGGTTAGTTTAGGTTACTTTGGCTTCTAAACCAGCGTTGATGTTAGAACATAAATAATTGTCGCAAAAATGTAGAAATAAAAAAATTATATTTGTGCAAATTGCGAAAAGCTTGTACAATATTATAAATAATTGTACAGAAAAATAAAATTAATAAAGTAAACAGAAACAAAAAGTTATGTAATTTGTTTCTTGGAGTTTTATTACTTTCGAACCATTTTACCACGCTCAATATATACTTATGTAAGTAAATCATTAGTCGTAGCTATGTTTAGAATCAATTACTGGTGAATTCACGTAACATTAAAATACGTTATTTTATGGACACTCTAAACATTAAAATTCTTTTAGAGTAGACCTTGCAAGATTTATTGTTAGCAGAGTGCTAACTCTTTTTACCGAAAGACAGTTCCTAATTTCAGTTTTTACAAGATTCATGCGACTAAATCCTCGCTCACAATTTACAGTATCCGATGGAATTATATAAATCAATTAGAAGAATTTGTTCACTTAACTTACATGAATTGCACCAAATCTTTGAAATCCATTCCTGAACATCTATTGCTCAATACCTTTTTGAACATTGCTCATGCCATTAGCATTTCGTTTAAATTCAGATTAGTTCAAACACATCTCTGATTTCATTTTCTCCATTACCATCTTCGTTTCTGAAGTCCAATGTGGTTGTCGCATTTTTTGCACATTTACATTGAAAGATTGTTGTAGAAGTCGAGTAGGAAAATGCGACAAATGCGATTAAACCCTGTTCTAAACATGCCTCAAATTATTGTTCGAGGCTGTAGTCGGTATAAGACTTGCAGACTGCCTTCCGTATTCAATTGGCATTTTTATAAAAATATGAAATAAAATAATGTGCAAATTATATTGGCTACTGATGGAGAGACTTAAAAATAAAGCAATGTATGGTTACTGTAAATTTAGAACATACCAATGGTTTCTTTCATCACAATAGTGTACTTTCCAATTATATGAATTGTTTTGGCTCACTTCCAGCGTGGTTTAAAGTACCCCAAGTTATGAAACAAAAGGTATGAATTCTTTAAGATTGTTTGAACCAAAATGCTACAGTATTTAATCATTGTAATAATTTAGGCCCAAGAATATATAACAAATTTATATTTAAATATCCTAATCTGATAAATTCTAAAAGTTCTAGTATTAAATCTAAATTGTTATGTATGGATTTGATAAAAATTGAAAAATTGTAAATTTAAATTTATATATTCTTACTGCGTAGTAGACATAAGACAAATTTTATTATATATTTCTTAATTTCAATTCAGGAATCCGCCCCTGAGCACGAGTTCTACTCTTTCAGGGCCGAGCTAAAGTTTTTTCTGTTTATATTGTATTTTATGTTACAATTATTAGCAAAATAAATAAATAAATAAACAAATAAATAAATAAATAAGACCACCTCTGTGGTGTAGGGGTCTGCATGCTGGTCTCTTACGCAGAGGGCCCGGGTTGGATTTCCGGTTGGGTTGAATTTCCTGATTGAGGTTTTTCAGTGTTTTTCCTCAACCGTAAGGAAAATGCCAGGAAATTCGGGCCACAACATCCCTGAATATCACCGGCCTCATTCGTCACCTAAATCATATTCATAACAAATGAGTAATACATATACAGTCGCCATCTAGTTCACAAGTCCAAACCTGTGGAGTAACGGTCAGCGCGTCTGGCCGCGAAACCAGGTGGCCCGGGTTCGAATCCCGGTCGGGGCAAGTTACCTGGTTGAGGTTTTTTCCGGGGTTTTCCCTCAACCCAATACGAGCAAATGCTGGGTAACTTTCGGTGCTGGATCCCGGACTCATTTCACCGGCATTATCTCCTTCATTTCATTCAGACGCTAAATAACCTAGATGTTGATACAGCGTCGTAAAATAACCCAATAAAATAAAATCTAGTTCACAACAATAGAACCAGTCTGAACAATAGTACACAGACCAACCAAAGATTAACTCGCGATATGACCAAAGATGTTAAAGCGAGTATAAATAACAGCAAGAGAGAGAGAAAAAAAATAAGTTCATTACTACAACTCAAGTAAAACACACAATTATCAGAATACTTGTTACTAATTAAAATGGTAATGTAATTGTCTTCCTGAATTTATAATCTGTCAAAATGTGTATTGACAGATTTTTTTTCAACATTCACTGGCCTCTGTGTAAGTAACAGGAAAGGTTGCACGCCATTTCCTAGCGACTGTATATTATTCGACAGTATTGTCACATACTGGACGCCGCGAGGTTTCATAATGCGTTTATTCTATTTGAATTCACTGCAGCTGGAGAGAGTTTAGCGACCCTCTTCAAATTGTTTTCTGTGCAATACACGATGTAGCAAAATGTCGCAAACTAAGCTATCAGTTAATGAGGTTTAAATTGCCATGTTCGCCACACGTCAGGAAAAATCTGCCTGTTTACGTCACTGTTATTCCACGTGTAAGTAATATGCAGTCGCGTTTGTAACGACTTTAGTCATTGATTGGCTAACGACCTGATTCAAGACCGGTCGTCTACTGATGCTAGTTTCATAACGCAAAATCATGCATCTTAACTACCATTGTGGGCAACGCGTTCTGCAGACCTGGTGTGTAGGTGCTGGCCGGCTGGAGACTGTGTACAGCACTTTCATCACCTCGGCGCTGCAGCTGACTTATAATTTTATTAATTTGTGTTCGTTAGAATCAACAGTGCATTCGATTTATGCTTGTTCTGTTGTGAACGTAAGAAACGTTTTGGATCCTCGCATCATATCATAGACGCAGAAGCATACTTTTCGAGCTACGTTGCCTATAGGTTTCATCATCAACTAAGACAAGGATGGGGGAACCTCTTTGTTGGGTCCGTTCTTGATCACGGATCCACTAGAAAGGCTTTCCTTTCCCGCTAAATGTTAAGCACACCACCGCCGCTTTGTAGCGCTTCGTAAAATCATCCGGATAACCTACAAAATAAGGAAGCACGATTAAAAACACGATATGAACACTGTGATAGCTATAATTCCACCGTTCACCTAATGCTTATCTTCATAATAAACGAACAATATGGAATAATTCTTCTCGGATTCTCAGCCAGATAAGTTGGATAGTTGCTTCTAAGCTTTCGATGATTAGCTCTGCCATCTTCTTCAGGGATTGAAGTGCCATAGAACACGATGTCTAGTGGGTATATAAGCTGTCAGTAGGGCTTCCCGCTGCTGGCCACTCAGGAGCTAATTCCCAGTTTCGACCACCTGCCGTGTTCTGGTTGGTCGAAGCGTGTTAATTCCAGATTTCCACGCCGTACTCAGCTGTAGGCACCCGTCTCTGTTGAAATTATTGCCATCTATACCTTGTGAATGTGGAAAATGCTACATTGGCCAGACGGGACGTACTATTATGGAACTCTAAAAGGAACACCAACGTAGCATAAGAATATATTACTTCAATAAGTCGTCAGTAGCGCAACACAGCCTGGAAACGGGCCACATGATAAATTTCGAGAAGGCATCGATTTACTGGTCATCAAGGAAACCATCGAAATCTGACTTGATAGCAGTAATTTAACAGAGACAGGGACCTACAGCGTGGAAACCTGCAAAAAACACGCTTCGATCAACCAGAACACAGGAGGCGGGCGGGACTAGGAGCTAGCTCCTGATTGGCCCCGCAGTGGGAAGCCCTATTGACAGCTTATATACCGCCTAGACATGGCTCCACGGCACTTCAATCCCTGAAGAAGATGGTAGAGCTAGTCATCGAAAGCTTGGAAGCAACAATCCAACTTACCTGGGTGAGAACCTGAAAAGAATTATTCCATATCAAACGTCGGGAAAGCCTTAAGTCCTACAAACAAACAATAATTTGCGAAGGACACAGTTTCCAACGTTATTTTCCGCGCTGTGACTTCAAATTTTCAGAACTGCCAACATACGCAGAGCATATGCTACATCGCAAATATGCATTAGACTGGTAGCGGTTATCCTCTCTAACCTTGTCGCAGTCCTGTGCTTCCTGTCACTTAGTCATTCCCTTACAAAACCCTCTCTAAACCTCGGCCTCCTGTCAATTAGGTATCCTCTCATCAAATCTCTATAATCTTGTCCCAGTCCTCGGTATTGTCACTTAGCTATCCCCTCATTAAACCCTCTCTAACCTTGTCACAAACCTCCGCATATCGCTACAGATAATCCATTTTCATTTCTATTAGTCTTTTCGTCTTTGAGATATTGCCACTGCTGCTACCTCTATTGCGGCACCCCTACCGGGACATTTTTAAGTTGTGTAAAGATAGATGTTTCCATACTATCAGAAACATATAAAATGATTTTCATTTTGTGGTGATATATTATATTTGTAATTAGTCCTAAGTTAATGAAGAAAAGCGCCTTCTTTCGTGTTAGACCTATATATTATGTCTTTTAAGGGGACTGGGTAGTGGTTAGGGGCAAAAAATCCGATTTTTTATTTTGTGTTTAAAAATAGTACAAAACTTCCTCTTTAAAACTATATTATGTATATATATATATATATATATATATATATATATATATATAGTGGGGATCTCTGTAAATAAGCCTTTTAAATGGCCTCTTTAAATTTGGCGGCGCATGTAATTCATACATAATTTTTCTATTTAAATGCAGTTTCCTTAGGTTAATATTTTTCAAACTTAAGTGCATTTTTTTCTGGAACCACTGAATCTATTTACATTGAATTTTTACAGTGTTTTCTGCGGCCTGTTTTGTGCAAAGTAGACCCAAAGGTTTATGATAACACACACATAACATAAGGAAGGAAAAGTAGTCTAGGCTATATTCATTGAGAAAATAGCAAAAATTGTTAATCAAAGTTTAATATTTTTTATGTTTCACTAAGGGTGACATATTCACCTAAATTTTGCTTTAGAATTTACAATATACATTACTTGATAAATTAAAAAAAATACAAGGTATATGAGTGTGGACTGTAGCAAGTAATGTGCACCTGAAGATTGAGATACATTTAGCAAAGTGGGAAAACAGGTTATCAGTTAGGGCCTTTCTTTTACACTTTGGTAAGAAACTAATTAGTTGTATTTAATGCCACTGAATTCGGGATGATTTATTGTAAAACCATGAAAATTTTTATTCCACTCTGAACACTAAAATCCTATAAATATTGAACTAAACTTTTGTACTGAAATTCTTTAATCGCGCAGACATCACTACCCACTCCTCGTAAGTGAAGGTGGTGTATAATGATGATGTAAAGTCGTAATGTCAAATCGTTGGTGCTTTGTAATGGCAATAGTATTTATCAACCACTTAATCCTTTTCCTGCTTCCCTGGTCATGAAGCCGATACGTATGGTTGATTCAAAGTGTATCTCAGGCGTATATTATGATTTTAATACTGCAGAACTCGCGATTACAAATCAAACGAATTGTTGCACAGGCCTGTAGCTGCTGTCCATGCCGAGATATTACTGAGAATACCGCACGGCACGGCTAATTTTATACTCAACTTGAATGTAAGTTGAGTATAAAATTAGCCGTCTGTAGCGAGGGGAGATGGCGTCATTGGTCGTGATTACAAAAGCTACATTCTCATAATATAACAACTAATACCATTTCGGCTTTGTCTTATAGTTTTGTTGCAGTAAGCATTTGAATTTCTTCCATTTTTTTATTTCACTACGTGAACGGATGTTCATACTGGGTGCGGGGAAAGACGCATTCTACATCAAAAATAGGAGCGAGAATATTTACAGAAAGTTTGGATAATATTTCTGAAATTGGCCTTTTATTATAATCCGAAAGGAAAAACAGACAAGTGAGATGATATGAAGCCGGAATAGTTTAAAATATAATTATCTATAGAATGCTTATGGCGGTAGTGATGAACTTCGTCTGAGGTGATTGTCTTTATTATAGGTTACATAGAAATGAATGCATGTAGAAAATATCAACAGAAAAGTTAGGGAAATGTATGATTTAACAATATGACCTGAAACCGAAATAAACTGTTGACCTATCAAGTATATGATGATAGTGATGGTGGTGGTGTTAGTGGTAGTGCAAAGATCTGCATAGGTAATCCAGACGTTGTTAGCTTTGTTATCGTTAGGTTTACCTTCTGTTCGAGAGACTGGTTTTCTTTACTGAGGTTCTTGGTGGTTTTTCTTACTATATGTAAATGCCAGGGCAATACCTTCAAGTATACAATGACCTTTGCCATAACACTTCTTATACTGCCAGTCATCATCCTGTAACACAGCAGTTGAAAGCGTTGCTGAATAAAACACAAATGAATTAAATTAACTTAAGGGAAAATAACCGTATGCCTTATTTGCTGCGTAACTGAGTTGCAGACAGAAGCTTGTTAATAATGCTTGAAGAAGATTAATAGGATGCACCTTAAAACTGTTTACGCTCTTGAGACGAAACCTACTGATGCAGCTGAAATGGAAAATTAAAGTAGGGGACTGTGAGCTTGAAATGTATAGTGAGGATCATGTACGAGCATTTCCTAAAAGGCTAATTTGGCCGTCTCTTCAATGTTGCCAACTAATTTCAGATATTACCAAAGAGGGTAAAATCACAATGACATGTACTATAATAATAATAATAATAATAATAATAATAATAATAATAATAGTATAGTATAGTATTAATAATAGCGATGTCTTGCTTATTT